>NC_083769.1:16207791-16807791 GCF_963514075.1 Conger conger
ACTAAAGTAAAACCCCTGTCTGATACCCCAGTGAGACCCACCCTCATGCTCTGATACCCCAGTGTGACCCACCCTCATGCTCTGATACCCCAGTGTGACCCACCCTCATGCTCTGATACCCCAGTGTGACCCACCCTCATGCTCTGATACCCCAGTGTGACCCACCCTCATGCTCTGATACCCCAGTGTGACCCACCCTCATGCTCTGATACCCCAGTGTGACCCACCCTCATGCTCTGATACCCCAGTGAGACCCACCCTCATGCTCTGATACCCCAGTGAGACCCACCCTCATGCTCTGATACCCCAGTGAGACCCACCCTCATGCTCTGATACCCCAGTGTGACCCACCCTCATGCTCTGATACCCCAGTGTGACCCACCCTCATGCTCTGATACCCCAGTGTGACCCACCCTCATGCTCTGATACCCCAGTGAGACCCACCCTCATGCTCTGATACCCCAGTGAGACCCACCCTCATGCTCTGATACCCCAGCGAGACCCACCCTCATGCTCTGATACCCCAGTGAAACCCACCTTCGTGCTCCTTGTCCGATATCCCAGCTTTCCTCATCCTCTTGGGTGACTTCATGAACAGGGGGAAGATGGTCCTGAGGCCCAGGATGTCCACAAATTTATGGCAGTTATCGGACCCCTCGGGGCCAATCATGCCGTGGTCCAGTACTTTGAGTGCGCTCGTGCGAGACATCTTCTTCTCCCTACAGAACAACACGTGTCAGACCTACACACATCCATCAAACCACCACCTGTCAGACCTACACACATCCATCAAACCACCACCTGTCAGACCTACACACATACATCAAACCACCACCTGTCAGACCTACACACATCCATCAAACCACCACCTGTCAGACCTACACACATCCATCAAACCACCACCTGTCAGACCTACACACATCCATCAAACCATCACCTGTCAGACCTACAAACATCAATCAAACCACCATCCATCAGACCTACACACATCCATCAAACCACCACCTGTCAGATCTACACACATCCATCAAACCATCACCTGTCAGACCTACACACATCCATCAAACCATCACCTGTCAGACCTACACACATCCATCAAACCACCACCTGTCAGACCTACACACATCCATCAAACCATCACCTGTCAGACCTACACACATCCATCAAACCATCACCTGTCAGACTTACACACATTCATCATACCACCACCTGTCAGACCTACACACATCCATCAAACCACCACCTGTCAGACCTACACACATCCATCAAACCACCACCTGTCAGACCTACACACATCCATCAAACCACCACCTGTCAGACCTACACACATCCATCAAACCATCACCTGTCAGACCTACAAACATCCATCGAACCACCACCTGTCAGACCTACAAACATCCATCAAACCTGCCGCTGTCAGACCTACACACATCCAACAAACCATCACCTGTCAAACCTACAAATCCATCAAACCATCACCTGTCAGACTTACACACATCCATCGAACCATTGAAACAAGTGTTATTTATAAAAATAAAAAAGCTCAGACATACCAACTAGAAACGTACAGATTAATTTTAAAGAATCAAACTTCCACACTAGTGCCCACCCATGCACCAAAAGAGCCTTCCCAAATAGCAGACCTTGGGGCCCATACCTGCACTAGAACTGGGCCTAAAGAGGATGAGCCACCTAAACCTCCCCTGGAACTGTTTCACTGAACTGAAGTTTGAACACTGCACCCAAAGCAGTCAGGCCACACCTACCTCAGCATGAGGTTCATCAGCTGAAGCCCCTCGCCCTTCAGGAAGCGGTCCCGATTGGCTCCTAGCATCAGGCAGGAGCAGAGCGAGTCGAACAGGTTCTCCATCATCTCCTGCTCCTCCGCTGTAGCAGGGTTGTGCCGCTTGAACACCTACAGAAACCCACGCAGACCAAACTTCATCAAGCAAAAAAATAAACTTCTCTGATAGAGAGAAATGCCCCATGGACACACAGGTTAAAGACTGCTTCATCCAGTAATGAAGACAACATGGCTGAGCAGCGGGAAAACGGATCAGACTTCCTATTCTCACATTGCTCTCATACCTGCACATTGTGATACAGGAACGATAGCTGAATGGTGGGGGGAGTACAGTGTTCTTTAATGCCCCCTGCTTTCCCACGTCGAGGCACAGATAGTTCCATATATTGTAATGTTGCTGATGTTTTGTCTGTCGCAGGCAATATGTGCCAGGATGGTCCTGGGTACTCCGCGTTACTCCTGGATTTAGAGCCAGGCACAGTCTGCCGAAGGCCAGTGGCAATACGGCTGCCGCAAGGAGAGGAGAGACATACAGAAAGGGAGGGAGGTGTGAGAAGGAGAAGCAGAGGAGGAAGACAGAGGGGGAGGAGGGAGAAAGACAGAGTGTGGGAGAAAGAGGAAAAACAGGAGAAGGTCCTTACGGAGAGCTGCTGCAGTAACACATCAATGCCATCTACCTCCCCCAACAGCTCCCTGGTGCCTGAGAGAGAGAGAGAGAGAGAGAGAGAGAGTGAGAGAGAGAGAGAGAGAGAGAGAGAGAGAGAGAGAGAGAGAGGGAGAGAGAGAGAGAGAGAGAGAGAGAGAGAGAGAGAGAGAGAGAGAGAGAGAGAGAGAGAGAGAGAGAGAGAGAGAGAGAGAGAGAGAGAGAGAGAGGGGTTATTGGACTTGGAAATTGGATTTCAGCTCATTACTCAGTGTTCTGATTTCAGCGCATTACTCAGTCATCTGATTTCAGCTCTTTGGTCAATCAGTGTTCCTATTTTTGCGGTTTTGCAAGGGCTGGAATTTTGATGAGCTCAATCTGGCAACCCTACATGTGTGGGGGTTCAAACCAAACAAATTCATCTTGCTTTTGTTTCTACTCACTGTCGTTGTTCTGTAACAAGATGGCAAGGATTTCACTGCAGTACAGCTTGTTGGCATCGAACGGCATTTTGGCCTGCATCAAAGAGAGGGGGGAGGGGGGGTTAACCACTACTGAGGCACTTCCTTCAAACACAAAAATCGTCACACAATCGTCACACAATCGTCACACAATCGTCACACAATCGTCACACAATCGTCACACAATCTCTGGGCTTGCCATGTTTCAAGGAACCGGATTAAGGTAATGTTTCTAAATCCATGGCGCTGTTTGATTTGAGGCCATTATAGAATATGGAATTATTCTATGGTATCATGATATTAACCTTCTATTCACATGAGATTCAAAGGTCATAGTTTGCTTATTTAGTTGACTCTGAGTGACATCCCAAGGTAAGGACTTAGACATCTGTAGGACAAATCCTGTTAGGGTCAAGAGACAGCACAAGTGCATTCTAAATAACTCTTTAAAATGTTCATTCATTCATTATCCTAACCCGCTTATCCTGAACAGGGTCGCAGGGGGGCTGGAGCCTATCCCAGCAAACATTGGGCAAAAGGCAGGAATACACCCTGGACAGGTTGCCAGTCCATCACAGGGCACACACACCATTCACTCACACACTCATACACTCATACCTAAGGGCAATTTAGACTCTCCAATCAGCCTAACCTGCATGTCTTTGGACTGTGGGAGGAAACCGGAGTGCCCGGAGGAAACCCACACAGACACGGGGAGAACATGCAAACTCCGCACAGAGAGGCCCCGGCCGACGGGGATTCAAACCCAGGACCTCCTTGCAGTGAGGCGGCAGTGCTTCTTTAAAATGTTAAATGAGAGATTTTCAATGTTTCAATACGTCCTTTCTATCGCTGTAAAAGTAGTCAGAAAGACAGGGCTACACTGAAGATGGAATCCCAGGGTAAAATATGCTAAGGATAACTTCACACATTTTTGTGTCTGTGGGGAAAACCTATTTGAAGGTGCTCATGGAACCAATACCCCAGCCTTCAATGACTGTTGGGGGTCAAATACTGTATAAGCCTATCGGTCCTGGAGTACCCTTGTGTATGCTGGTTTTTTTTTCCAACCCCAATTGCCACTAAATAATTTAACAAGCTGTTAATCTTTCTTAATTAGGTGCTTTTTATCTTAAGACACTATGCCAAAAATAGCTTTGTAATGGCATGAAGAAATAAATGATTTTATTCTCAATGGTGTGCATTGCTATCTGGAAAAATGTGGTTTCAACATGAAAAACATGAAAAGCACCTAATTAGGAAAAATTAACGGCTTGTTAAAATTCCTGAGTTGCAATTGCGGTTGGAGCGAAAACCAGCACACACAGGGGTACTCCAGGGACCCGGAGAGTTTTGGAACAGCCGCCCTGGGAGACATTGAGGAACGCGGCACCATAAAAACGCGTCTGGAGCAGCAGCCACAGCAGGACTGCATTTCCCATGATGCCCGGCGTTAGCACACACCTTGATCCTCTTGAGGATCCACAGCACCAGGCCCTGCTGGGCCGCCTCACTGCACATATCGGGCCGGAACTCCGCCATGTTCTCTATGATCGCTGGGGGGGAGAGAGAGAGAGAGAGGGAGAGGGAGAGAGACAGAGGGAAAGATAGAGGGGGGGTTATATCACAGAGACAGATATTACATCACAGACACAACACCTCCATGGGGGGGTAGACATAGAGGGCATGGCAGCCACATTGATGTGAATGGTATGCATCACCCAACATCGGGAGAGGGAGGAGGAAAAGGGGGAAAGAGAGCGGGGGGGGGGATTGCAGAATTACACCAGAGAGGGAAATATGATTGTGGAGGGGGCTTCAAGCAGAGCTTTAAACCAATCAGTGTTCAGGTGAGGAGGCGCTGGTGTCACCAGGGACAGGATGACCGAAGCATAGCATGGCCTCGTAGACATAAAATGGCGGCTATTCTCCTAGAGAGCAGCTAATAAACTCCATCCACAACACAGCCATAACCAGGGAGGACCCACCCCACTGTAAAGGGGGCCATTAACACACCCCTCAACAGACAACCAGAATGGTTTACCAGAAAAAGAAAACACAAAAGAATAATAGAACAAAGAAAAAGAAGAAAAGAAAGGGGGGGAGGGAGACAGATCTGCAGAGCCAAATCTCTCAATCAGACAGCAGGGCTGGGGCCCCTTATCACAGCTTTAACTCCAGCACATGGCATCCTGGGGGATGGAGTCTTTCACAGAGCTTTTTTATTTTCTTTTGTGAGTGTGAGTACGTGTGTGTGTGTATATACAAGAATGCATATGTTGTACTCAGAGACACTGCTCACCCAGTGTGTTGTAGACTCCATCTGCCTCCTCCTTCACCTGTTCATCCAGACGCTCCATGTTCTGCACCAACAGGGCGACCACCTGTCCCTCCAGCTGAGAAACACACCAAAACACAGCACAATTTACACCCAGCACACACCACCTGTCCCTGCAACGGAGAAACACACCAAAACACAGCACAATTCACACCCAGCACACAATAGCAGAGAGGATGAAACATTGGGAGGAATCAGGCAGAAGAGGGGGAGCCCATCCTCCGCTGGCCGGCTCAGGGTAAGGGTTTAACGGGTTTGATCGGTTAATACAATTCAAAACCGAGTGGATGATTGCAGTCTGAGATCAGCGGATGATTGCAGTCCGAGATCAGAGGATGAATGCAGTCTGAGATCAGCGGATGATTGCAGTCTGGGATCAGCGGATGATAGCAGTCTGGAATCAGTGGATGATTGCGGTCTGAGATCAGCGGATGATTGCGGTCTGAGATCAGCGGATGATTGCGGTCTGAGATCAGCGGATGATTGCGGTCTGAGATCAGCGGATGATTGCGGTCTGAGATCAGCGGATGATTGAGGTCTGGGATCAGCGGATGATCGCAGTCTGGGATCAGCGGATGATTGCAGTCTTGGATCAGCGGATGATTGTGGGAGGGGTCCGTGGCGGCGGGAGGGGTTCACGGCGGCGATGTTGCCGGGGGCAACGTCAGCGGGACTCACCAGCGCGTCGATGAGCACCTCCGCCCCCTCCTCGCTCTCGTGGAGCGTGTCGATGTCCGTCAGCTCCTGCAGGAGGTCCACCACGGCGATGGCCATATGTGCGAAACGCAGGCTAAGGACAACCTGATGTTTACATTTGGGAACAGCTCCCTGACTACATTTCTCCAGGGGGAAATCATCAGGGTTTCCACACCTTCTTTAACAATGACTTTCAAGGCCAACTTGCCCCAAATTTAAGGGATCGTTTTATTTTATTTAAAATGTGGATAAATGTAGGCTACACTTCATTGTCCATACTCAGATAATATTCATAGCAAATCTGCAATGCACAGATGTTTAATTAAAACGCTCTTGAATTGCATATTTTGTGAGATAGGCCAGTCTAGTTAGGCTAGGGTAGTTGAGTTGAAAGCCAACGTGGTAGTTAAGTGCCTTTTTTAATTCAGTGCAATTAGATTAAAAATGCTTTCCCAAAATTTCATTTAGGCCTGTTGTTAATCAGCCAAACATGAAGAAAGAGGCTGTGTGTTTATCTGGCAGTGGATTATTCACATCGAGGACACGTAGCCTCATGAAAATGGGTTGAGAGTAATTGCAAGTTTACAGGATGTTTAAGAGGAATTTCAGACCTTGGCACTCACATATACAAGCTATACAGTTGAACTGCAAGGCAACACCTTTTGGATTCAAGCACTTGACAAAAAAATGTCATGGCCTTATTTTCTCTTTCAAATTCAGACTTTTCAAGGATTTTCTAGGAACGTTGGAGGCTTGAATCAGAGAGTTCCATTTAATCTGTAAGCAACTTATTTTAAAACATGGCATGCAAACATTGCGAATTCATTCTTTTTTTCAGAGCACCCAGCAGTATAATTGTGGAGCGGTTGTATGCCAGGGTGCACCGACAGTTGACGGCTATTTATCGCAAACGGCAGAGATGGCGATTTATTAACGCTGTAACGGAAGATGACGCGATACATTCGTCTAGGCACTGCTGAGCACGCGCGGTTTTGAATTGTATTAGCGCTTCACCTTTCGGAAAAGAAATGCAGTCTGGCTGTGCATTTAAACACTGGAAGACTGTTGCAGACGCAAGAATAATCACGTTTTCGTTGCAATATGCTCGTTATAACAGAACTCATTCAGAAATAATCTAATATAATATAATAATCTATAAATATTATTTTTTTAAGCATTCTCTACACCGAGACGTAAGATTTCCGCAATGATAGCCAACACCCATTCAAAATGTATATGATGAGTTACTGAGTCAAATAATAAAACCAGCACAGATGTCAGCAGAAGGCTTTTTGAAATCCATAATGCTCTGGGTTTCTGCACGACGTCAATCAGTTATCAGCTATTTCAGCCAATCAGAAATCGAACTCGCCACAGCAAAGCGTGATTGGTTCAAACAGCCAAACTATTGGCATGACCTATCGAGCGGAAGCGGTTTGGGTAAAAGGATATCGGTGTTCTCGTGGCTCAGTAACCCCAGCAGGGAGTGGATAGCGTTGAGCTCCACCAGGAGGTGGTACAGGTCGGGCATCGTGGCGATGACATGCATCTCCTGTATGATGTCATTCAGGTCCAGCTCTGCCTCCATGAACCTTGGGAGAGGCACAAGAGGTGGAGAGCAAGGGGGTTGTCATGAATAAAGGCATGTGAAGATTTCCAATAAACAATACCAATTATTTCAATTCAAGACATTCAACATGGATTCAACAAAGGACTTCATTAAGGAGAAAAAGTGGAAGGTTTTAGACTGGCCTAGTCTATCACCAGACCTTAACCCAATTGAGCATGCATTTCACCACCTGAAGAGGAGACTGAAGGGGGGGGAAAAAACCCTGAAACAACTGGAAATCTACAGAATCTAATCTAAAAGCATCACAAAAGAAGAACGCAACAGCTTGGTGATGTCAATGGGGCGCAGGCTTGATGCAGTTATTGCAAGCAAGGGATATGCTATCGAATATTTAGCATTATTTACTTTCATTTACTTAAATACTCTCTGTTCAAATACTTTTTCTCACCTAAAAATTGGGGGGTCTGATACCAAAGGTGCTATGTTTTAAGTAGTTTAACACATCTAGTTAAATAAATACCAGGAGATAAAAGCTGAAATTCTGAACTCATGTTCATGTTGTTATTCCAAATGTTCTCAGTGTATTGCAAAAACAAAAGAATTGGCCTTGCTATTCCAATACTTTTGGAGGGGTGTGTAGGTGGTGCTTCCCCCTAGTAACCTCTGCTTCATGAGGAAGTGTTTTTTCTATAGGACGACATTGGAAGTGATAAGAAAAACACACCAGCTGGTCTTCTAAAACAATATAGTCACTCTTTGTGGCACCTTAATGGCAACCTCACACACAAACACAAAAATATTTATGCTGAAGTATCAGAATAAAAAGTTTAATTCTCAGTTCTCAAAGCCCCTTGCCATCCCTCAAAGTGCACTCATGAATTATTCATCAACCTCCAAAACTACAGCACATGTGTAGAGCATTGCATTGCGGGATTTCCCTTCTTGCGGGAACCTTGCATTTTATAGCCTTGGCAGGAGGTAGGAAAAATGAGGGAGCAAGGGAATAGAATTAGCCCACTCCCTCCCCTTTCATAATTCAGAACCAAACCCCATATTTCATCCTGGCATTGTACAGATCCCTGGGGCGGGGAGTGGGGGGGGGGTTGCATCACGAAGAAAGCATAAAACGCGGGATTGACTCCAGCCCTGGAAAACGTGGAATTTTATTGTTCCTTCCCCCCGCGATGTAACACAGAATGATGGATCAAGGGCAAATTCCCGGGCTCGTTAACTCACTTCTCTGGGCTGTCCGGAAACTTAATCCTCAGCTCCTGGTTCTTGTACGACCTTTTCTCAAAGGTCAGAATCATCTTCTTCACCGAGCTCTCGTCCACCGGTTCTCCCTGTTTCATCAACAGAACAAGCACAGTGCTTCTTTGAAAAAGAACAGACAGTTCCAGCATTCTGGTGAATAATGCAACACACAGGCTCAGCTCTTTCAGATGGAGGACTGTGGAAGAACCCCAACAACATTCACGCCACCCCTCTGAAGCTTGAGTAACAGGAGTCCAATTTATCCCAATTTACAATTACAATTCTGTCAGCAGATGCTTCTCACCAAAGTGACTTAGAAAACTGCATTTAACATGGAAATCAAACCGTACCAGAGCTAAAGCTCCCTTGGCTAGGGGCTAGACTTTACTAGCGAGTAAAATCTCTGGAGCAGGGATGTGCACTCCAGGTATTCACGACATAGGAAATCAGTATTTGAATACTCATTTCATAACTGAAGCGTCCACATGTATGCGAATAAGCCACACTCACCGTGGGCAAGTCTTACCGTTTTATTAAACACAAAAGGGCTATGGCTTTGCATTTTATGAATCCACCAGATAAGCATATGCAAAGGAAATTACTGTATTATTAAACATTATGGGACATTGAATTGCCACTGACTTTAGTGCACAATGACTTGTCCTCCATACAATAATATTACCCGATCCTGAGCATCTGCATCTAAAATGACATGTTTAAGATGGATAGCTGAACGTAACCGGGAGCGCCTTTGAAACACTACTCCTGCAGTCTGTGGCTCTTGGGTTCCCACCTCCTGGTCTTCGTCGTGGTCCATCAGCTTCTCCAGGATCCTCTTCCTGCTGCCGCCCAGGTCATCCCCGTCGGGGTCTTCCAGCTCCGGGGGCCTGCTGTGCTCACGGGGCCCCGGGGCTTTCTGTTTCACCTTGGGGTCCTCGTCCCCGTCCTCCTCCCGGGGCCGCTTGGCCCCTCGGTCCGGCTGGGAGAGAGACACAGGTTAGGGTGGTTAGGCCTCTCCTCAGGGCCTCCACAGGGGCCTGACACTGCCACATGGCTGCCGGCCCGACAGCACTGTCCTGGAGCTCCGGACCAGCCAGGGGGAATAAGACGAGCCAAAATATCTCTCTTGACTGTAGCGTGATGACAGTTTGACTATCTTTTTCTGAAATGCTTCCTTCTTTGCGATGAACCATGCAGAATGCTGACAACTGGGTAGCGTGAGACACAAGAGATTTTAGCAGTCTTGATTGATTCGTCACAGCTTTTAAAAAATAGTGGGAAATTAAATATACTTATGTACATAAAAAAAGGAAAAAATGGAAATCTATATGCGGACATCCTCTCCACATCATCTGCTATTAAAGAAGTCAAGTTAACGAAAAGAGTTTTGCTGCTGTTCTCAAACAGTCATAAAGCATCACAACACACCATTCCGAAACAGTTGTTAACAGGTAGAAGATTAAATGTATTCTTGATCCAAAAATTTTGATTGGGTAACATTTTATTTGGAATGATGAAGAGGAAGATACTGCGTGCAACACCCAAAAATGTTTGCACTGCCCCAAAATATGGAATTAAAAGTATTTTTTTCCAGGACAGATGACCAAATTCCAGAAAGGCCTGGAAAACTCGCTCTCAAAATCAAGAAACAATGCAAATTCCAAAAACACATACAAAAAGCTAATGCAAACAGAACAGGAGCATCAAGTGAAGAAACATCAATTTTGGCGTATTCTTTTCAACTTTTATTGAAAAGCTGTGTAAAACAAATTGTGTACCCCTGGTTGTTAGGGTCTGAATTATAATATACACAGGCCTGAATGAGAACACAGCATAAAGCACGGTTTGACAACTTAAAATACGTGGGAAATTGATGTCATTCCCAGAGGGGCCTATGTATTTATTGCTATAAAAGTAACAATATAATTTGAAACATGCTGACATAGTATCTCTGTTGACATACAGTCCCCTCTAAAAGTATTGGAAAAGTTTGTGTAATACACTGAATACATTTTGGGTAAAAAGATGAACACAAGATAAGAGTTCAGAATTTCAAACTTTATCTCCTGAAATTTACATTACATTAAATGAATTGCATTTTGGCAGATGCTCTTATCCAGAGCAACATACAGTTGATTAGACTAAGCAGGAGACAATCATCCCCTGGAGCAATGTTAAGGGTCTTGCTCAAGGGCCCAACGGCTATGCGGATCTTATTGTGGCTACACAATGGGATCGAACCAACAACCTTGCGGGTCCCAGTCATGTACCTTAACTACTATGATACACGCTGCCCTGATGTGTTATACTACTTTGAACATAGCACCTTTGGTATCAGACCACCCAATTTCTATGTGCAGCCATACAAGTCCAAGCCATGACACTTCCTCCACCATGCTTCACAGAAGAGCTTGTTTGTTTTTAATCATGAGTAGATCCCTTCTTTCTTCACACTTTTGCCTTTCCATCACTTTGGCAGAGGTTAATCTTGTCCATAAAACTTTTGTGGCTCATCGCTGTACTTCTTTGCAAATTGTAATCTCACCTTCCGATTCTTACTACATATGAGTGGTTTTCATCTTATGGTATAGCCTCTATTTTGCTGCCCTCTAAGTCTTCTTTGAATGGTTGATTGAGATACCTTCACCCATGCACTGTAGAGATTGTTTGTGATGGCTCTGATAGATTTCCCCTCTTTTCTAAGCTTCAAAATGGCATGCTTTGCTCTCTCGGGTCATGTTGGCTTATCTTTTCTAACACAAATGCAGTCTTCACAGGCAATATCCAAGGCTAAAACCAAGAGTAGACATTCAGAACTATTTATTGTTTAACCAATCAATCGAACAGGACACATCTGGGCAACAACAAATACCAGTCAGTCACTGGTTCCAATACATCTGCTCACTTAAAAATTGGGTGGTCTCAATTGTCTTCAGTATACAGCAAAAACAAAGGAATAGACCTTGCTGTTCCAATACTTTTAGAGGGGACTAGCCTCAATAATAAGAAACGTGACTGACCAGAATTGCATTTGCAATGCTTAAACGTCGATTTGCAAATAACCTGGTAATGATTTTAAAGGTGTAAATACTTGGAGTAACGTGCAGCCTTTTGGACAATGACAGACACTCACTGACTAAAATCAACAAGGGTCGGAAAACAATATGATAGCAATGTTACTCAAAATTGTATCGTAAATTATTAATGAATTAGCAAGACACTGTGCATGTAGCTACACATCAACAATAAAGACCTAACGAGCGAATTAAGATGTATCAAGCTTCCCACACTTGCATAAAGCAAAAATTATAATTCTTCGCAAAGTTTCAGATGAAGGCAGTAGCAGCATCAATTTAGCAAACGAGCATCTCTATGAATCAACTACACCTGGTCAATAGCTAACTAATATAACGCTAAGTTAAGGTTAGTGGGCTACAGCCCATATGAAGTACTTAATCTGATCCATCAAGACGGTTAACAAAAAAAGAATAGCTAACGTTACTATGCGTTTTGGTGTGCAAACGTTAACCAACTATCGAGCTACCCATTCAGCATCCAGGCGCAGCATGTAAACAGACACTAGTTAGCAGCTACGTTTCGCTACAGCGCAGGGCTTTCAGGCCTAGCTTAGTTATCGTTAGATAACACGTAGAACGTCTGAAAATGCCGAATAGAAATTTTAATAGTTTCACAATTAGCTCAGAATTACCTGGTAGCTCAGAAGTTCACCGACATCCATGATAATAACAGCACAAATGAATGGTCCCTAAACAATTCACAATGCACAGAACTTACTAACGTACAATCAAAGTTCTGCGGCACGACAACAGCATTGTCGCAATCTAACAGCCGTATACTAGTTTGCGTTGTCGTAATAGGTGCGTTCCAGGCGGTCGTCACGTCCCCATCCCCTTTTCTGTTGGCGCCCTCTGCTGGCAAAGGTTCCTCTGTGAATGTATGCTTTAATTACGGATTGTAACACTTAAACTGCCTTGTGCTTCTATCTTGTGGCCTAGACGTGTAATGACATGTTGCTCAGCAGGGGTCCTGCGGTAAACAAATCACAATGAATCCCACACCAAATTCAAGTCATCTTTACATTTTTTATGTTTGTACATAGTAGGCAGCACATACACCTATAAGTAAAAAGACTTGTGTTATTTATGTTAGACCAATTTAGCGAGAAGCACATCTTGCCTTGCCTTGATGACACGCAAACTGGGGTTCTAGCCCCGTGCGCCATTTTGAGGCGCAGGTTTCCTGGGCATAATGCCTCATGTGCACCTGAAAATCTTCCCAAAAGGCTTAGTACATCTGGGCATAGTATCTTCAGTCACAGCTTCAGAAAAAACACCCAGGCATTACTGCCCTCTAACATTGTGACAGGTTTCCTTATCTTCAAATCAGTGAAATATGGTAAATGCATGTGCAATTGCATTTAACTGTTCCTGTGTACAGTTTTCTTTTAGTTAGCTTGTACCTGTAAAACTAGCCAATAGATATTTGTCAAAATTTAGATAAATAGTTTTTTTCCCAAAGCCAGGACATTCAGATTTTTAACGCGTTTGGACCAGTGATGACTGGGAACGTATACCCCTCAATATCACAGCTCATAAAATTGCCCTGCTGTGTTATTATAATGTATTAATGGAACTTTTGAGGCACACTCATGGTGTTGCCCTTATGAAAAGGATACTGAAACATGGCTCTCAAGGTCACCAGTACAGCTGGGTTTCTCTTCTGTCTGATGGTCCATAATCCTGGTGAAAAGGCTTGAATTCAGTACCAGATGTGAGTGGAGGTATGGCCCAGAGGACCTGTTTCAGGGACATGGAATAGGCTGCTATTGATATTTATTATTATTATTATTATCCATCCATCCATTCATTATCTTAACCCGCTTATCCTGAACAGGGTCGCAGGGGGGCTGGAGCCTATCCCAGCATACATTGGGCGAAAGGCAGGAATACACCCTGGACAGGTCACCAGTCCATCGCAGGGCACACACACCATTCACTCACACACTCATACCTACGGGCAATTTAGACTCTCCAATCAGCCAAACCTGCATGTCTTTGGACTGTGGGAGGAAACCGGAGTACCCGGAGGAAACGGGGGAGGCACGGGGAGAACATGCAAACTCCACACAGAGAGGCCCCAGTCAACAGGGATTGGAACCCAGGACCTCCTTGCTGTGAGGCGGCAGTGCTACCCATTGCACCATCCGTGCCGCCCATTATTATTATTATTATTATTATTATTATTATTATTATTATTTTTGTTTTAATTTTTAATTTTTATTTTTTATTTTTTATTATTGAAATGAAATATATTATCAAGGTCAGGAAAGATTATTTGAACAACACAATACATAGATATAATAATATACTATAAATCATTGCTAAATTGAGATATTGCAATAGACACATTTATTAGGTAGACCTTTACACCAGCTTGTAAATGAAAATATTTAATCAGCCAATCATGTGGCAGCAACTAAATGCATGAAAACATGCAGATGTGGTCAACAGGTTCAGCTGTTGTTCAGACAGAATGGGGAAGAAATGTGATCTAAGTGACGTTGATAGAAAGAAACCATTGGTTTGAGAAACTGTTGATGTCCTGGGACTTTCACACACACTAGACTCTAGAGTTTGCAAAGAATGGTGCAAAAAAACAAAAGAAATCCAGTGAGCAGCAGCTCTGCAGACGCCTTGTTAATGACAGACATCAGAGGAGAATGGCCAAACTGGTCAACGCTGACAGGAAGGTGACGGTAACACAAATAACCACACATTACAACAGTGGTATGCGGAAGAGCATCTCTGAATACACAAAGCATCAAACCTCTAAGTGGATAGGCTACTAAGTCAAAAAAATAAGTCCAACAAGTACTTAATAAAGTGCTCACTGAGTGTAGTTTAAACTATATATATATTTGCTAGGGCGGCACGGATGGTGCAGTGGGTAGCACTGCCGCCTCACAGTAAGGAGGTCCTGGGTTCGAATACCCGTCGGCCGGGGCCTCTCTGTGCGGAGTTTGCATGTTCTCCCCGTGTCTGCGTGGGTTTCCTCCGGGTACTCCGGTTTCCCCCCACAGTCCAAAGACATGCAGGTTAGGCTGATTGGAGAGTCTAAATTGCCCGTAGGTATGAGTGTGTGAGTGAATGGTGTGTGTGCCCTGCAATGGACTGGCGACCTGTCCAGGGTGTATTCCTGCCTTTCGCCCAATGTATGCTGGGATAGGCTCCAGCCCCCCTGCGACCCTGTTCAGGATAAGCGGGTTAAGATAATGGATGGATGGATGGATATATTTGCTATATGTTGTAATGTAATGTAATGTAATGAAGAGGGCAATACTGGGCCTGTTCCACAAAGTCCCCAGTTACAGGTGTCTTCCAGTCTGGTTGCTAGGCAGTGGTCAATGCTATCCTTGGCTCTACATGTCTGCTTAAGAGGGTTGCCAGGCAACGGCTTGCGTGTCTGTTGAAGCACATCTGCCAATAATAATTTCTGCAATGGATATTTCTGTCAGGTTACTTACTCCCATAATCCTTTGCAGCAGCTCAAAATGTCATTTCCAAAGCCTTCAGGAAAGAGTAGGAGGCTGATTATTGTGGTTTCAGCTCAGGTATAGGAGGATCTTCAGCTGTACGCAAACCGGGATGGGGATGGAGTCTGGCCTGATTTCGAGCAGCAGATCAAGCTCTAAGATGCCCTGGTGGAGAACAGGTTGAGGGTGGTCCTGGTGGAGATGGGGAGGGCTGTGGAGGTCTCCCTCTTCCCAGAGTCCATTGGCTACCTGAAGCAGACGCAGGGAGCTCTGAGGTCCAGGCCCAGCCCTGGAGACTCTGTGGCGCCCCCTAACTGCTGATTCTGGAAGTACTTTGGATACCACATGCCACACAGGCCCGAGGCAAGCACCAGGTCCAAGAGCCAGGGCTGCTTGTGAGGGGGGCAAAAACCCAGAGATACAATGCATCAGCTCTACTACAAAACTGGAAAATAATTGTGATAACTATATTTATGTCCCTCTGAAGCTCATGTGTAGTGTGTCTCCCAAAATGGCTGCTGTTTATCACCCATTGTTGCTTCACTGTAACTGGCCTACATTTCAGCAGCTGGGGTGTTCCCTCTGTTTTCAGTGTGGACTGCGAGTTTAAATAGGGCAGTAAATCCATGACTCCGTTGTGTATTGTGACCTCATCATCTCTTGCCCCTGGGAAACCAAGCTTTGTAAAACGTGCACATTGCCCCAAGAAATGTGTCAACCCAGAGGGCCTCTGTGTGGCCAAGCACCTGCCCCCTTTGCCCTAAAGTACCAAATGTTTAATAAGCTTATTATTGCTGCTGTCATGAATTTTCATTTGGGAAAATACACTAACAGAGCACTTTGTTAGGTCTTCTACTGCTGTAGCCTATCCGCTTAGAGTTATGATGCGCTGTGTGTTCAGAGATGCTCTTCTGCATACCACTGTTGTAATGTGTGGTTATTTGCATTACAGTCACCTTCCTGTCAGCTTTGACCTGTCTGGCCATTCTCCTCTGACTTCTCTCATTAACAAGGTGTTTCTGTCTGCAGAACTGCTGCACCACTGGATTTTTTTTGTTTTAGTTTTTTGCACCATTCTTTGCAAACTAGAGACTAGTGTGCATGAAAATCCCAGGAGATCAGCAGTTTTTGAGATACTCAAGCCATGTTGTCTGCCAGCAACAATCATTCCACGGTCAAAGTCAAAGTCACACATTTTTTCTCCATTCTGATGGTTGATGTGAACATTAACTGAAGCTCCTGACCCGTATCTACATGACTGTATGCATTGCACTGCTGCCACTGGCTGATTAGATAATCGCATTAATAAGTAGGTGCAATAAAGTCAAAATGTTCCTAATAAAGTGCTTGGTGAGTGTATATGACCATCTCAAACTTTCCATAGTAAAATCTTGTGCTAGTCAGTGTGCATATAGTGTGGACCACGGTAATCACCAATTCATTGAAACTGTGAAGTAATTATGGGAAAATCCAGATTAAATAACATTGATATAGTATTGTTAAATATAGTAATATAGTGTTAAAGCTGCCTTATGTACGCCTGCACAGTATGTAGTATGATAGCATTACACTAGTGCAGGGGTGCACAACAAGGGCTGATCCGTTTCAGGATTTGTGCCAACTTCTGGTCTTAATTATTTAATTGACTCAATCATATCTTATCTGAGAACCGGCTACAGCTGCAGACTACAAATGTATCCTAATGACTTTACTGTGCTTGAACCAGGGTAATTTATAGAGCTGTCAGCAAATTAAAAACAAGGCAATTGGTTGGAACAAAAACCAGGACACAGACTGGCCTTCAAGGACCAGAGCTGTGCACCCCTGCACTAGTGTGTATTAATATAACGTGTTCATAACGAGACAGCTACTATGAGAATATCTACAGCTAGCAAGCCAATTGACACATTGCTATGATTTCTGCAGCATGTACTTAATGTTTATTTGGGCATTACCAGACATGGGGCCAAGATGATCCGGCCCCACAGGCCAACATAGGAAATCCGTTAGAACATACGCAGAAGGGGCTCCCTGTCATACTGTCGGGGCTATGGGTCCTGGGCCCGGCCCCACTGACAGATCATTCACAGCATCTTGTGCCGTTTGCAACAGTGAATTGCACAAATAATAATTTATTCTCAAAGAGGAATTATAGATAATATCTAGCTACGGTCGTGTTGGTTCAAACTAATTTGCTTAATTGAACTGCAGTACTTGATAAAAGAAACTCAATGAGAGATAAGAATGCAATACCTCCATCTAGTGGTCCCCACCGACCCCTAACGTAAAGACCCCACTGTACCCCAGTCTTCACCTCCTTTTCCAACTTCCTTTCCTTTCCCCTGATGGACGGAGCTTGGAAAATCACAAGGAAAGGAAGAAGAAGGTGAAAAATAAGCGATTGGAAAGAGCGCCTAGTCTGTGCAATCCTACTCGGTGTAATGATGAGGAAACCAGGAAACTACAGTTCTGTGCTCAGGACAAAGCAGTATTTCTGTGTTTGTCATAAAGCAGTCTGTCTGGGTTACGTATAAAGTGGTCTTTCTGTGTTCAGTATGAAGCATTTTTTTTGGGTTTCGGATAAAGCAGTCTGTTTATGTTTGTCACAACACAGTCTTTCTGGGTTCTGAATAAAGTGGTCTTTCTGCGTCCAGGTCATCATAAAGCTGTCTTTCTGCCTTCGGGATAAAGCAGTCCGAGGCAACAGTCTCTGTATTTGCCTACTCAGAAACTGGTGGCCCACTGTGACAGGAAAGCTAAAGAGAAAAAGACCAATTAAATTCCCCCAGGAGGGATGGCAGTGGTTTATCATCCTGTCACTCTCAAGATAGAGACAAGTGCAGTAGCAGCTGAGGGAAAAAGCCATCCTGCCATCAGTCCAAGACAACTCTCTTCCGACCTGAGGAATTTCAATTTCTGCTTGATCAGGTGACCAAATTGAGCGTGACTCAAGAACAGTGCAGGCGTCTAGAGTTGGTAAATAATGTCTATCCATCTTCATTCAGAGCGAGAGGTGAGAGAAAGAGAGAGCAAGAGACAGAAGCAGAGAAAGCTGGAAAGAGACACAACAAATATGACAGTGGCCCGGAAAAGCCATCGTTTTCCTCCTTACGGTTTTTACTTCAGGAACGTTTTGTGTTTTATGAATTCTTTGGCTAACTAGAAAGGTTTTCCTGCTTATGTCATGAACGAATTAGTGTTTCTCTTTGAAGTCTCTCCTCTTTTCTTAAAAGAAAATCTTTGCTCATTTTCCCAGAGCATTTCCTCACTATTTACCTTGTTTCTTCTTCCTCTCCTGCAGCCAGCACATGCCCTGCTCTGCTCACCCTGGAGCCAGGCCACGATCGGAACCAAGCTCGTTCATTTAAAAAAACTAAATAATAATAATAAAATAAAAAATGATAGTGCCCTGCCTAGTGAGCTGTGTCTCTGCACTGCAGCTGTTATCTTCTGTTCCACTTTTCAATGCTAAACATGCAAAATGCAGTATTGTCCTCCAGAGAACACCTTATGATGCTGCACTTACATTTAATAATAATATTGTTGATAATGATCACTACTACTATTATTATTTGGCCTATTATTAGTTTGACAGCAGCACTACAGGTGACACCTGGAGGTCAACATAAGTTGAAAGCAAAACTTTTGCCTGGACGTTTCTGTGATGCCAGACAGCTTCCAGAAGCTTCCGTTTCCCTCACCGTTGACAGTTTGTACCGTTTTCCCAGTGCGCTGAAAATGGATGTGTCAGGGTGTGGTTTGATGGGCAAACTCAGTAAATAGTTTTTCTCTTTCTGAAAATTGTGGACAGTGAGCACAGAGTACACACTCTCGAATCCCTTCAGTAAATATCCATCTATCTCCAGTCCATTTAAATTGTGTAAGAGAACTGGGCAATCTTACATGCTCATTGAGGTACTGTTGAAAAAGAGGGCAGTATTACTGCTGGCTTGCTAATAGCTTAAATGTGCTCAGTGCTTCTCACCATTACCCTCCAGATTAATGACAGTATTGATCAGGCCCCCAAATTGCATTGAGGTTATGAATTACCAGCCTAAAGCCTTTCACAAATGAGATGGAGAGATGCATCCTTGATGAGTGTTGATAGAACTTCATTTTTGGTTTGTTTGCTTGTTTAATTAGCTGAACAAACAGACACCCTGGCTGGAGTGGAGCGATTCGTGCTGGTAGCTGCTCTCGCCTTGAGCTCTGGAAGGCCCACGGCCCACTGAAAGAGGTCGGCCTTCAGTTAGAACTGCTCTACACTTGGACTGCCCTGAAGATGAAATGTCATGATTGACCAACAAAATCTTAATTTTGAATAAGTATTATGTATGAAGTACCAAAGAAAACTATATATTACGCCCTTTTATTCAGTTGGTATTTCAAATGTGTTTTTAATCGTGTAAGCAACACAGTTTTTTAAAGGGAAAAAGTCACTAGTCTGATGGGGGTGATTTTTCAATTGTCTGTTGAAAAATCATAACAGGGCTGCAGTTAAATGCTCTGCCCTCACACACTTGCACTCGTCCCTTCCATTTGGGGGAATCCCTTAAGAATTAGGAAGCTGCACGTTTTCAAGTGCGGTCCAATCTGTTATAGAAATGCAAGTGAAGTAAGCAAAATAAGTCGACGTCACATTTTTTATTTTATTTTATGAGAATATTTCATAATTGGCATATATTGCAAAATACATTTCACATATAGACCTGTGAAAAGCTTTCCACCGAAGTGCTTAAACTGAATTTGAATAATGGATTCGTCTTGTCCAATGTCCTCGAGCCAAATTAAAGGACAATGAGCAGTGTTTATTTACCCCTGTGCACACAATGAGATTTGTTTGTTTGTTCCTGTCAATGGACATAGCCTATTTAATAAAAGTTAGGCTACTGAGGCAAAGTTGACGACAATGTAGGCTATATAGAATCAAAGATACATTTTTATTAAAAACAAACGATTTCTGGTCGTGATGAAAAACGACCAGAGCACTGCGAATTAAACTTTCTTGGATTCTCTTTAGTTTCTTACGGGTGTTTTACCGTGCTTGCAGTCTGCTCTTTGCGTCTTGGCTGACATCGTCTAACTGACTCCACCTGGCGACAGGAGAGTAGAACGAAAAAAACGAAAAGAAAGAGTCCGTCAGTGTTTCGGCGCGGTGCGCAGCTCGTACTTGATTCGCGATGAAGAATGAAATTGGCTCTTCTGACTCCTCAGACAGAGAGCACCGCGATTGTTCCAATTCACCTCTCTGTAAGGTATCCAAGCCGTAGACGCAGTGAAGACGCCTTCTGTTTAACCACCGAATCGGAATTAGGTAGCCTATATGTTCTGACAGGTGATCAAACAAAATATAACTGTTGAAAACTTGAATCAAGCACATACAATCGAAAACGGAGGATGGCGTCAATTGGGGAATTCGACCCATTACACTCCAGCGTACCTGCAACTAAGATTGAAGTTACGGTATCCTGTAGGTAAGTTTCAAATTTGCTAAGTGATTATATGTGTCGTGAGTGATGATTCCTAAAAATATCAACGTTAGAGGTATCTAATTTTCCCTCTACAAACAATTAGGGGGTTGTGTCCAATGTGTAAGTTTGCAAACGGCTTTTTTTTTTTTTGCGCGTAGAGCGTTTAACAAGGTGCCTTGCGTATGATATGGCAATCCAATCACTCTAACGCGCTCGTCTAAACGCAACGACCGTCATTGTCACAAACGGCATTGACTTGTCTATCCCATAACTTGCAATGGCTGTTTTCCAGCTATGGGAGGATCGGAAGCTTGTGATGAAAAATAAATGTCGCTTTTGAAATGGTTTCGAACGGTGTTTGTAACGATGAGCCAAATGTGAAAATCCAGGCGCACAGGCTACGTGGAAAATATCAGATAATAATCTAGATTTGACCGGTTATGGTAATTGCTCAAATGAAAGGTCTGAAAATATTTATCGAAAATGTAATGTCTCGGGCTTAAAAAAAACTTGGTTTATGTGGGTTAGGAGACGGAGATTTTCTGGTGTGGGCGTATCAGGTTAGAGACCACGATTTTCCACAAAAAAAGTTAACTTATTTTATGCAAAACCTGTATGTTTGCGGTGATATGACGTTTCAGCGTGGATACTGAATGATTTTACACGGTTCAATGCCCATTGACCTCTTGGAATTTCAGGCTTTTCTTTGCATTCGTGACCGGAACACCTGGTCAGGTGTCATTCTAGTAAGCGGGGCTACTTCTCCCGATAATTGTGCTACCAGTTACTTTTACATTTTTACCTCGAAATATTCTTCATTATTACCTCCATTTAAAAGTCTCCAAAAATAAAACGGTACCCCAAGGACCCAATCTACCCATATGTTCTTATGCAATGTAGGCTATGTGAATTCTTAATTAACATTTTGGTTAATATCCGCACATGTTTGTGATTCCGGTTGCCCCAAATAAATGCATGCGTAAACAAAGCAACAATTCACAGCGTGATTGGTAGCCTACAATTATCGATGAACCAAAGTGGCTGGGATTATGGTATTATTCCTGATTATCATATTGTTTATCGACTATTTACCGCATTCATCTGGGTGTTATTCGTATCCGGCATGCGCGGGCAGATGCTCGTCTTAATGAACCATGGGTGTTTTTTACTGTCACATTAAAATATAGCTCTATCTACATCCGAGCCCCGCCTTCTCGGGACATATTGATACAAGAGTTTCCACCTCTTATTTATAGACGTCTCAACAATGTGTCTGGTGAATAAATACTTTTCCTGCGAAAACGGCATAAAATCTCCAGATCCAGGCTTTTAGAATGCATTTTTAATGGAAGAAGGAATCTTATCACTTGTGAATCAAATCCTGTATGAGTAACAGGGATTGCGTTTCGTAGTTTTTGGCGTATTGTTCACCTCCCAGACGTACAACACCTCTGCGAAGAGCAACCTTACGGACCACAAAGCCCACCATATTACTGCTTGGTCCTCGCGCCTCAGCCTTGCCTCAGCCAGCCTTTGTTTACGTGAACGTGCTTGTTCCCCGAAGTGAGCGAGAAGCATCTTATGCCCGGAAAGGTCAGTTGAGAATCACACTGAGACCCGTGACTCATGTAGGCCTACTGTGAATAAATGATCAGCTCGTGTCGTGTGGTGTATTGTCGATGGGGTTGTCAAGTTTGAACTGTGTAAAAGCCCACGGTCTTAATGGGTATAACTGCGAGTGATTTTAAACTGTCTTGGGTCGAGGGAGCCGATTGTTATCCGTTTCGTAAGCGGCGATTCAATAAGTTGTTGCTTTCCAAGCTGTACACCTTTGCCTTCGCTTACCGTAACACATTTCTTTGCGAGGGCCGAAGTTATGTGACTTCAGTTGACAGTGGTTCAGTTAACTTTACCACTGTACAGTCCCACAGACCCCCATAAATGATTGTTTCATTTAGTTGTTTTTAGATTTGTGCTTTGAACTGTCTGCACTGGTTCTGTACACACATGCCCACTAATGTCTCAGTGGTTGTCTGATAATATCTCATAACCCATCAGTTATTTTGCCAAACAGACATCTGGTATTTGCTCACCAAAATTCTGTCCAGCTCGATTCTGATGTACTGGTGGACCTTCTGGTCCGGATAATGCAGCATCCAATCAATTTCTTTTCTTGTCTACATTCCAAAGTGAGAAGTCAGAAATTGCAAGTATGTTTTCATCTTCTGAATCACTAATACAGTGACCAAATTCTTGGCTTCTTTTGCACAGTTTTTTCAGGCTCCCCTCCCTAATTTGTAATTACCCGTCATGCACAAATCAGCATTGCACCTCCCCCACCCCAATTTGAGACTCTCTCCTGGAGTGTAATGGCTTATTTTGCACCCCACATTCAGCACAAAGTACTACAGGTGAGTAATGGGCTATTTCACAACCCTACAGGCAGCACAAAGTACTACAGGAGAGTAACGGGCTATTTTGCACCATACATGCTGCACAAAGTACTACAGGAGACTGAGCCAAGGACTTTTATACACCACACGGGCCACATACTACTATAGGAGAACTAGTGGCTATTTTCCACCTCATAGGCCACACACAGTATTACAGGAGAGCCAATGTCTATTTTACACCTTACAAGCCATACACAGTACTACACGAGTGTCAGTGGCTATTTAACATGCTACAGGCCACACACTGCTATAAGCGGGCCAGTGACTCCCAAACTCACAAGCACAGTCCACACTCCGATGACTATTTTACCCCCTGCAGACCTCACACAGTACTGAAGGAAGCCAGTAGCCTGTTTAACACCCTGCAGACCTCACACAGTACTGAAGAAAGCCAGTAGCCTGTTTAACACCCTGGAGACCTCACACAGTACTAAAGAAAGCCAGTAGCCTGTTTAACACCCTGCAGACCTCACACAGTACTAAAGAAAGCCAGTAGCCTGTTTGGCACCCGACAGGCCACACACTACAGGATAATTCACCGAAAGTTGCACTCACTAAACAGCTGGTAATGCGTGGCTACTATAGTGATGGGGTAAAGTTTGTGATGCAGAGGTATGTGTGTTGAGTAGTATAGCAGGTTTTTGCTTGGTGTCTGTCATAGTTTACACAGTAGCTGCTTGAACTGGCTTTTGTGTTGTTATTTATGGCGAACTGTGGGACCTGTCACATTTCATCAATGCTATGTTTTCTGCTTGTGAACAGTGAACTCAGCAAGTTCTGCCTCATTAGGCTGGTAATTAGTGTAATGATCCAGAAATAATCGCCTTTGTTATACGTGTATGTCTGTATTTTCATACAAAAGCAGGCACACACACGCATGCATGTACATGCACACACGTTGTTTTGATCCCAAGATTTTGACTTCAATACCAAAACCAGCTTTGACAGCATGACATTGAATATTGATGCCAAATCAATTGCACAGTAAACCACTGGTAGCCAATATATGTATATTATTTCATAAAATTAAATGTAAACTTTTCAGAATCATTAGAAATATCTGACACAACATCAGAAATAATGTATGACGTATGCATTTTGTGAACAATATCACTGCACTTGTTCAGCCATTGAAATACCTTAAATGGAGACTGGGATATGATATACTGTACATCATACATTTATTCAGAAAATAAAAGGCAAAGGAAATGAGAGCAAAAGGGAAAGATTAGAGGAAAAATGGTAGAAAGAGAAAGAAATTATTTAGTTGCGTTTGTGAACATTATTCACAATTATTCCAGTTTGGAAGCACTTTATATGTCATTGGGGAGACTTTGGCTCAGGAGGTAAGAGCAGTGGTCTGGCAGTCGGAGGGTTGCTGGTTCAATCCCACTCTGGGTGTGTCCCTAAGCAATACACCTAACCCCCAATTGCTCCTAACGACAGTGTCTTGCATAGCAGCGAACTGCTATTGTTTTGTGAGTGTGAATGGGTGAATGAGAAGCATCAATTGTACAGTTTTGGATAAAGGCGCTCTATAAATACCAGCCATTTACCATTCATGGTGCCAGTAAAGTAAGGAAGTGGCACTGGAAGCCCTGCCCACCCAGCGTCTCCATGGCGGTGGGTGACGGAACACTGTGTCGTGCCTCAGGTCTCGGGCCCTAATGAGCAAACGGGGAGACTTCGTTTGGGCGAGGAGCCAGACCGCTCTGCCCTTTCGGATCCGCGAGAGACGTGGGAGGCGTCGCCATGCCCTGCGACTCGCCGCCGGTCACCCTAACGGACAGGAGACACGCCGGCGCGAGCCAGCCAGACGGCACCTCTCCCCTCCACCTCCAAGGTCAGGGGGAATGGCGGTGGGAGTTGACAGGCGCTCGGTAGATGGTGTTTGGAGAGAGGTTGTTGCTGCTTCGTGGGACAGGACCGCAGCTGACAGCTCGCCAAAGGTGAAGGTCGCGAGTATCTTCGGCAGGGCAGCTGCTGTTAACCCGTTTAATGCCCGCGGGCAACTAAAGTAGCCAAACTCTCTACCACTCTCTTTCCATCTGAAAATATGTTTTTAGTTTACTATAGATGCTTTAACAACTGACATGCAAATAGACACCTTTAGGAACTTCCAGGATAATTCAAATTATAAATAAAGTTTAATTTCTGGTTCCATTTCTGGGAAGCATGACAGGTGAAATAAAAGGTAAAATTTAGCAAATATTTTCTGTCAGTGTTTTTGTAGTTTCATATTAAACAACCAAGTACAAGTAATGAGGCATATAGCATCAAGGATGGACTAATTTAGGTTACTAAATTGTGTAAGAGTGCACAGCCTTCTATAATGAGGGATGTAGTTGTGTTCAGAGTTAACCAATCACATTCAAAATCTGCTTTTGCACACACCTGTCATCAATAAAAGTATAACTAAATAAAGATAAGCTGTTCCTGTAGGATTTCCTTGAAGTTTTCTTGGTTGCATCCTACAGGGATAACTGGCCTGCATGCAGCTTATAAAACATCTGTGGCATTTCAGTGTTGAAAGGTACCAGTCAGGAGAGTGGTAGAAAATAATTTCAAAGGCATTAGATGTACCATAGGCGGCACGGATGGTGCAGTGGGTAGCACTGCCGCCTCACAGCAAGGAGGTCCTGGGTTCGAATCCCCATCGGCCGGGGCCTCTCTGTGCGGAGTTTGCATGTTCTCCCCGTGTCTGCGTGGGTTTCCTCCGGGTACTCCGGTTTCCTCCCACAGTCCAAAAGACATGCACGTTAGGCTGATTGGAGAGTCTAAATTGCCCGTAGGTATGAGTGTGTGAGTGAATGGTGTGTGTGCCCTGCGATGGACTGGCGACCTGTCCAGGGTGTATTCCTGGCTTTCGCCCAATGTATGCTGGGATAGGCTCCAGCCCCCCTGCGACCCTGATCAGGATAAGCGGGTTAAGATAATGGATGGATGGATGGATAGATGTACCATGGAACACTGAAGACCACCATCAATAACTGTAAAGAGTAATGTGCACAACAACGTCATTGCCACGATCAGGACGTCCCTCAAAAGCTGTTGACAGGCCAAGGAGAAAACATATGAGGGAGGCTGACAAGAGCCCTACAACAACCTTAAAGGACCTGTAGGAATGTCAGACTGTCTGGCAGGAACTGCTCACTCCCTGCATGTGACAACAATCCCACCTATATTTCGCAAAAAAAAATAAAAATAAATGCGTTCAAAATGTGGGAAAATGTCTTCAGGTCTGAAGTGACCATGGTTGAGCTTTTTGGTCTTTATTCTAAAAGATATGTTTGGTGCAAGGACAACACAGGTCATCACCAAAAGACCACCATACCTACTGTGGAGCATGGTGGTGGCAGCTTCATGCTGTGAGGCTGCATCTCTTCAGCCGGGACAGCGGTTCTAGTCAGGATAGAGGGATAATAAATAGATAAAGATATTTTGGCACAAAACCTGCTGACCTCTGTAAGAAAGCCGAGGATGAAGAGGAATTTCACCTTCAAACATGACAATGATACAAAGCTTCAATGCAAGTTAACCAGGGAATGACCCAGTCAGAGCCGAGACCGCAATCTAACTTCAAATCTCTGAAATTATGGACTAAGCAGGACTGCGCACACACTTTGCCGTTCCATGGAGCTGGAAAGTTTTTGCTAGGAAGAAGGATATTATTTATTTATTTAATGTTTATGTGAGTAGGGACAATGCCAAGAGACATAGCATCATTACTGCCAGTTTACACCAGGTTCATGCAGCTGATGTTCTGCATACAGAGATGATAGCTATTGCTCGTTTCCAACTCTTAACATCTTCCAATGTGTTAAATGGAAGATGTTAAGAAATATACGCACTTAGAATACAAACATTCAATAGATGTTAAATACATACACACATAGCACATTGTTACAAAAAAAGAATATATGCGTGTTATATAGCTTAATGTTTCAATTAATGTTGAAATCCCCGTAAATAATAGTTTCGGTGTGGTTATCAAACGTTTTCATTCATTCTAGCATATTGTCATAAAAAGACATTATGCGATGGAGCTTTGTACAGGACAACGATGTTAAAATTAATCTGAGGAGACAATACCAGTCAAAGCAAGACATTCGAGAGAAGTGTTCAAATTAATCTCATGGTATTTAAACGATTCTTTGATATAAATCAATATGCCCCCTCCCCCGCCAGATATTCTATCCTTTCTATATCAAGTGTAACCCGATATTATGTGTCATATTGTTCGGAATGATACAATGGAGCCAAGTTTCACTCAAGCAGAGGTAATCCATGTTTGATTCAGTCAATAATGTATGCATTTGATCTCCTTTTTCAATAATGCTTCTTATGTCTAAATGTCCGCCCAAAATTCCCTTTGGTTTAAAGTGTGGATTTCCTATCACTGCAGCGTGATTAACAGTAAAAAAGAAGAAAAGAAAAATAATTGTCTTTGTTTTATTGTTCCTGGGCAGCCTTACCCGTTCTCCTCGATGGCTTGATCAGATTTTCATTTCTCACGGCCCTCACGCTCCGGCCCGATTGAGCTCCGCGCACCCCAGCCAATCTCTGTTCAGCTTGAGTATCGCTCACTCCAGCCCTCGCACTCTGCTCGACCGGCTCCTCCACCCTTCTGTGTAACAAGTGGTAAGGGACATCCACCTGGAGTACCTGCGGCCCATCGTTTGTGCGCGTAACCTGCCGGGCCAGCTCAGTCTGCATCGCAAGAGAGCTTAGATGTTGTAGGCCACCTGTTGAGTCAAGCACCGCACTCTCCCGTGCACCATCACCAGCCAGCTCCCCACCAGGCCAGGTACAACGTAAAATCCGCGCCGGGGTGGTGTTGTTGTGCTGCTCCATTGACGGACCAGGATTCAGTTGTACGTCTCCGGCAAGAAGTAACAAAAGCGATACGATCTTCAGAACATAGCCACTGTCTTGTTGTTTGCAGCGTAAGCTGTGCACATTGTGATGTTTCGTACACAGGGAGAGTATAATAATTTATCCATTGCCAAAAAAAAAAAAGTTTTATATGTCCAAGGGGGGACTGACTGACTAACTAACTAGTTAGCTGACTGGCTAACTAAGTAACTAGTTAGCTGACTGGCTGACTAACTAACTAGCTAGCTGACTGGCTAACTAACTAACTAACTAACTAGTTAGCTGACTTACTGACTGACTAACTAGCTAGCTAGCTGACTGGCTAACTAGTTAGCTGAATGACTAACTAACTAACTAGCTGACTGGCTAACTAGTTAGCTGACTGGCTAACTAACTAGCTAGTTAGCTGACTGACTAACTAACTAGCAAGCTGACTGACTCCATCCTGTCCACATTATATGAAAATACCGAGGTTTTTAACTGTTTTATTTCTATGTCCATGTCTTAATGGTTGTGCTAACTGTAACAGGAGGGTGGGTGTGGTTGAGCAACCCATACTTAGCCAGACAATGCCACCTTGGGAATTGTACCCTTATACTGCCCAGACCACCCTAGCAACCACCCAGAACACCCTAGCAACTGCCCAGAACATGTGTATAGATGAGGTTTTCCATTTTTGTGAGGACCAAATTGTGGGTTACATCTGTGTTTGTGTGAGGGATGGGCACCAGCAGCAGCACACTTAAAATTTCCCTGGAATTTTTTCTAGTTACTTGTTGTAATCATTATATGTAAGATCTCTGGGAAAAAATCTGGGCATTAATGGGTTAATGTCTTCCTCAGTGCAGTACTCAACCCAAAGAGGAACTGTGCTTTTGCAAATCCATTCTGTATCTGCATATTTATCCTCTAAGCCAAGATGTAAAAAAATATTTTACCTTTCGGAAGCAATTAGTGGTTTTGACATGACCTGTGACCAAAATCTTTGAAAGCCTTTAATTTTCTTTGTCATTTGGTGGAGCTGTAATATCAAAGGAACCAGGGAACTCTATTGCTGCTAACCCGGGTCTGGAAAGTAGTTACATTTTGTGGTCGAACACAATGAAGGAATTTCTATTCTGCAGTCATAAATCTGGTGTAAATATTTAATGTTTGTTTGTTTTTTCCTCCTCTTTTAAAAATGAAAACATGGAAAAAAATTCCAAACAGATGGAATGGTTTTAAGGCAGTTTAATGATTACTGAACCAGAATAGGAAATCCTCTGTGTGAATAAATCCCATGGTGTGCGGATGTGGAACAAGTTGCATTGCCATTTTTGCAACGTGCAACCTACAGTATAGGCAGAAACGCGGCAGACACCGAGGCAACCACTTGTCGTCCTCAGTTGTTGCTGCCAGCTGCTGGGCTCGAAACGTCAACCCTGTTTATCACTACGAGGACGAGTCCCTCTGTTTTTACATTTCTTCTGTTTGATGGTAGCAATAGGATAGAAAAGCAGGCAACCCTGAAAACATGTAAGCGCTTTCACCTGGGAGTCCGGATTCATCGCCTGACTGACTTTGAGCTGTTGTGGTATGGAGAGGGAGGGGCTGACAGATTTGGGTCAGGTGAATTTCCCAGCATGCACCGGGGCATTGGGGGCATTGGCTCTGGGATGGGGGAAAAGGCTCACCGTTCAGACATGAAGCGGGGTCTTGTCAAAAGAAAGGGATGCACCACCCACAGAAGAAAGAAGAGGAAGTAAAGAGGTGTTGAGAGGGATATGATGTGGATGGCAGAGGCATTTAAGAGGCCCTATTGACGCTAGAGTGCTCCGTGATTGAGTGTGAATCATGGAGCACTCTTCCTTACAGAATACAGGGTAGCCTGTTGGTAGCCACATGAGGACAATTTGTTGCTGGGAGTGGGAGTGGGACAAAGGACCTGACTGGTGACCTGACTGCAGTAAAACATTTGGCGGTGGGCTAAATCCTGAGACCCCCAGCTCTTACTGTGCTTTACTGTGTATTCCTGTCACTGTGACTCAGTGCTGTGTAGTATTCCTGTCACTGTGACTCAGTGCTGTGTAGTATTCCTCATGTTGTGACTCAGTGCTGTGTAGTATTCCTGTCACTGTGACTCAGTGCTGTGTAGTATTCCTCATGTTGTGACTCAGTGCTGTGTAGTATTCCTGTCACTGTGACTCAGTGCTGTGTAGTATTCCTCATGTTGTGACTCAGTGCTGTGTAGTATTCCTGATGCTGTGACTCAGTTTTGCAGAATATTCCTGATACTGTGATGCAAGGGTGTACATAGTTTTCCTGTCACTGTGATACAGAACATCCTTGTCACTGTGACTCACTGCTGTGCAGAGTATTCCTGTCTCTGTGACTCAGTGTTGTACAGAGTATTCCTGATGCTGTGACTCTTTGCTTTATGGCAGGGGTGCACGGCAAGGGCCGATCCACTTCAGGATTTTGTGCCGAGTTCTGCTCCAAATTATTAAATTAGTGAAATAATATCTTGATCAGACATTTGTATATGCACCAGCTACAGCCGCAGACTGTAAGTGTATCCTAAAGTACAAGAGGGAACCAACATCATTTATACAGCTGTCAGAACAATAAATGAATGTGGAACAAAAACCGGCCCTCCAGGACCGCAGATGTGCACCCCTGCTGTATAGTATTCCTGTTGACTCATTGCTCTACAGATTATTCCAGAATGGTCGATGTTATGGCATGTCATGTTATGTTATGTTAGTTCAGAACAAAATTTGAATTACAGATTATGTAAGAAAGGTACAAATCGTGACAGAGAATTCATGCCGTGCAAGGCTCATTTAAACGTTGTCATTGTGATGGTTGAGAGGAACTGGCACTGGTTTCATATGAAATGAGTACCTGCATATCAGAGCATTGGTCTAATTAGTCTAATTAACCCTTTAAGGTGTTAATGTCCTCAACTGGACATTCTAACGCTGATATAATGATAACTACTGGTAATTAAATGAAAGTTTTTGAACACTGACTTAAAATGTTTTGAACCTACTCTTCAAAAGGAAAATTAGAGTACTGCACAGCTTTGGCCTAATTATCGAGAGCACACTGTTCACTTTCGGTATTAATTTTGGCCAAATTAATAATAGTGCAGCATGGTTTTTGATCTAATTAATGAGAGCGCAGGTCTGGGTCTAATAAGTGAGAGCCCAGCACAGCCATGGCCTAATTGAGAACGCAGGCCTGGCAGACAGAAAGATAGACTGGAGCCTGGGGCTTGGTCTATGCAGAACCCAAGGCATAGGAACGCAGTTTCATTCCTCCGAATTCATCACTATACTTTGTTTCTTTTTCACAGGACCCTACTTGATATGGACACCTTCTCCAAGTCGGATCCTGGTACGTGCCTCCTCTTTTTTGTGGCCAAATGTCTTTCATTTAGCAAAAGACGCATATTCAGCAGTTCATGATCCCCAAACCCTGTGAAACCCTCACAAACCACCTGAATGTGCCCACAGTAAAATGTCCAGTGGTGATCCTACTCCAATAGGCACCATTGATTTTCTACTGAAGGTTTTATTGTGCAGATACCAAGAAAAAGGAAACTCGGAGCCTGGACGAGACTGGCCCATCTAGCCTGTGAGAAATGGGGGTGATGGGTATCGGCGTGTGAGTCGAAGCCCAGATAAAAGGAAACCCAACCCACAAGGGATCTGAATGGGTTCTCTTCATTGGTCCACACCAGTGTGTTCACTGAGAGAGTACCAATTCCCCCGGTCTGTGTGCATGTGTGTGTGAAAGCGGGGCAGAGAGAGAGCAATAGAGAGGCTTGCTTATCATGATAGTGTGTGGGCTAGCTTCTACATGCCTCTGCTATATGTCTTTGTGATGGTTTTGAATTCCAGAGGACAGCCAGTTTTTCTATTATAAATATGAGGTGGGAAAGGCTGCATTTTCTTTTGAGCCGGGCAGGGCAGGATTTCAGAATGTTTCATGACTTAACGACACAACGTAATGTTTTTCAGTTCTCCTTCCAATAAAATAGTGCAATAAACAAGTTGGAAGGAAAAGTCTAGTTAAAATATAAACCCATAAACGGTATTCTTATGAAAAATAAATGCACTAAGAGAACATTTTTATTTAAAAAAAAGCAATTGCTATTGTTCGCTGGTGTGAGATTATCTTGTGAGTGAAAAAACTTGTTATGGATAATCATTGGCTGAGTGGAGTGGTGTGCATTCAAAACCACATGAGTTTACGATTATGGCCACGGCTTTTGACTAGCAATGGTGCTGCTAATTTCTTTCTCACAGGTACACACTACCGGCACTTCATCGTTTTGCTCTTTGGAGTACTGGGACGATTTCTCGCTTACTGGCATTTGTCTTAATCAGTTCGTCATAGTATAGTGTTTCCCCCAGGATTTTGTCCAGCAGCAGTGCTGTTTAAGGATACAAATATGGTGCAACTCAGTGTTGCAGGAGCGCACGCACAGCTGATTCTTGGGAACTGCACTTCAGCTGATTCGTGCCTCAGCTCAGTGATTCACAGATTTTCATGCGAGTACCTCGTTCACATGTATAATAAGCCAGTCATCCACTCGGTACAGACATTGGGGTAGTGGACCATACCGCAATAGACTCCTCACTGAAACAACTGAAAACATTGCCTATTACAGGTTAACCTCTTAAGTCACCCTGGGTCGATTTATTTGCATTCATTCCTTTATTTTTCATTACATTATTGGCATTTGGCAATATCCAGAGTGACGTACAGTTGATTAGACTAAGCAGGAGACAATCCTCCCCTGGAGCAATGCAGGGTTAAGGGCAATGCTCAAGGGCCCAACGGCTGTGCGGATCTTATTGTGGCTACACCGGGATTAGAACCACCGACTGCCACTGTATTCAATTTTCGATCACTATGGGAACAGCATATACCGCTTGAAAGCGTTAAAGGATAAAAGGTTTTGTATGGTTTAGTAAGCAAAATGCAGTATTTTATACCTCCTGAAACCTGTAATAGCATGTCCATGTGTCCTTTTTGGAAAACTGCCAAGACATAGATTGGATTATGCCGAATGCTCATTTTTGGTAATATTGTCCGCAAATTTAAAAGGGAATTTGTCCAGTTTTGTGACTTGGCTCCAAGTGCACCAGCCACAGCTACAATAATCTGTATCCAATCAAAAACAGCAAATCTTTTCAGTCATAAAAAAAAGCTGGGTTTCTGCAACTTGAAAATGACATACCCAGAATAAAATAGTTACTACTCTTGAACCATTTTGATTACACGCATAATCTTGGTCCTTCTGAATGGTAACCATTTGGGGTTTGTTTCCCAAGAGTCAGAATTAATCAACATATTACTAAAACAATGTTGCAGAAGATCAAACACAGTGAAAGTGGCAGCTTTTATTCTCACTGAAAAGACTTTCTATTTTTGACAGTTATTGTGTCTGTGGCTGGTGCAATTAGAAACACTGGAGCCACAGCCAGAACACTGAAAAAATCCCATAAAATTTTTTATGACAATATCACCATCAGTGAACATTCTGCGTTGTCTTTTCTAAGCTATGTTTTCTTGGAGACTCCAAAAAGACAAATAGAAACTAGATGATATTGTGGGTCTTACGAGGTGCTTTTCTCCTGTTGCTTTAACACTTATTGTAATGTCTCAGCTCTGTGTTGTTGTGAATGTCTATGTTTCAGCAGCTTCCTTTTAACTATTGAGTAATACCAAGGTAGTTAATACAATTTCTGTTTGTAATTTTGTCTATATTCACACATTGCTGTCACTTTAAAAAACAACTGATACATTTACAGTACACTGCCCAGTTTGTACAGAAGGATTAGGTGTGAGGTTTTTACATTTTAAAAAAGCAATGACAAAAACTACAAACTACAATTCAGTTTGACAGTATAACACAGATATAAATTAGTTAAAGGTAAAGTCTGGTGTGCTGAAGCATTGATTATTTTTTACTTCTTTACCAGAGTTGAATAGCCTATGGGGGTTTAAATAGCTTGCTTTATGCAGTGCTACTGTATTCTCTCTTGTCTGCAGGTAAATAGCCTGTCTAGATGTACTGAATGCCAGCCTCCTTGTTATACTCTTACATAAGCTAGTATCCTTTGTTTTTCCTCCAAAGCATGGTGATACAAAAGGGAGCCCCATCTGATTAGAGAAGAGGGGTGTCTGTGGCCAGTGGAAGCTGGAGCCCCCCTGTGTGTTGTGTGTTTTAATACTTCCTCCCCCTCTGTATTTAATGGCCTAATTAATTAATAGGTCTTGGTCATACCATGTGATAAGGGAAACAGACTATCCTCTTCCAATCCAAGGTATACTGTGCCTTGAAAATCTTATAAAACCAACACGCTCAGTAATTACTATGATACATTGACAACATGTGTCTGCCCGACACCTTGCTTGTCTACTTGTTATTAATATTATTATTATTATGAAAACTCCTTGGGTCGCTTCTGGGCATGGGCCTTTTTATTTCTGTGCTGTATCTGAAAAGCATGTGTCCAACACAGTGAACTCTAAGATCCAAAAGAAGAAGGAGGAGCAGGGCTAGAGGAGACATGGATTGGCTTCTGCAGTGGTGAGTTAGCTGAGTTTGCAAGAGATAGTCTTGGTGCCTAACTATTAAGCAAGTGGATGGCTAGCGGTCAGTAACTTTACAGTTAGTAGCTGCCGCTATGAACTAAATGAATTCAGTTTTGTACATCAGCTGGCTGGCCATGATAGCTGGGTCTCACTGCACAGTAATACTGCTTATATATTTGGGAGATTCTACTGGCTTATTTCCCCTCATGGGCAGGGAGCTCGTGCCTAAAAACTCATGGACTTTCAGAAGACTTCAGATGTCTGATAAAGGCAGATAGAGCAGACTCAAATCTACTGGTGTTTATAGTTTGAGTTACACTATTATCTATTCTCTGGCAACATCATCTTTAATGTGCTTACCATGGTTTAAGAATTATTCCCAGAGTCAAGTTAGTAAAGCTCCCTCTATCCCGAATTTGAATGTGAAGGAGTGATACTGTTAATATTGGCACAGCGTTATGAATTATTAGCCACTGGCCAAGTCTGTCTGCATTTATGTTCATATGAACAATTAGCTATGCGCATGTATACTTTAATAGAAGGATAATATTATATTATCATGGATTTAGCCTCTTAATTTTCCTTCCAAATTCATGCATTTGATTGTTACACAGTTTTCAAAAAATCCGTTATTGCTGAATTTCAAGCCCCAAAAGAGCATTCCACTGTTCACGTGTTACATCATTGTATGTCACTTGGTTTTCAGAGTGGTGTGCCATCAGATTCTGTAAGTTGGGAAATGAATAACAGTTTTTATTAACGCTGCTGTAGAATCCTTTTTTTAAATTTTTTTAATTTTTTGAAGGAATTACCATGGTGGAACCATCGTCTGATCATTACTGACCGTTAAAAAGTATAATTCACATTACTAACAAGAAGTGGGAAATTTGATCCTGATTAAAGTACCGCCCTTGCCTTATTTTCAGCCAGGAAAAACTCAGATTCTCCTTCCCTAGCCTTATGTCATCTGCCAATCCATCGCACTGTGGCTTGTCTGTTTATTGGCATTGCATTTATCCTTTTTCCATCTCTGGACTGTGGATTCCTGACTGTAAGGATATATTGGGATATATTCTGTGCTTCACAGGGCTTTGACTGGAGTTTAGCGTTGTCCTTGGCCACCCTTTCCTGAGCTCTTCTGCGCCCTTCAATCTGCTGTGTTGCTGTGAAAATGAAATGTGTGTATTTCTGCGTGTTTGTGTGTGGAAGAGAGAGTTTGCAACTGTGTTTGTGTGTGGGAGTGTTTGGTTTTGTGCTTGAGAGTGAGAGTGTGTTTGCGTGTGTTTGTTCCTGTGTGTATGCATGTGAAAGTTTGTTTCTGTGTGTACATGCATATGTGTGTGTGTGTGTGTGTGGGGGGGGGGGGTTGTTTCTATGTGTCTCTGCTGTCGTGTGTGAGAGAGTTTGTTTTTGTGTGGTGAATGAATGGTGTGCGCTGAATTTCAGTGCCTGGGCTGTGAATTAGTGATGTCACTAATGATGAAATACTGTGGGGTGGGGAGAGCAGGCGCTGTGACTGACAGTGTCTGTCCGTCTGTCCTCTGTAAAGTAAGCCAAAGTAAGCAAATGCTCAAGCAGACGCTTCAGGATCATCCACTCTGGAACATTCTCCTGTTAGCTTGGGAAGTCGCAGAATGTTAGCTAGCTGCTTCTGATGGAAACTTACAGCTTCACTCACCACACTCTTGACTGGCTGAATGTGTTCCATCAGTCGATATAGCACACAGACTGACATTCATTTAGCTAACTGCATCTATTATATTATCTTTCTTTTTTCAACTCTGTTTTTGCCAATCCTTCTTTCTTTAGCTTTCTCCTATCTTCTATTGTATTTCCATTTTATTGAATAGACAATGTTCGTGCATACCAGTGCAATGTGGTCACCCATCTTTTCCTGGTTTGCTGTGGCCTCGGGTATGAATGTACTGAACGAATGGCAGCAGAATCATTTCAGAAATTGCTGCTCCAATTTATATTATTATTTTTTGAATGTACTGTTATTTAACGTCACAATACACAGCTCTTGACGGGACCTGTTGGAACCTGTTGGAACTGCTGTATTGACGGTGTTGAAAATCGAAATGTCAATCTTTTTGGCCTCCTTGCAATAGAGCCATGATTTGAAGGACCAAGATGGTTCCCTAAATCTGCAACTTCACTCGGAAGCTCATAAAATAACACTGAAATCTTCTATGACAAGGACAGGACATTCACTTTTTCGAGGCTGATCATTTTGCCAAGTGTCTGGAGAATCTAGCCCTGTGTCAAGCCTGGTCTTGAACACCCCAAGGGTCTCTGCCTCTTCAACATGACCTAACAAGCTGATCCTCGAGTTGACAGCTCTGTGTGTGAACAAACACTTCTTGGCATCAGTGCACGATTTACTTTGAACTCCATTCTACCTGTACCTCCTTCTTCTGCTGAAGGAACCCAACCAGAGAGGTCTTTTCTACCCGCGCGGACACAAGGAGAACATGCAAACTCCACACGAAAATATCCTGGCCGGGATTTGAACCAGGCGCCTTCCTGCTGTGAGGCGACCAAATAATTCCATAATTCCTTTTCAATGGTCTCAAAACCCTCAATCCATCCCCCTTTTCATCTCGTAGCGAGTGAAACATATTAGAATGAAAAACTGCAGTAAAAGCCATGCTTTTTTTCAAAGGGTTTTTCCTCAGATCTATTTGGATTCAAGTGAATAAGATACAGTACTGTTGGGGGGTTTGGAAACATTGTGGCCCATACCCCAGACTGGGGAGTTAGAGACACACTAACCCCCAATTCACACCACTGCAAATGAGCTGGAATCAGTTGATGAGCAGGGAAAGAACATCCCGTGCTGAAAACAGCAGCCCAAAAGCAATTGGTGTACCCCACCTGCATTTTCCACTTGAAACCAATTAAGTCCCCTTCCCTTAATGCTTCACCCCTGGGCAGTCTCTGGAAGAAGCCTGAGGTATCGGGGTCTTTATTGAGATAATAATTGGGTTAGTTTATTGAAACTAATTAAACCACGGGAGGGACTTTTCAAAGGTCGTATTTGAATATGAGTTTGTCATGTCTTTTTCGTACTCTGTAGTGTGGCTGCAAGAATCTCTGTTGTGTCTGATCCAGTCTCCTCATATCTCAGTGTCAGAAAGACACGGCATTTGGGTTGGTGGGCTGTTATTAAAAGAGTGTTTGGATGCTATGAATAACATGAATGTTGCGAAAATGAAGATCTCTGAGTCTCTCTGAGTCTCTGGGTTTTTGTCAATACCAAGAACGCAAGAATGAACATAACACTTTGATGAGCTGGAGACATTTTGAAATGTTCTGTGGACTTATGACACAACTTTTTTGTCTGAAAGATACATTTGGAGAAAAACAGAGGAAGCATTTGAAGAAAATAACTCCTTGCCAACAGTTAAAGATATGAGTCTATTATGCTTTGGGGCTGTGTGGCAGCCAGTGGTACAGGTAATGCTTTGCGGGTGGAAGGAAGAACAGATTGAACTAAATATAATCAAATCCAAGAAGGTAATGTCCCAGAGTCAGAGAAGAAATTTAAGATTAAAAGAGTTTGACCTTTTCAGGGAAACAAAGTGAACTATGAACTACTTGGAGGAATGAAAGATTTTGGTTTTGGAGTGACTTTCACATAATCCAGAATTTAAAATGACTTAAAACCAGTGGGGAGATCTCAAACATGGAAGGCATGCAGGATGACGTAATGTTTATGAACTGAAAGGGTTCTGCAAGTAAGTGTGAGAACCTTTATGAAGCAAGAATATCAGGCTTACAGGAAATGTTCAGAAGCTGTGATTTCTGCCAAAAGAGGAGACTTAGTACTTACTGACAGGGTTCTGTGGCATACAGGCATACAGGCATACAGTATATAATTTTTAGGTTTGATAACTGCAGATGTTTTCAATTTTCACTTAGAGTTGTCAAATGTTTTGTTGAGATTCTAAGTGGCTTTCTGATGACATCAGTGCTGATGAAACACGAGTGATGTCAGTGAAGAATGCCCCACCCACCAGCCACACCAAGCCTATGTGACCCCACCCCAAACATTTCAGCTCCCTTTCAGTTGACTCACTATATGTCTTCAAATTCAGAAATTTAAATCATTTTCTGACCCCTAGTTCAGGTTTGGGGTCTATCAATGCACTGGCAAATCAAAGGAACATACGTAGGCCTACAGGACAGAAAAAACCTGGGCTCTAACTGACCTGTTGTCCTTTTGCGTGGGTCACCCACCGGATCACACCGGGACCTGGTTTGCCTTGGGAGACAGGAGCAGGCCAGAAATGTGATTGATGCCTCGGCGTGTTTGAGACATCATTATATGGGAATGATTTATCTTCTGCTGTCAGGCAGTTATTGTGCGCTGCGTGCCTATTCAGCTGACCAGGTGATTAACCCTTCCCCTCTGCTCCAGAAATTGCAGTCTTGGTGTTGCTTGCTTGGCCCAAGGGATTGAGGTCCACTGGCATCGTGGTTCTGCTTTTGATTAGTGTGCTGTACACCGCCCGTCGTCGGACTGGAAAGACATCCTGGGTCGTGGCAGATTTATTTTGCTGGCCGGCCTCACAGTTCCAGATAAGCGGTAATCTCAGACTGCCTTCTGAAACCTCTACGGGGCTATTCTGGGCATTTGCCAGGAAGCTTTTCTTTTGTAACTGGCCCCATTTGGCCCTGTGCCTCCATAAACCCCAATACATATATACACACACACACACACACACGTGCACACACACACACACGTGCGCGCACACACACACACACACACACACACACACACACACACACATACACACTTGCACAGACACACACACACACACCCACACACACGTAAACACGTGCGCACACGCACATATGTACGCACATCCATATAGACATGTCCACAGAAGCAGAAACAGGTACACACCTGCATGTGCACTCAAACGCATACACAGTCACACATAAACGTACACTCAGGCCTCATCACTCATGCTTATTCACATTTGCACACACGCACAAACGTGTATACATTCTCTCTCCTGCATACACCCAAACTCATTAACACACACACACACACACACACACACACACACACACACACACACCACACACAACAAGCATAGGCTGCATGTACTTGTTGAAACGCACTTGATTTTCTGCTCTCATACATACACAAACCCACACACACATTTTCAGTCTGTCATTTCTCCCTCTTCTCCTGCCACCAATCCCCTCTGCTCTCAGAGCCTGTAAACCTGACACCATTTGTAAGGTATTTACACAATATCAGCTGAAAGCAGGGACAGATTCTGAGGGATGGCAAAGCCCTATACGTTCTGGAAAGGCAAACAAACCAAACATTTAGTCAACTGGGGCCTCATGCATAAATAGATCTTACGACCATATTTGACCGTTATTGTGCCTACGCTGAAATTCAGGACAACATTAAGATTTATAAAACTTATTGTGAAAGTCTTCTTTACGCACGCTGTTCAGCTGAATTCAGCTGTATTGCAGGCATGAGATATTATCTCATGACATTCTCCACCTGTCAACATCCGTGATATCTGAAGAGCATAGACGTGGAGCCTATGAATTGGGCAGTGTACAGTGTTTGGTTTTTTAACCCCTGAAGTATCGGACATTTTCTTAACCCAGGCTTAGAAATGATACACCCAAAATAAAATAGTTACTATTCTTCAAACCTTTTGACTACAGGCATAATCAGAATTACTCCAAATGTTACTGAAACAAAATTACAGAAGCTCAAACACAGTCAAAGTGGATGTTTTTGTCTCACTGAAAAGATTTTCTGTATTTGACTGGATAGAAATGATTGTAGCTGTGGCTTGTGCATAGAAATACAATGGAGCAAGACTGGACAAATCCCCTCTCAAATTTGAGGACAATATCACCAAAATGAGCATTCTGCATTGTTTTCTTCTAATCCACGTCTAGGCAGTATTCCAAAAAGGAACTTTTCCAAAAGGACTCCAAAAGGACACATGGAAACAACATTATGGGTCTGATGAGGTGTAAAATGCTGCATTTCGCTGACTAAACTATAAACCTTTTATCCTGCAAAGTGTTTGCACTTCCTCCCGCTTGATGCTCAGACAGCAACAGGTCGAGAAGATCATAAAACATACGTACAATAATTACAATAATACAATCTTTTACACATACATATTCATTGAGGTCCATTGATTGAGGCGTTTGTCAAATACCCAACCCCCATTAACAAGTCAAACACATTTCATAATTTCACATGCTATTTATTATTTAAAAGCAGGCTGGCTTGTTTACTAAATAGATGGACCATTAATACATTTTTCATGACTTAGTTGTCATCAAATACAGTCAATAGTGTATTCGTTGCATGATTAGTGACATTATCATATCATAGGACAAACTTATAATTAGTTAAGCATTACTGTTTTTTTTATTTCAATATGAAATGGCATTAATTAACATAGTTGTTAAAACAAAAGAATGATGTAGTCTACAACATGAATAAAACTATACAGGTAAGTTCTTGGCGATTCATTCTTTTTAAGTAAATCTTTTTAGTATAACATTTGTTATTCAATAAATATGCATAAATTCACTGAATTCTTCTATACTTAAAGTTTCTTTAAAAATGGCATAATACTTTTGGCCTGTACTGTATGTCTCGATAATTGTAAATTAATCACCATAATACAGTTTTAAAAAATGATTAAAAAAATTACTTTATGTTAGAAATGCTCAACCAGGGAAAATCATCCCTGTGATAGGGATAGGGTAGATTTGAAATATTAGCTAGTTAGCTTACTTGCTAACATTGGGTACCTGTGACTAGGTAAAGGGTACATAGGCTAAGCATTACATTTTCAATGTAGCAATTGTAAGCTAAATGCATTTTATATTACACAGTCGCCACAAACAAAACATTCATATTTTCGTAATACATAATTCAGTTGCAGCATGTGTGTTGTGAAAACTCATCGCCGTAGCTTCTGCTATGTTTAAAGTTCAAGGTGCAAGAACCAAAAAAATCCTGCTGAAAAATCATGAATTAGCCTACCTCTGAAGAAAGTGTTGGTGTTTCATATTCATAGCTCTGTGATTGCTCATTGATTTGTTCTTTGGGTTGTTCTGTCGTTTCACACTATTCCCCTGTGTACAGCGGTTAATAGAGATTTTAAGGACTACCCACCACAATGTCAGATGAATCAATTGAAGAGAAGGATCAGATCTATTTAAAGGGCTTTCAGTGGTTTGTGAAATGTTATACAGTTCCATATAGTGTGAAATCTCTTTGACTGAACATCCATCCATCCATCCATCCATCCATCCATTATCTTAACCCGCTTATCCTGAACAGGGTCGCAGGGGGGCTGGAGCCTATCCCAGCATACATTGGGCGAAAGGCAGGAATACACCCTGGACAGGTCGCCAGTCCATCACAGGGCACACACACCATTCACTCACACACTCATACCTATGGGCAATTTAGACTCTCCAATCCGCCTAACCTGCATGTCTTTGGACTGTGGGAGGAAACCGGAGTACCCGGAGGAAACCCACGCAGACACGGGGAGAACATGCAAACTCCGCACAGAGAGGCCCCGGCCGACGGGGATTCGAACCCAGGACCTCCTTGCTGTGAGGCGGCAGTGCTACCCACTGCACCATCCGTGCCGCCTTTGACTGAACATGCCCACAGAATTGGTAAAATAATAAAAAGATAAACAGCAATAACAAAAAGATGAATAAATTAATGAATTATCCTTCTTTCTCTCTCAATAGTTGCGGTTCTGTACGTCCAGGGCATTGGGACCAAGGAGTGGAGGGAGGTGAGTTCAAATTTCACCCTCATGTTTAACTACCAGCATTACAATTTATTCTGGGGGTTATGGCTATATCATCCTCCTGCTCTTAATTAATATTGATCCGTGGCAAATTTTGAATCCAAGCCTCGCCTCAAGTTGCTAAGTATTGTGTTTTCCAGAAGATTTTCAATGTTTTGTCTTACTGTGATTAATGCCCTAGATTAATTTATCTGGTTACCTTTCTTGACTGCTTCCTGACCATAGTTCTGACAGCTTCAGGGAAATTCCACTTCTGTGCATAGGTTCTTCCACAAGTTAAATCCATAAATAGCAAAACACGCATGAATAGCTGTTGTTATTGTAGTATTCGGGTTATTCTAGCTGCCAACCGTGGTATGGTAGTTGGTAAATTGATGTATTCTTCAAGGATTCAAGTTGTATCTATGTGGTCATGCTAGGACCTCTAGGGTCCTCATCGCACTTGTCCCTGTGTTTGATTTGCACTTCATTGTACGTTGCTCTGTTTAAGAGCGTCTGCTAAATGCCTGTAATGTAATGTAATAAAGTAACTATGTAATTTAAAGGCATGGGTCAACTCATACCATTTCTGCCACACCTACTCTCCCTTATCCCATGTCGGGGTCTAAACATTTCTTGCCTGGTCTTGTTTTATTTTATTTTAATTATTGCAAGAACATTATATAGCCAACTGATCAATTAAAGGGAATTTCAAAGGGAATTTTCGGTCCCATGTTCAATATCCCCGCGTATATCCCCGGCTTTGTGTGAGAAAGGGGTATCGGTGTATATCTCGATGGAAGTGAGAGGTGGATGGATTGATAGGTTCACATTTGTCGATGACTACCATACAACCATAAATCACTATGCCACAGTAGCGGGTTCCACAGCAGAGGCCCTAGACTCCTGGACCCTGCCTCATATAGCCTGTGCTGTTGGCCTGGGGCCATGACTCCTGGACCCTGCCTCATATAGCCTGTGCTGTTCGCCTGGGACCATGACTCCTGGACCCTGCCTCATATAGCCTGTGCTGTTGGCCTGGGGCCATGACTCCTGGACCCTGCCTCATATAGCCTGTGCTGTTGGCCTGAGGCCATGACTCCTGGACCCTGCCTCATATAGCCTGTGCTGTTGGCCTGGGGCCATGACTCCTGGACCCTGCCTCATAGCCTGTGCTGTTGGCCTGAGGCCATGACTCCTGGACCCTGCCTCATATAGCCTGTGCTGTTGGGCTGAGGCCATGTCTCCTGGAGGCTTGGTAGTGCTTAGCCCCTCACTCACACCTCTCCACACACTGCCCCCCCCCCCCCCCCCCCACCATGTAGAAGCCATTCTTTTGAAAGAGCAGTATATATGTAATCAGCTGGATGCACAGTGTAACGTGATTGGCCCAGAACCTTCTCTGGCCTGCAGGGGAATGACAAAGTTGTTCTTCTGCCTCCGGTGTATTCATCAACTGATTGTAAAGGACATTCAAGCAATAAGAGTTAGGTCACCATGCTCCGAGAATTCTCCTGCTCTTCAGGGATTTTTGGAGATCTTTGGAAATGTAGTACTACCCCTGTCAAAACTATTAGTGGTGGGGGGGAGCTTGAAGTAGAGGATGGGGAATTGGGACTGTGGGGGAGTGGGGGATTTAGGAACGGGATACTTAAATCAATAAATGTTATCTGGTTATAATGCAAGCCAAATAACATACTTAACTACTTGTAAGGTAAGTGGTTCGGCAGCATGGACAAAAACAGTCAAATAGATCTGTACAGCTGTCTGAAGTTTGCGTGTTTGACATTGTCTGCACCAGGTTCTTTTGTTTGCTTTTTAATAAATTACATAATTACTTTATTACATTACATTACGGGCATTTTGCAGACGCTCTTAAGTAGAGCGACATACAATGAAGTGCAAATCAAACCCTGGGACAAGTGCGATGAGGACCCTAGAGGAAAGTAGTCCTAGCATGACCACATAGATACAATTTGAACCCTTGAAGAATACATCAGCGTACCAACTAGCATACCACGATTGGCAACTAAAGTACCCCGATACAACAATAACTATACAGAAGTGCTATTAATCTATGGCATACACAAGGCATAGTGCAGTTTAATTTAACTGCAAGACAGACTCTTTAGTCATGTTCGTAGTAATCACATCATTGTAGGAGTAATGATCATTGCTTGTTTAAAACAAATGGTAATTATATCTTCACATATACATTGATTTTACATTTGACTTATTAAGCCAAGAGAGAAATTGTTGCAAAATATCAGATTAATCGAGTTTACAAATGCAGTCTATACGTAATTTGTGCCAGTGAACGCTACTGTAGCTACATTGTTTTAAGTACTGTCATATAATTAAAATGAAAAGATTGTTCAAGTTGCGTTAAGCCATTGTTCTCATTACAGACGGATGTAAGAAAAAGAACAAGAAACACAATGTGACCGATACATTTTCCTGCTAGTATTTAGCAATACCAAAGGCAAACTGAACAGCATACTATCAACTACTATTGAAAACGGTTGATTACTGTTACTTGTGCCTTAGACCTGGGCTGAGCAGGTGAGCGGCAAAACGGTGAAATGCAGACCTGTTTGACTGGAAAATTGCAATAAGCAACACCAAAATGGCAATGAGCTGCTCGCTCTTGACTGACACACCCCGAGCAGTGGCTCTCCTCCCACTCCCGCTGTGGCGTGACTCCCGAAATTACCGGAGGCATCAATCAACAGCACGCCTGCTGGAAAATATGGCCCTAACACTTTGAGCGCGGCTCTTCACTCCTGCTGGTTGCGTTGTCATGGTACTTTTTAAACTGGCAGAGCCCGAAGGAAGCACGGCTCAGACACCGGCTCTGTTTAAGAAAAACTTAGAATGCAAAAATGTACTTTTCAAGAGCTTAGTCATCTTATTGTCAATAACAATCTGCAGTTCCAGGTGGGTAAAAAGCCCCTTTCTCCGTCTCCGTAGTGACCGGAGCACGTTCATTAGCCCATTTCCAGAGTGCTGAACCGCACGCTGTGCCGATCTCTGTGGGAGGCAATGTGGAGGCTAACCTACTTATTTTTCACTTGCAGTGCATTCCTCTTATGGCTAAGATTGGGTAACCTACATATGCCTACAGCCAGTACTAATGCTAATGCAACTAGGACTGCTGCTGTTATTTTATCAATACTATTACTCCCACCACTACAACTACTCCAACTCATACTAAGTCTGCTACTATTAGTATTGTATACTTCCATTATTCTCCTCACAGCGTCACTATTACAATGTCTATTCGAAAATCGTGACAATCATTTTAATAGTGATAATTTAATAATTTTAAAAAAAGATTACCCATAGATGCATTTAGGTCCTGTGAGATTAACACAAAACTGGATTTCAGTAGCATTTACACTCAGTGAGCACTATTGGGTATTTTAGACTTCTACTGCTGTAGCCTATCCACTTAAGAGTTCTCATTGGTTGTGTGTTCAGAGATGCTCTTCTGCATACCACTGTTGTAATGTGTGGATATTTGTGCTACTGTCACCTTCATGTCAGCTTTGACCAGTCTGGCCATTCTCCTCTGACCTCTCTCATTAACAAGGCGCTTCTGTCTGCAGAACTGCTGCTCACTGGATTTTTTTTTGTTTTTTTGCACCATTCTTTGCAAACTCTAGACTAGTGTGTGTGAAAATCCCAGGAGATCAGGAGTTTCTGAGAGACTCCAACAATCATTCCACGGTCACTTTTCCCCATTCTGATGGTTGATGTGAACATTAACTGAAGCTCCTGACCCATATCTACATGATTGTATGCATTGCACTGCTGCCACACAATTGGCTGATTAGATAATCACATGAATAAGTAGGTGTAATAAAGTAAAAATGTTCCTAATAAAGTGCTTGGTGAGTATATATCATAACAAAGTAACAATTATGATATCATTAATAATAATAGCTTCATCATCTTCTTATTCATAAGATACATTTATATTATTTATAAGGATTTTCTTTTTCTCCTATTGTTTTTTAATTTCTTTCTTTACTTTGTCTCTTTTTTTCCCCCAATGTGGCCTAACACCAACCCTCAGCCTGCCTGATTTGTTCCAAACAAAATGGACTAAAACGATTTCCTTGCCATGGTTGCAGTATCTTATCAATTGTTCTTTTAAAGTTTATTGTTGAGAGTTCACTCTAGTTCTTTGGAATGTGAATTCACAACAGATCTATATCACCATCTGTCCATCTAATTGGCAGAGAACATGGTAATGTAAACATAGTATTTTTAAAGACCCAATTCTTAATATGGTACATTTCTCATAATTTGGTAAAGATGGCAAAGAGATCTAGGTCTTCTAAAAGCCTTTTTAGTCCGTTTTGACATGAATGAAGCTTGTGTCATCTGCAGACACATTGATATCTTGGTGCGTAGGCCACAGATATCTAGACCATACATTTCTGTATTGTCTCTGATTTTGACTGTTAACATTTCAATGGCAGTTATGAATAGATATGGTGAGAGGGGACACCCTTGTTTTACACCCCTTGCTAGTCCAAAAACCCTACTAAGATGGCCGTTATTAATAATTCTGCATTTAACATTACTATACATAACTTTAACGCATTTTATTAAGGATGTTCCAAAATTAAAAAATACATTTATAGGTAAATTCAATCTTATCCTATCAAACGGGTTTGAAAAGTCAGCTATAAATATTAGGCATGTTTTTTTTGCATTATTATAATATGTTTCCAATTATCTGTCTCATGTTATCGCCAATGAAACAACCTTGAATTAAACCTGATTGATCACTATGTATAATGTCTGAAATACTATTTTTTATCCTGCAAGCGATGCATTTGGCAAATATTTTAACATCACAACCTTGTAAGTTTAGAGGTCTCCAATTTAAAAAAAGGCAGAATCCTTATATTGACCACCTGGGTCTTGTTTCAATAGTAGAGAAAGGAGACCCTCTTGTTGTCTACCTGACAGTTTCCTTATTTCATAAGCATACTTAAAATTCACCTCTATATTAAGTATCAGCCATCTTCCTCCTGTATCAACTTTAACCGCAGAAACCTTAAAATCAACCATAACCCCATGGCTGAAGTACATTTTTCTTTCCCATTCTGCCTCCCATAGTAACTCATCAGAGGCTGTAGAATGTGTTTTCTGTATGCAAAGTATTTGATACAGTTTTTCCTTTAACCAATTAAACACAGCTCTTCGCTTTTTACAGTTGGCCAAGCCATTAGCATTATATCTTGCTGTGCTTATTTCTCCTTGGGACATTCATAAGAATACTTTCATGTTTCACCTCAATGAAGGAAAGTTTGCATATCAGAGAGTGGGCTAAATGGGAAAAAGAGAAAAAGATAGCTGAATTAAATAAGCTGTTGGTTGTCCCCCATCCACATTCCAATTTTGTCCCCCTTCTCATCAAAGTGTGCCCACCATCCATCCTGGTTTTTTCACCCTATTCTATGAACTCATTCAAATGCTATTTCTTCAGCGACTTGATTGGTTACCTGCAGCTCTTTTTTGAAAAGGCTTCTCAGTATGCGCTCTGATTTACATGAACACCATGTTTTCCCTCATGCTCCTACATCGGAGGTCTAGGATGTCCGCCTTGAGATGCGTATTTTCGCTTTAAAGTCTCTTCGCTTCACAAGTTCGCCACGCTGGCCTTGAGCGTGACATTTTCTTTTTTCAGATCCTCAATGAGCGTGTTGTTAAACTCAACAGCCATTTTCACATCAATGAGATCCGGCATCACATCATGTAACATGTCTAGCTTTTTTAACTGCTCACGTATTGATTTCAACATGATGCGGTCTGCCTGGGTAAACTCATCGCTCTCACTAGATGTAAGCATGTCTAGAGGTAAGCAGGGCTTACCTGGTTTACCGGGCTATGTTGGAGTAGCTATCAATAAATGCCTCAAGTTGTTGAATATCGTCTGCAGTGTTCTCCAGTGTATATTCCAGTTTGATGCGCCAAAGAGTACACTTCTCATTTAGAAAATGATGTTTTACACGAAAATGATGTCATTCCGGATACTGTCTGCTCCAAGCGTTCATGCTCCCTGCTGCAGAGAGGGCTCCACACTGCTGTTCAGGAATCCATTCGCGCTCTTCCAGATTTCGCTGGTCTGATATCTCGATCGATAGTACGAGTAGACTGTGTCGGGAGAGATCTGTTAAGTTGGTTATTTACTGTATGTGAAAATGAGAGGGGGTGCGCAGCCAAAGCACGACGCAGCCACCTTCCCAGTAGGTCACGGGATCTCTCCCCCACTTTAAGAGTTTCATAGTGGCAATCAATGATATATTTGCTCCATACTTTAACTGTTGCAGTATCTTGATAATGTATTTTCTCTCCCCTCTGACTGAACAAAACGTTGTGTTTTAAAGATCCCCCCCCACACACACACCCTCCTAAAAAATAAAAAATAAACAGGAGGCCTAACTCCACATGAGGTGTGTGGTGTCGATAGTGGCCGTTAGTTATCCCAAATTCCACTACTGGACTGCCAATAATGGACTGGAAGTCACAGTTGATGGGCGGGTCATGAGTGCGAGTCACTGAGGGCACTGAGGGCAGTGAAGCAGCGGAGGAATCAATAGCTCATTACTCTGTGCCGTGGCCGGGTGTACTGAGGGACCGCCTGGCCTATGGGGGCTCAGCATCTTATTTCGGGCGGGACGGAATTTGGCGCCCGGTCGATGCAAGCTCAGGACCACCAAGCTGTTTTCATTCTCTCTGTCTCAGCGGGTCGACACTGCTGTGAGCTGGAGGTTACAGGCAGGAATAATCTTGTTGGTCGCGTAAGCTGATGAATGCCAATCGTTGTAGTGTGTTACTCTTTGCTTTCTCCTTCTCCTCCCTAACTCTCTTACTCTCTCCATCTTTCTGCCTCTGTCCCCTGCCCATCCTTTCTTTCACCCTTGCTCTCTACCTCCCTCCTCTGTCGCCCCCCCCCCCCCCCCTATCTCTTCCTTCCTCTTCCCACCTGTAGTTTGGCAGGACAGAGGTGATTGACAACACGCTGAACCCAGACTTTGTGCGAAAGTTTGTGCTGGACTTCTTCTTTGAGGAGAAACAGAATCTGCGCTTTGACGTGTGAGTGATTCCCTGCTGCACCCTTCTTTTCTCTGTACAATTGCACTTGCTTCTGCGGCTCTGTGTTTGATGTTTTCGTCTGCTCGGGTAAGATAAGAAAAACTTTGCTCTTTACACCAGAATTATTCGAGATTTTTTATAAGCAGCGAAACCCCTGCAGTGTGTAACTTCCTGTTCTTGCTATGTAGTTCCTGTTCTGCTCTTTGCTGAAAGACTATGTGAGCAGCCCTCTAAGAGCTCAGTGAATACAAAGCCTGTGTCCTATCGCCCTGTGTGCACAAATACACACAGAACATGAAACTGATAGATTGAACATCCTGGAGCAGGAGATGAAATGAGAAGTTCATTTCTCTCTCATTTTGTCTCTGTATCCTCCCCATCTTCTTTTACTCTTTTCATCCCTCTCTACCTCCCTCCTCTCTCCTTTGTTCCCTCCCTCTCTCTCTCCCTCTCTCTCTCTCTCTCTCTCTCTCACACACTCACACACTCACACACACACACACACACACACGCAGACACACACACCCGTGTCAGGCTGGTCATGGTCCGCTACAATGGTTCTTCACACACCCGCTGTGATAATTCACCGCCACCCTGTTAATGAATACTCATGAACACCTGTTTCCACCTGAACTCTTTCTGGGCTCAACATGACAGTTCTGCAGTGAAGCACCTTCATGGGCCTGTGTGCGGACCTGCGCAACCAGGCTTTTACCTACGGGTTTCCTCGGGGTTTTGCTAAATATAAGGAGCGGTACTTTAAGAGTGATCACGTTATCAAATTTCCCACCTCTTGTTGGTAATGTGAATTATACTTTTTAACGGTCAGTAAAGCTCTGATCATGGCTTCACCTTGGTAACTCTTAAAAAAAGAAAAATTATTATTATTATAAAATTCTGTTATTCATTTCCCAACTTACTGAATCTGATGGCACACCACTCTCAAAAGTGAATGACATACAAAGATGTGACATGTGAACAGTAGAATGTTCTTTTGGGGCTTGAATTCAGTGATAATGTTAGTTCACTTTATTTTGGCTTTTGTGAATGGGATTCAGCATTTCCCACAGGATTTTAGGAAACTGTGGTGAGGGGACTGTATAGGGGGAGAACGCTTTTTACATTATAACGGTCTGGTGCACTTTGGAGGAAAATTAAACACTAGATCCATGAACAATTTTATTTTCATAATGTTACATATCACAGCCAGGATATAGCTTTGCCAACCAGATGCTGGAAATAATATAACATTAGCCTTTTATTGGAGTATATGTAAGGAATAATCCACAACAACATGGTGTAATGACCGCCTCGGAGTGGATTATTTGATTTATACCACGGTCTTTTACCAAACTCAGGTTATGAATATTTTTGGCCAATTCACCCTCAAAATAAAACCTTTTTTGCTGGCTCTAGCTAACTACTTCAAGCCATTAAGGTTAAGGTTTCAGCATGTTGCTATGGTTACATATGGGCAATTCCAAAGTAATGTCAACCTGAGCATGAAATAATAATCTTACTTCCCAATTAAACTTATTATGTCCCAAACAGTCGATTGTGACCATTTTGAAATCTGATAGAATGTGGACTAGCAACAGGAAGATGCTTAAAAATAGATTTATTAGTCCCATTACCACTGAAATCAATGCTATTTGGCGGCCATCTGGAAAACATTCAAAACTGACATTCAGAACCATTTCAGATGATTACAAATGTGTTATGATAAAATTTGATTTTTAAAATTTTTTAATTTTTATTTTAAAATGTTGATGTGCATTTCAGACGTGTCACATCCGTAACACAATGTTGTCACATCCATAATGCTGGTATCTCCTCATAAAAATCATGATGAAGAAATATATACTTTCAAAATTGCTATTTTTATGTTCAGCCAAGACTCCTGCATTACATGGATATTAAACTTTCTGCATTAGACTTAAAAATTCGCAGAGGTTTTAGAAAGTGTATAGTCTCCCCAAAATACCAAAAATACCATAACACAAGATATCTGTATATATCTTGCTTAACAATATTTTAATTATTATTATTTTTGGCCCTACCCTTCAGCAAAGTGAGTGCTGTGATAATTTGTGAAAGCCTGCTCATCTCGGCACATAGTGATTATTATGTTTATTATGAGATATACAAATATGTTGGCTTCATTCTGAAACTGTTTTGTGACAAATACAACTGGTGGGCTGCCTCAATTGAGTTAATGGGAAACACTGGGATTTGTATAAGACTCTTTTCTTTTTTTATATATAAATTCATGTGAAATTTAAAAATAGGCACTCCGGGTCTTGCCTGAGGGCACACCAGCTGGGAAACGCTGCTATATGGGCCATATCTGCAACGTTGATAACATAAAATGGATAGGATGTCATTTAGGAAACTTTAAAAATATATATAGGACGTGCAAAAGAAAATAAGATTTATCTGTCCAAATTTAGCAATATGTGATCATGCACTCTGTGAGGAGGAAGGATACAGCTGCTATTGCCTCTGCGTTCTTCTTCAGTAGTGCCTTTTCCGGTGCATCCTGCTGACTGCGACACAGCGCCACATCAGGGTACTGCCGCCATTTCAGTTAAGAAAGATAGAAATCCGGCGTGCGCAACTCTTGTATTTTTTATATTTTCGCACTCTTGTCAGAATTTCGAGCAGGTGGCACAACATTTGATAGATGCTGCCTTTATGCAGGAAAAACCCTGGCACTGCATCGATCTGGCACTGTAGGCCAGCTTCTGTCACATCCCATCCCATTACAGTACATTACATTAATGGCATTTGGCCGATGCTCTTATCCAGAGTGATGTACAGTTGATTAGACTAAGCAGGATACAATCCTCCCCTGGAGCAATGCTCAAGGGCCCAACGGCTGGGCGGATCTTATTGTGGCTACACCGGGATTTGAACCACCGACCTTGTCATTTACCTTAACCACTACACCACAGGCCGCCCATCCCCCAGGGGGACTGGGACTGCTTCTGGAACATTCTGGAACAGGGCAGTGAGGGGTGAACCACAGACACGGTGCCAACAGAGGCGAGCAACACTTAAACACATTCTGCCTCTCACCGGGCCTGAAGGATCGATGCCACATTGACGATTAGTCAATCTCTGGTGTAATGAATGGGTAAAATGCACAGCCCCATCATCAGTGGGCTTTAGTCACAGTGTCCCTCGGTAGCATGGTATTTCTGACGTGAGTCACACACATGATGTGCAGATTGATGGACAGACAGAATTAAAGGAAGAATTGGAAAAGCGGGACCCGCTGAGATGCATTGCTTTTGCGAATTCCCTCATGAAAACTAAATGTACTAATTGGACCAGAAAGGATATTGCAGTACTTTGCAATATATATTCAATTATATACAGTACATTATTACTGATAATTTGGTGCGATAATTTCCGCTTTCATGCATGTAGTGCGCACTATTTATGTTTGTCGATTTGTAACAACTACATGCATTCGCTACTATACATCTATACTATATCATACTATACATCGCTCATTTCATTTAATCTCAGACACACAGCACATTGTTGTTCAGTTTATTAACATTTGCATCTCTGGAATTATACAAACCGTTGTTTGTTCCCGCTGTTCCGTTTTTGAACGTGAACCGAGTTTTCTGTGTAACTTTATTGGAACCGCAGGACGAGAACAATGGGCGATTACCAGCGGGGGTAGCCCATTAATTGGATCTTGTAATTATGTGCTGATAGGTGATTATCAGGCGATTATTAAGATTATGGTTCTACCTGTGTTGCACTAGCCCTTGTTGGTTCAGTGTTTTCACTGTAACACCCACACGCTTCACTGCCCTGTAGCAAGCAGTTCTTAAGGGTGTCCTTATCTAGAGTGGATTATACAGCAAATAAGGCTCAGTGTTTTAGGTTAGCTAGCATGATAAAGGGTCCAAAAACTATTTCTCTTCCGGGGCTGCCTCTGCTCCCGTCGGTTCATGAGGCCAGCTCTCGTACTCCCGTGCACCGGCTCAACGTTGAGCTTCGCAGACCCACGCCACGCCCCACCATGTAGACACAGTCTCCAGGGCATTCGTCACTGTCTGTGCACCAGCACCGTGCAGAAAAGCTATTAAGCCCGCCTCGTACGCTAGTAAGTCCAACGGGAATGCGATATATGGCTTTAGAATCTCATCGTATGAATACCTGGGGATCCTCCCTCCGCTCCCCTGTGACTTTCACCATCGCTATCAGTTAATGACAGAATGATACAAAATCATCTTTGAATTAAAGAAGGATCGCTCCCTGGGTGGTCAGCAAGAGTGGAAGGATGGTGTGGGGTGTGTGTGTGTGTGTGAGGTTATAATTAGTATGAGTGTGTGTATGACTGAGAAATTGCTTTCCCCCTCGCTGCGATCACCCTCGTCATAAGGTGGAAATAATATAGCATTATTTTTAGATTTAAAATGATGGCGCCCCGTGGAGCACAGAGAACATTGCAGGTATGGCAGGGGTGTATTTCTAACTGTGCCCCTCTGCACAGTGAAGGTAGCCTGCGATGCTAAACTTACCCTAGCGGCAGGAGGCTTCAAACGAGGGGAGGACAAGCGGTCGGGGCTGATCAAGGATCAGGTTTCCCTGTCCAAACCCTGACATTAGCCATTACTGTATGTCGGGGAAGCCAGGATTAAGTTAAATATGTTTCCCCACTGAATCCAGTGGTTCCAACAATCAATATACATATAAACTACATTACACTTTTATAGTAAGAACCAGCTCATCCAAGGGACCATGTACTGATTAAAGTGACCATATATTGTTGAAAGCAGGGCTAAGCACCATTATATTATCACCATTTGATTAAAGATCAAGTTTTAGCCTCTTTTTAATGAGATCAAACATGAATATGTTAGGAGGTAATCCCACTTAGCTATGGAGTACCTCTAAAGACTACTGTGCAAACTCTAAAGACTACTGTGCGTGAAAATCACTGGAGATCAGCAGTTTCTGAGATAGTCAAACCACCCTGTCTGCCACCAACAATCATTCCACGGTCAAAGTCACTTAGATCACATATCTTCCCCATTCTGACATTTAGTCTGAAAAACAGCTGAACCTCTCGACCAAGTCTGCATGTATTTAGTTGCTGCAACATGACTGGCTGATTAAATATTTGCATTAACATGGTGATGTACAGGTCTACCTAATAAAGTGGTCACTGAGTGTATCTACTTACTACATGTCTTACATGTATGAACAAAAACCTGATCCTAGATCAGCACTCATTCATATTATTTTCATAAATTTGCATAGTTTTGAAAAGCATGTTTCCACTTTGATATTATGGCTCATTGAGTGTAGATAGATTGGCAAACATGGCTATTATCCATTTAAAATTAAATCTACAACACAAGAAAATGTGTGAAAAGTTAAGGTGTCTGAATGCCTTCTGAAGCCAGTGTACATGGATACTGTGTAATAATGATAATGCTCTGGATATGAGTATCTGCTAAATGATTATTCATATTTTGGAGGTAGGAGAATACATTAATATGAGCTGTAGTGGGGATCTGGGCATGGTTTGTTTATGGTGTTTGAGGTGCTAGTCCTGTAGACACTTCTTTTTTTGCTAGTTTTTCCCTTTCTCAGCAAATCTTATCATTTTATTTGCTTTAATCATCTAGACACATTTCTGAGTACAACACCCATTCAAAAGATTTCCTTGTGATTGGGCAGCAGTTCAGCCAAGATTTTATCCTTCACAGAAATTGGAGAAGAGGCCAAACAGTACCAATGATTTGGCTAATTGATTAGTGTAAAAAATCAAAATATAGCTAACCACTCCACAGAATTTGACAGGCCTGAGTTAAGTATAAAATCACTCATTCTTGTTCAATGAGGGTCTAGTTTGAACATCTGACACCCTGAGGAACTAAGTTGTTTTTTTCACTTGACCTAGAACTGTTCTCTCTTCTCCCCTCTGAAGCCCATCTCTCATGCTTTTCTTCTTCCTTCATCATATATTTATGATTTTTTTTTATACTGATATCCTTTTGATGCCCCCCTCCCCCCATAATAGTCTAGTTAAAGCAATGGACCCTTTGTTACCTCAGTAATGAGATTGTTCTGTCATTATTAATCATTCATGGTCATCTTTTAGTTTGCATATTTTATTTTCATATATTGTTGTTTTATTATAAAGTCTTTTGAGACCTATGTTGTTGATAATGCACTTGAAATAAATTTGAGTTGGCTTGACTAACGACATTCATTTAGAATAGGTGTGGTGGAGACACTGTCATTAGAGATTATAAATCACAGAAATCCGTGATCCACAGTGTAACGAAACATTTTCATCTGTGCAGGAGTAACAGTTAGCTGACGTTCAATTGATTAATTGAATGGGTAAAGACGAACGTTTTTGTAGTGCTGCCTCTGATAGGATTGTGTATTTCGGATGATTTTCCTCCATGCTTTATGTTTGCAGCAATAATGTATTGCATTAATTCTGATCCTAATGACGACAGAAAATAATTATGTTTTGCAATATATGTATATGAATACTAAAAAAAATAAACAGCATAATTATTGATAAACTCAAAATGCCAACGTGTGAAAAATACTGTACTTCATTACTGTTTCAATGGAACCAAAACCATACATTTATAAAATGCTGTTATCTATACTGACCATCGCTCCGATCACCGGTATGTCAGGGAACTGATGCTGTTGCCTTGATGGAGAGCAGGCTGTTGTTAGCGTTAGGCTTCGAGTGAAATCCAAACATTTCACTTGAAACAGTTTTTTTGTGATTAATATTCTGTGCAGAACTTTTCGATTATATTTATGATAATGTGCATTGTTGCTTTTTTTGCAACTCATGTTGAGACTTTCTTGGTAGAATAACGTCAAGTAAAATTAGATTGAATGACTGTTTGATTTCTCATTACCCTTTAGAATGTTCTGCCCTCACACTGCGAAACAGAACCGTCATGATTTTTTTAGGATAACAAAGGCTTTCCTAATTAATTCTTGTAAACAAGCATTGGTAGGTTTAATTGTTCTCGCTCAATGACTTTGCCAAGTCTAAGAAAAGTTTGCTTGAAACAGGTGTTGGCAAGGTCAACACCCCCCTTTGAAGCAAGGCAAAAAAAGAACCAATGTTTGTGTACTTTCCCTTGTTCAGATATCCGTGATGAATGTGCGTGGGAGAGAGAAATCCCTTCTGACAAAGTAGAATAACTAGCCGATCTGAATAGAGGAGGACACTGTTTTGCGGAGGAGGTGTCTTATAATGAAACCGGGGAGTTTTATAAGCTAGGAAAGTGAACTGGAAGAAAAAAGTTCACATTGGACAATGTTGGATAATGTAAATATTATTTCAACCACTTTCTCTTTCATTTTTTTCGTAATTAAAAAAAGTAAGCGGCTAAGTACAAAATAAATAAACAAGTGTTGTGCTTTATTGCACAGAACATATTTTCAAACTGTTCCTAGTCCTATGGCAGCTTATGTGCAGAATTTAGTGAAAGTGCAGGGCAGCCTTGAGAAGTTCTGTACTGTGGGCCTGGTTCACCAGTATTCCTGTGTGCAGTGTACAGACTGATGACTTGAAGTGCTGTAATACTGTACTGTACTAGACTGTAGAGCAGGTTAGGCAGTAATATTGTGTATTTGTCCTCAGGAGATCTATTGTACTGGAGAGCAAGCTAGCTACTAATAATAACAATAAGCAAATGGTAAGCATATTGTCCACCACCCCCCATACACTATCGCCACCTCTAATTTCATTTGTTAGGGAACAATTTAAGGGGACAGTTTAATTTTAAATGCATGAAATAGCAGTTTTTGCCCATCAGTCTACATCCAATAACCCATAATGACAAAGGGAAAACATGCTATTAGAAAGTTTAGCAAATGTAAAAGATCTAAAACTGAAATCTTCGACCAGGGCAATTCCACAGTAATGTCAACCAGAGCATGAAAAAAAAAAAATGTACTTAACACAAGTTATTTGTCACATTTTTTCTGGCTTAGCAATATTTTTTGGTCTTTTCCCTCAGCCAAGTGGGTGCTATGATAATATGCATTAACATTGCTTATCATGTAAGAAGAGTACCTTTTCTCAGGGATTTTGTTTGTCATTTTGTGTCCGAATGTCACATCCATAAAGCTGGAATTGCCCGCCAGCCCTTTTCCTCTGACCTCTTTCGTTAACAAGGCGTTTCCGTCTGCAGATTTGCTGCTCACTGGATTTTCTTGGTTTTCCGCACGATTCTGAGTAAACTCCAGAGACTGTTGATCAACAGATGGCGCAGATGGGACGTATGGAATGTTCTAAACATAACGGGATACTCTGCTTGCTGACCCGGTCTTGGTACAAAGGGAGATACTCTATGAGTATTTTGGGGGAGGGCGGGAATGGCACAACTGTTGACCATGTCTAGTGCGGTTGAAGAACTGTGTTGCTAAGGCTGCAGTCCACAATCACAATCATCAAGTATTTTGCACCTTTCCTTCCAAATGAGTAGCTGTGTAAAATGGTATTTATTTTGACCATTATTCCCATTGTTGATTCTGTATTAATCTTTGTTTGCTTTGGCAATGCCAAGCACTTATTATGCCATTTAAAGCTGATGTGAATTTGTACTCAATTTTGAAAGCTTCACAGGTGTCCGCCAGAGAGACAAAGGGAATCGCTGTTTCTCTCCTTCTCTCTCCCTTTCAGCATCAATATGGTAACAATTTGAGAAAAGGGTAAATGCAGATCTTGTTTGGCTCTCAAATACAAAATTAATCAACAAAATGCACAAAAGGTAGTTGTAATTTGTTGATAGATTTGTTTCTCTTTACATGGTTATTTCTCCAGAGCTTGTATTTTATCTTCAGTTTCTAAGTGCCCCCAACAATAAGCATGGAAAAATCTGAAAATGAATATATAGGATAGGTGTATTATTGGACCTATTACATAGACACCAAGTCATGACCGTCTTTTTCTAGTTTGGTTTGATCCTCTTAAAGGTGCCTTCTAAGCTAACAGAAGATGCATTTTGGAATGGTACAGGCTTTGGTGTGTGTTAGCATTTTAAGCTAAGTTCTGTTTGTATATCTGCTTTCCTGTAGGTACAATGTAGACTCCAGGAGCTCAAACATTTCAAAACACGTAAGTACATGTTCACAATAATATTTTCATCTTTACGCAATTTGTGATCTACTAGACAAGGGCTGACCACTTGCATTGTAGTTCAGTGACCACCTTCAACTATAAAATATATTGTTGATTTTATTGTATTTTGTATTGTGTTTATTGAATCTAAAATAATTATTAGATATTATTATATGATGAAATTTGATTAGAAAGAGAAGGAGACCAGGGTTTCTGCATGACAAACTCCACCCATAGTTGCTGTTTTTTTCACTGCTTCTCCTATCACTCTCCCTTCAGGAATTTGACTAATGGGACTCTTTTTATTTCCTTTCCTGCTTATCGCACAATGAGCAGAAGGTGAGTATTTAGGATTTTTTTTGGAATTCATCTTGTACCTCAGTGAGCTGTGACTGTTTTTTGTCTGAGAGAGCCATTTAATCGTCCAGGTTCATGTTCTTACAATCCTCTTTTATCAGGGGCACAGGTAAAAAGCCAGTTTTGTCAGTCGGCTTCAAAGTGAAATGCGCTTTGACACTCCGGCATCAGAGTCTGTCAGAGTTCCCACAAACAGCCTTTGTTCTTCTCCCCCCGTGACAGACATCCGTGTTTTTTAATTATTTTGTTGTTTATTTATTTATCGTGTAATGCCGATGATTTTCAGAGGGCCCATCTGTTGCCTTGCTCGCAGAGAGCAGCCATTCAGGATCAGTACCACAATACAAACTGTCTCAGACCTTTAAAGAGTAGGACCGCAACGCCTGGCCATCAGGACACTGCCAGCATTCAAAGTACCATCTTGAGGATTACCATGATGCTGTTTTAACATTCGGCACGGCGTGTTGTGAGCTGTCGCTCTGGCGTCTGACGTTGGCGAAGTGGTATTTTCGTCATGGGTTTTGACATGCCTGCGTCTTTCGGTAATTTCGTGACTTGCCTTGCGCCAAAGTCGGAAGGGTGTGTCAGTCACGATCGAGCAGTGCCGCAGCTCATCGTAGTTTTCTAAATCAAAAGTGTAGGGCGGCCTGTAGCGTAGTGGTTAAGGTACATGACTGGGACCCGCAAGGTCGGCGGTTGGATCCCCGGTGTAGCCACAGATCCGCACAGCCGTTGGGCCCTTGAGCAAGGCCCTTAACTCTGTATTGCTGCATTGTCTCCTGCTTAGTCCTGCTTAATCTACTGTATGTCACTCTGGATGGGCCCTTGTTGTGCACCCCTGGTCTAGCCTGTGATTTGAGCCCTCACTTAGATGAGAAGAATGACAAACAACATGAACAATCTTTGTAACTTTGTTAAAATGATAGCTACTCTACAGTACTGGCACAAATTGCAATGTTTCTGACAGAAGAAAATGATCCAAATTTGAACAGATTCTTATTTCTGAGATTTGTTTAAACAAAAAAAAACAAAAAAAGTGATATCCCACCACAGAAGCTCCCTCAGTCCTGTTTATACTAACTACTCTGTTTCAACGTTGTGTTCTTTTTTCTTATCAATATTCTGCCCTCTTGGGGAAATATTCAGGTATAGCTGCGGTGTTTGACCATCTCCAGCGTCAAAAGGAAGTATTGATTGTTGTTATTCCAGCATGAAAATGGCAGTGCCCACGTAATGCTGGTGTCCGTCTGTCTCCCCGTACTCAGGACTTCCTGGGACAGACGTTCTGCACCCTGGGCGAGATCATCGGGTCAACGGGCGGCAGGCTGGAGAAAACCCTCTCGTAAGTCCCACCCCGTTTCGCCAGTGTCTCCATCCACCGGCCAGTGGAGGTCGAGGACAGACTATCAGCCGTCAGTGCACAGGGATGACTGCTCACCCACAAGGCCATCATGTTGAGCAGGGCTGCTGAGGTGACTGGTAACCAGTGAGACTGTCTGCTTTCTCTGAATGTATTAGGTGCTTAAGGACCAAAAGTTTCCCTGAGCAGATGGACCTGCCATGCTACCCATTGTTTCACTTGCAAAAAATACGGATGATTATACAAATAACACTGTCTGTAGGCCACGTTAAGGTTGAGTTATCATTAAAAAAATGGCTAAAATCGTGAAATCTTTCATCGCAAACACCAGCCTTAGTCATGTTTGCGAGTAAAATATCGCTTCACACACCCTTTTTTCTCCCCAGTTCACAATTGCAATCTCCCAAGATTTCTTATCCAGGTAAGGGCTGCTATGCGCCCTAAATTGGCTAAATCTATTGCAAATGTATATAGTATTGTCTCTTTCAGAGTGCAATAGAATATATAATTCTTGAAAATACATTCCTGTGAAATATGTTCATCATTTTACTTTCCTAAAAGGCTCTATGCTGAATGTACAATATTGTGTATTGTTGGGCACAATGTGGCAGCTCTGTGCTGTGAAGGATCACAGGATCACAGTCCATACACATGAAAGGCTTTGTAAAATACTGTTTGGCCCAATGGGCAATTCTGTTCTAACAGGCAGGATGTTCTTTGTAAGAGGCAGAGACCATGGTGCTTGTCCTCTGACTTGATTTGAATGTAAAAAGCGTTCTAACTTCTTGGGGGGGGGGATTAAGACGCAGGGCCTTGCTTTTTATTCACTCCTTGTTCGCCTTCATCTGGTCGGTCCTTTCTCCCTAGGAAAGCCAAGTCCTTTCTCCAAGTGATTGGTCAGTTGTTCATTTGTGTTTGTCATATACTTGGTGATGATGAACTGGTAAACTACAAAGGTGGTTTTCTGTTGCTTCTGGTTTTGTTTTGTTTGTGTAATGTTGAGTAAAGCAAATGAAAAAAACTTGCTGACGGTGTTGACGCTGATGTTGATGTAGGTGTAGGCAGTTTAAAATTCATACCTGGGGTCATCAAACTAAGTGTGGAACAGGTGAGGTATGGCAATATTGTTGCTGCAAAAGCTTGAATTGCAGAAGCTGAATGTGAGTGCTGATTCCACCAGGAACAAAGACACTTGGCTTAGGCACTGGATGGATCAGGTGATCCTGAGAAGGTCACGCCTTCTCCAAGCCGCATCGTCCTGCCCGTGACCGTGATTCCTCCTACAATGTGAGCAGAGAGAATATGTTAAGGCACTGCAACTTCTGACTTTAGTGCTACTTGTGATACTGTGCATACTTTTAGCCAAATCCTGAGTTTATTTTATAAAAGTCAGATAACTACTACAGTTCATGTCAGTTTGCAGAAGGTTCCGGCAGCAAGGTGCTCTCCCCCTCTTGTTACACACACGCAACTGTCATTGCCCCAACTTCGCCATCGCTTACCTTGTACGACATTCTCATGGGTTACGATGTAAGGAGCTCGGTTGGCCCCTCACACTTCGCAAGGTCAGATCCTCAGCCGATCGGGTGATGGCACGGACTATACGGGCTCCCGACCAGATCAAAACAACGTCATGAATGGCACTACCTCCTGATTGGTTAACTGGAATCGAGACACACCTCTCGCACCTGACAAATTCAAGCCGACCCCGGCCAAATTAATTATTTTGTTATTAGAAATAGCTAATAAGGTAGGCAGACCTAACGTTTTTCTTACAGTTGGTCCCGATCTGACAACAAAAAACAACTGGGAGCCTGCCCTTTAGCCCGTGCTGCTGGCACGTGAAGCTGCAACACTAACTTGGCCGCCAAGACTGTGGTCCCTCTCCTGAGATGGCAGCTCCACAGAGCCTCTGATTGGCTGCTACCTGGCAGATGGTTTGCAGGAGCCCGCTGTCTAAAAGCCATTAGCTTTAGTCAAGGTTGGGCTCTCTGTCAGTTTCATTAACCTTAACCTTAGGGGAAGAAATGAGAGTGGTTCTTAAAATTGATTTTTAATTATTAATATTGTCACTGCTGCTGTAACGATATTAATGTCCATCGTTTATGCATACTGCTGAAAGGATGTGCTTGTTTAACAAGTGAAAGCCTGTCATCTTTGTCCGGAGCCCCAGGGTGTGATAGAATGGACCGGAAGCGTCGCCGTGGGAAAAGTCGGTGAATGCGTGCTTGTAGGACAGACCCCAGCGGGGCGGTATTGCGGCACAGGAAGTACGGCTTCCGTGAACTCAGAGAGACATCCCATCCGCAGTCAGGCAAAAACAGAACCTGTAATTGGCTGATTCTTTCACCATTTAAAAGCCGGTCCTCTGAGTCTATGCTTTGACCATGTATGAATCGTTTGATAACAAACAAAGAAAATAAAATAGTAAGTCTGAAAAAGCTGAAAAAGACAAGGTGACCCCAAACTTTTGAACAGTAGTCTAGATATACTGTACTTTTTAAGCTGGGCGGCTAAAGAACAACCTCTCTGATAGTTTATCCATTCGTGCCCAGGTAGCAATCCCACCTTCATCTCCTAGTTTCTCACTTTTGTATTAACAACTCACATATCCAATGTTAATACCTCACTTTTCCAGTGTTAGTGACTCACAAATCCAATGTTAATAACTCACAAATCTAGTGTTAACTCTTAAATCCAATGTTAGTAACCCACTGGGTGGACAGAAGAGCTGGACACAGGGAGATATTAAAATTCAGGACGTTGCCGGCCTTTATTTATAAAAGCTAAAAATAATACATGTAAAGAAAATAACCCGACTCGCTTGCAGCTTTGCAGCTGGATTGTGTCTCGGCTCTCTCTGCTCTCCTGCGTGTTCCCAGTCTCAGCTGCCTACTGTGGAAAGAAGCAGACTTTTTAAACCCTGGACTGATTCATAACGTAGCTCAGGTGTGTGCCAACATAACCTGTAGGCATGGTTCCTCCGATTGCCCTGCTTCCTTCCTGCAAACTGAGCCCAGTTGTCACACCCACTTTTCTAGTGTTAGCTACTCATAAATCCAATGTTAATAGCTTGTATATCCAATGTTATTAGGTCACTTTTCCGATGTTAATAACTCACATAACAACATTTATGTCATATTTTTTCTGCGTTAATAACATGCTGCTGTGTTCTGCATCCTGTCAAGTCACCGTTGTAGTGCACGGATCGGCCCCACCGTCTGGTATCTGTTAAGTCACCGTTCGTGTGTGGACGGGGCCCCACAGTCTGGTATCTATTCTGGGCCTAGCCAGTTCCCACTGTGGCTGGCAGTCCCCCAAGGGCAGTGGTTCCAGCAATGTCCAGGAATAGGCATGTCTTCCCAATGCGCACAGCCGGGAAGACACGGTCTCATTGATTTGATCCTTGCTAGCTGAGCTACACACGAAGCCCCTTCCTTCGAATCGAGTCGGCGTGAGCCCAACCTGTAGCCAGCGCCACCCGGGACCCCCTGCTCCTCTCGTCTCCCCGCGTGACCCCACGTGGCGGGAACGACGGCGTTGGGGCTGGGCCGACGCCTCCCCGCTGGCGGAGGGGGAGGTCAGGCGCCGCGGGGAGCGCGGCTCCTCGCGCTTTACTGACAGGTTTCTATGGCAACCCAGATCAGGCATTCGCATGCGCTGTTGCCGCAGTAACGACCGTCGGGGCAAACACGCTTTTCTCTCTGTTCTAGCTCGAGCTAACCTGTCCCGAGTTTTACGAAGCCTTTCATGCGTGTGGAGTCAGCCCCCCCCCCCCCCCCCCCCCCGGCCATCAGAGTGGAGAGCCGTAGCTCCTAAATCGGTTCATTGTAATTCATATCCCTGAAGTGACTGTTTCATGGTGCCCAACAGGGGGCTTTCCTTTCCAAAGGACCCCCACCCTGGCTCTCCGTTCCCCCCACCGCTCCTGGTGGCTTCCCCGACACTTCATCTCATCCCCTTAACCCTCTGAGGTCTGAGGGCGAAAATGAGGAAGACTGGTGACTGTGCCATGCTCTGACATTTGTGTCATTTTAATCAACTTTATAAACAGTGGTTCCAATGTGTTTCATATCTTTGTTTTCAGCACAAACTCAGCTACAATATTATGGCAACAGTAAGTAGGTCAGAATTATATGTCGGTTGTAAATTGCTCTAGAATCACACAAATTGTAAATAGTTGTTGCCAGCGACAACGCCGACCCCAGAGGGCCTCGGTATCCAGGTCAACGGCCCCGTGGCCGAGGCCCAACCCCTTCCCTTCACTCAGCGGCCGCCTATCCCACAATTCCACGCTCTTCGGACAAATCTGTTCAGCATCCGCAGTTAGTTCAAAGCGGGCATGAGCTCCCACGGCCGAGCCACAATGGATCGGTCACAATGAATGTGTCATCTGGGGTGACATTCAGCAGGAACTGACAGGAGATGGGGTTGGGGAGGCCTGTTTGATGAGATACCTCATCCCAGCTGAACTGGCACAGCCATCTCCCCTAACACAGCGATGGAGATTCCCAGCATAATGGGATTGATGATGGCAGTTACGAGGCCTTGCTCAGGTAGGACACATCTGGAAGGGGGGGGTGGGGTGTTGGGAAGGTCCTTGGGGCCGGTCACCCAAGGTGAATGACAGCTGGTCCGTGATTAATGCCACACCTGAGACACTCGCACACGCGCACGTTGTGCACATGGATGCGCGTACATAAACTAACACGCATGCAAACACAGGTCTGCAGGCACGGACGCACGACCGTATACACGCAGACACACACGCACATGCACATATACGCTCGCAAACACACGCACACCCTGGAAAATGAAGTTTTCATTTAATTTAAAGCAGAAGTTTTTTTTTTTTTTCTTTCTGAGGGGGATTGATGATGTAATTGAAGAAGGCGACACGGTCTCCCTCACGTACGCCAGACTACGAGTTCCCGAGGCGTATAATGGCAGCACATCATTCACGTCCACCCCGCTGACTACTGGACCCAATTAGGGTGACACAGGTGGGGGGGGGGGCCTTATTCACCGCCATTACCATATAGCGGGATTTCGCTACGCTCATTATTACTTCGCTGTGCGGCAGAGCGTTGCGGACTCGCGCTCTGAGTATGGTGCGAGAGGGCCAGTGAAACCGGCCCGGTGTTTCGACTGCAAAATATCATGATTGAGCTTCAGGTGAGTCATACGCCACAGTCACTCCTGATTACATGTTCATGTCAGGTAATTCACTGAGCGGCGTGGGCCCTTCGCCTCCCTTTGACTGACGGCGGGAGCGGGGGGTGAATGAGAAGGGGTGCGGTGTTGGGGCCGCGGCCGTCTGTCGGGGAGGGAGCGAGGGAGACGGAGGGAGGGAGAGAGAGGGAGGCAGGGAGGAAGAGGGAGAGAGAGAGGGAGGGAGGGAGAGAGGGAGGCAGGGAGGAAGAGGGAGGGAGAGAGGGAGGGAGGGGAGGGAGAGAGAGAGGCAGGGAGGAAGAGAGGGAGGGAGGAAGAGGGAAGGGGGGAGGAGAGAGGCAGGAAGAGAAGGAGGGGGGAGTTTAGAGGGAGGGAGGAAGAGGGAAACCATATTACCATCTTGTGTTTGCTGTGACTCTTGTGTCAGAGTTTCTTTTCTCCGCTGGGCCCTTCTCCAGAGTGTTTGCCCCTTCCTTTTGAGTCACTGAGATTGTCAACTGTGAATGCCAAGCGGGCAGATCTGCCGGCGGATCTCGTCGGCACCTGTTGCCATGGAGAGGAGCATGCAGTTTCTGTTCACTTAAACTGAACGTGGGTGTGGCCTAAACCGGGAGTGGTTGGAAATATAGACAAATATGTTAGAAATAGAGTACTTGTGGACGATAACAAACTTGCTCTTGCACAAGCTACCTCGCTGACATTTGTAGTTACTGGGGGTTCAAGTACCTGGATGCTATCTAGCTAGTTAGATGGCCATAAATAAGCTTGTTATGTTAACTTTATACCCCCTTGCACCACTCTTAAATTAAGCTGTATAACTTTATGACAACACACAGCAGAGACATGGATGACAGCAGTATTTGGAGGGCATAAGTGTACCGTCAAGACTAAAGTATCAAAATGTATGAAATATGTGAGGATGTGCTAATTGTACACACATAATATACAGAAAGATTAAAATAAATCAATTTACCTGCTCTACTGTTTCACTAGGGGTGGAAACTACTTTACTGTACTTTACTACACTTAAGTTCTATTTTGTGGGAGTTTTTTACTCCTTACATTTTTATTTTACACCTTCATAGTACTCGTACTTCATAGTACATAGTGCTCGTCCAACTGGGCGGAGACCCCGAGGGAGACCCAGAGCCTGGAAGAGCCAGGGACGCCTGGAATACCCGGCTTTGCCTACTGCCACCGCGACCCGACTCCGGATAAGCGGGTGATGATGGATGGATGGATGGACCTTCATAGTACTTCATAGGAGAACTTTCACAGGTCCACTAAAACCTTTTGTTTTCTCTGGTCAAAATATCAATTCCTGTTTTTATTGAAAACAGCCAATCAAAACCATATGAATGGTGAATGACCCTGCCCACGCCCAAGCCTTTCTGATTGGACATGTGCTTCAGCTACTGCTGTTTCACTGAAGTTTCCTTATTCAATATAGTTTTTTAAACTGAATTTGAAAAATAAAACATACAAAGAAATGTGTTCACATTGTCATAACTTCTTAGAAGGCATGGCTTTCTCCCTAACAATGTGTGCAAAGCATTTTCAGTGACTCAGAGAATTGGTCCTATGCATAAAAAACTAAAGACATACAAACGATTTTAAAAAATGTATTATTATCAATAGAAGTTCCCGAAATGTCATCAGAATTCCTCAGAAAGGGACCTTTTCCTTGAACTCTACTAGGGAGCCAGGCCTCTTTCTGCAAACCTGAAGTGGTCTGGCCTGTTCACAAAAAGAACCATTTGGTATCTGCCCTGAAAGACGACAGAACCCCAATACCCTCAGCCCTCACCCCCCAACATTGGATGATCCTGTTTGTTGTAGCCCCCAAAATTTGAACTGAGATCAACAGTGTTTGAGAGAAGAGAGGATTAGAGCCACCTGGAGGAAATAATCTTTCAGCTGCCTCACAGTTCTCAAGGTCCATGAGAACACTAAAAATTGGATATAAGAATTTCAGCCTCTTGTAGAGAAGTGAAGGCTGTAAGCGTTTTAGCTGTGAGCTGCCTTCGGTAAGAACGTGGGGAAATAAAGCCACAATCCGCAAGGGTCAGCTAATCGCTAGCTGCAGTTAAGCACCAAGACGAGAGGCTCAGCCTCAGCTGAGAAATGGAAACATGCGTTATATGTTTTCATTCCTGCCATAAAAGTTGAATAGTAATGACTTGTTAATTGGTCTTAATTAGACACTGAATGTATTAATGTATTAAATGATTACTCTCTTAAGGCCCTGTTGTGTCAGAAATAGCTGCATATGCCATGAAGAATAAGTATTCCGCATCAACAACCCAGGACTTTGTATCAGTCCAATCAACAAATGCCTTCATTTGCTGTTATGTGCTTTATGTGCAAATAACTCCTTTAGAAAGAGCTTATACAGTACATATGGCATTCAAAGAAAAAAACTAACGGTAACCAGCTACGAATTTGTGCTAATGTTAGGTTACATTTGAATAATTATGGATAAACTTAAACACATGCCCTCATAATCCTTATTTGATCAAGAGATGGGCTGCAACAAAACCAGCTTACACAGGGGTCCCCCGAGACCGTGTTTGAGGACCCCTGCTTTTGTAGAAGTAAGGATAAGGCTGGCAGCCATCTGTTTGAGAAGTTATCAGTCACAGGCCTGGCAACCCATTCCTTAAGATGGTTTTCATCGTAGTTGAGCTCAGAGCCTTTCGCCTGACTGCTAACAGACTGCTATCGCACTGAACCTGAGCTGTTAATAGACCTGGCTTTGACATTTTGAGACGGTCACGCTATCTGCTGTAAATTCCAGGTGTAATAAATGTGTCACTCGAAGTGGATGTGGGATAGTGTAATATCTGGGAAAGAAATGGGTATCTAAAAGGTTCCTTGAACTATAAATTGCTTGAGACCAAAATAATTACTTTACGAGATTCTGTTTTTCGCAGAAAAAACAACATTTGCACTTTGGCCTTTTACTATAATTCCCATCAAGCAAAACAGCCAACATTTTGTAGACACTGTAGACAACACATCTGCAAATAACTTTTCGAGCTTGATGCGACGGAAACACTGTACTGCCATTTTTACCCACCAATCTACACTCAACCCATAGTGGCAAAGTGAAAACATTGTAACATAGAATGAGTTGTAAATGTTAATGAATATATATTAATTTAACATTTACAAGATACATTTATAACGATACTTAATCTCTTAAAGCTCATAAAAAGGTGACTATGTGGGATTCGATGGAGGTTTTTAATCCATGAAAACAGTTAAAGTGAACAAAAGGCTCCGTTGATTTTTCAGTAAAACAACGGGGCTTTGTTGGAAAAGAGCTGAAGGTAAATACTGTATTGATATCAGGAAGTTGTGGAAGTGTGAGGCAGTTCGGCAGGTAATGCGGTTCAGACAGAGGCCCTCAGGGTGTTCCGGTCCCTTTTTGATGAAGTGCTGGATATTCCCTGGTTTGTAGGTAAGTGATGAGTCCAGATGGGCCTGCTCTTCTGTTCAGTAGATGTTTAATGTCTCCAAAGGGCAATTTGTCTGCAGTCATGCAACCTCCCCAAAGGTGCAGTCTTGAAACCACTTGAACATTAGAAAGACAGAAAAGAGCTTTAAAGTTTATGTCAAAAGGCAATGTGCAAAGAGACAATTTCAGATCCTGTACAAATTGGGATGTAAAAAAAAACAAAAGCTCTCTATATACTGTATAGTCTTGTCATGTGTTGTTGTTAAAAGTAACCAGAGTTCATTCGATAAAAGGCAAACTCAGTTTAAGTGAATTCACAACTACTAACTAGGTATAAACTCGAGCTGCCAAGAGTCCAAAATTGCAATAACTAAACCTAAACTTAAAATAGAAAGACCAAATGGCATACGGCATGAAAATCGTCACAATGGAAACATCAAAGTGATTTAAAATGGGATAAATGTCTATTCCCAAAGACAGTTTTCATTAATATCCGTCTTTAAAACAAAGGTAATATGTCCGAACTGATTAAGCTTGAATGGAATGTTCCAGCCCCTGTGAATTAACTGAGGAGCTAATTTTTATTGAATAACTTTCATGTAATTTCCTTTATAAATGTGCTTAAGGGTCCTAAGTTGCAAGGCAAAAATGAATCTGTTCACACACTGGCTGCAGGTCTGTGGCCGGACATTTCCTTTAGGAAGTTCTTGCAAACCAATCTGACCACTCGGCTCAGTCGTGCCTTGTTAATTGTGACTGGTCTCAGCTGAAATCCCAGCACTTGGGGAGGGAAACATGCTCTGTAATGGAGATATGCTGTACTCTAATACGATAGGATACATTGGAGATGTGGATTTTTCCATGTCCAGGAAAATGCCCTGGTTATAGCAGGACAGAGTGGTTTTCTCTCTCTCTCTCTCTCTCTCTCTCTCTCTCTCTCTCTCTCTCTCTCTCTTTCTCTCTCTTTCTCTCTAATGAGATTCCTGTCAGTTCCAGTGAGGAGAATAATGATAGCAGATTGAAATGGATGCCCTCCTGTTATTGTCATTGCCGTCGCCTTTGGAGGTTATAGATGCAAACGTGGGGCATCAAGGTCATCAGCTACAAAGCAATAACACTCTTATTCTGCCTCCAGGGGACACAATGATCCTGGAACTTACTCTCCTGCTAGTGCAGCCTGAGAATGTGGTATGCTGTGAAGTGAGAATATATTGAATATTAAATATTAAAATACAGTATATTATCAAACTGTTTTGTTTGCAACACTTTAGAAGTGTCATTTTTTGACAGTTAATTTACAGAAAAAAGTTTTTGTTATTTTACCGTGTTGATTGCCTTTAGAGTCTGTTATTAGTGTTTGTCAACATACATCAATACTCTCTTTCTTCTTAATGATGTTCCAAACAATTTATTTTGGTAAGCCTATTGTTTGGCCTTTTTTATTTATTGATCAGCCTCATAATAGCTTCCTTGACTTCCATTGACATGACTTTGGTCCTACTGTTCACAAATGCCAAAAACAGACTCCAAAGCCAATAATCAAAATGCTGAAAGCTTTCTTATACCTGCAATAAGGAAGCAATTGAATACACGTGACTAATCACAAACAGCTGAGAAGCCAACTGTCCAATTACTTTTGGTCCCCTAAAATGGAGGGAATATATAAAAATGGATGTAAATAACCTCAAATTAAAGGTAACAGTATGCATTTTGACATCATTATCCAATACTTCATGTCAAATCCAATCTGCTGGAGTTCAGTGCCAAAAGAACAGAAGTTATACCACTGTCCAAATACTTACGAGCTGCACTGTATATTGACTTTGTGCACAGGACACTCAAGCTATACAAAATAATCCAAAATTGTTATTCTGGCAGAAGTCTTTGAGCTGTAAGCCTCCTTTCTTTGAAAAGAAAATATGGGCACCCAACTGTAGAGACTGAAACTATATATAGACTCGGAACATATTCTTTGTGCAGTTATTAATTTTTCTGTACAACTCCAAGGCTAGCATACCGCCCCCCTGCACCTTCAAAGAAGGAAGAGGTAGACTCATATGATTCACTTTTGTTCGACTATCTGCCCATAGTGTGGTGCATGTTTAAATTCTCCCTCTGGGAAAATACAGCGTGAGGCTTCACTTTAAACCACCCTCAGAGTTTTGCAACCTCCAAACCCCAAATGACAAGAAGGCAAGGTGGCTGTGTATGTGCACATGTCTCTGTGTGTGTGTGCGTGCGTGTATGTGTTTCTGTGTGAGAGTGTGTGTGTGTGGGGGGGGGAGAGGCAGAGAGATACAGACATACAGAAAGAGAGAGAGGTAAACAGTGTCCGTAAGTTGCCTTTATCTGTAAATATGCATTGCACTGAAAACAAAACAGTTATTATACGCATGATTGTTTTGGTGCATGGGTTGCGTGGCTTTACTGTATATACATTTTTCCGTATATTATGCGGGAGATGTTATTTCAGAATAACAAATGTGGCAGAATCCTTTTTTAGATGTACTGTAGATCACAGTCAGTCAAATCTAATTCCATTCGTATTATCTCCTTTCTCTTCCTGTTCCTCCATTTAAGTGAATCTCTTGCCCTCCTGCACCGACACGAAGCCCCAGTCTTATTCCGGGGCTGTTCTTTCAGCGCATCCCCCTTTGGCACGGCCCCCTGCTGGGGTTGTCGTCCCAGGGATCCTGGTTTCACAAGCAGGGCAGAGGAAGCGGATGTAAGCAAAGCCTTTCTCCGGATCTCCCGGTTCTAACCTGTGACATTGTGCAGTTCGGTGCTTATTCATACCGGCTGCACACCCTGCGCTCTCACTGGATCTTGTTTTCCTTTCCGTGCCGTGCCTTCAGTGTACATCATTTAGTTTCACACACACGCACACGCGCACGCGCACACGCACACACACATACATATACACACACACACACGCACCCACACATACATATACGCATGCATACGCACATACATATACCCATGCACGCACATGTGCACATGCGCACAAACAAACACACACACATACGCACACACACGTACATATACACATGCACGCACACACTCACACATGCACACATACACACATGCAAACACACGCACCCACGCACACACACACATGCAAACACAAGCACACACACACACACACACACACACACACACCTGATTTCCGACATCTATTTACTAGATTTACATGGATATGGCTGTTTTTAAAAAAATGACATTGCTGTAAATGACTCCTCTCTCGGGGAAAAGCTTAAAGCCCATGTTACTGTGGCAGTGCTGATTAGTATCAGGCTCCTCATCTATCAGCCTCTGCCTCCCAATCTGCCTTCTCCCTGCGTGCTTTCTGTCTGGGTGTTGTACATCGGCTGGTGTGGGTGGCGGTAGGGAGACTCCCTGCCAGGATGCTCCTGATTTTATAGTGGGGCTTAGGGGAGGGAGGAAATGTGAGCTATTTCTGTTCTCAGGTAGAATCAGGTGGGGGGGTTGGTGAGGGTGGGGGCGGTCTGGTAGTTGGGCAGATTTAGCTCTGAGGGAGAGAGGGAGGGAGAGATATTCTCCCTGGAGAGGGAGCTGTGTGACCCTAGCAACCTGGAAGAGAAGGAGAGTGCGCATGTGCATGTACGTGCGTGTGTGTGTGCGTGTGTGCGTGTGTGTGTGTGTGTGTGTGTGCGTATGCGTATGCGTATGCGTATGCGTATGCGAATGCATGTGTGTGCATGTGTATACATGTGTGTGTGCGTGTGTGTGCGTGTGTGTGTGTGTGCGTATGCGTGTGTGTGTGTGTGTGTGCGAGAAAACCAAACCCACAAATACACATTTTTCAGCCAAACCGCACAACACCAACAAAAAAAGCAAACACTCAATCAGTAAACAATGAGCCAATCAGTTTTACATACGACCTAAAGCCTTCACATTCCTCACGACAGAGGGAGAGAGAGAGAATAGGAGGGGAAAAAAGTAAATGAATAAAATATGAAATTTGAAGTGTTATATTGTATTTTGCTGTGAATGTTTGCAATAAGTGATTGGAAGATTGTTCCAATTCAAACCAAGCAAATATGGCTTACATCCAGTAGTTAAAACCATGAAAACCTCAAAAGAACTCAGAAATAATCAAGAAGCAGCCTCCAAAGCGAATCATCAGGTCATTTTAAGACATCTATCAGAACTGAAACATTTGAAACTGAAACCAACATTTTTAGTAGGGCTGACATCTGTGTGTAGGCTTGAGTGCAGCGGCACACAATACTGCCTCAGTCAGCTGCATAGTCCCTGTCACACAAATCAACCTGAAGTTTGATCGTAAAATTATACAGTAGATATGGAAAGAGTCAGGAATATCTAGGTGCCATACTAGACGACAAAATTGCCTGGAAGGAAAGTTATTGCACTTACTTAAATATTGCAGTATTTAGAAAGCTCCGATCTGATGTATGTAAAACTCTGCTTCATCTTTTATGAAAGTGACATGAGTAGTGTGCTGGTGACCTTTGTGATTGTTCCGGAATGGTCTGCTGGTGAGGCAACCTGACGAACTGAGATGTGAACAGACCTTTACTTCATCAGGTCCCTGATGGGCGGATATGTTGAATCCTGTGTGATAGGGCATATTTTTGTACTTGCTAAATGGTCGGCAGACCTTCTGGTAATTATCCACATTTTTACTTACTTCACTAAAAAGGAGGGCCAGTCATTTTAATGGAGATAAGAGCCGAGGTATTTTTGGTGTGACAACATTATTAAGTTCTGAAGAACCCTTCTCACACTACTTACAGCAATTATTTCCACTGCATCTTTCAGATATGGCTTCCTGCACTGGCATATTAGGATTTCCTTTGCCATCTCTAGCTCTGTTTCACAGTAGGGAACCCTATTTTGAACAGAATGCGTAGTCTTGACTTCCTTGACTAGACTCGCGGGGAAGACGTCGTCGATGTCAAGCCGGATAGTTAACCAGCTGGAAGCATGTTGGGGCTCTCCCTTTTGCAGCACTGACTGTTCCAGAGGATGAAGCAACCCACCTTATCCCAAACGCCCATCCAATCTGCCTCCAGTACACACAAGTCTGTAGCTGCAGCATCACGCTCCCTTGAGTTATTTTATAACTGGACAAAGGCAATAACTACACTAAAAACCAGTGATGAGTTTTCGTCTCTGTGCTGCGCTTCACTGCATTTGCAGCATGACGCTCCAATCTGTGTCTAACGCAAAGCCAGCCGATGCAATCTGGAAACATTTTCACTTTTTCAGTTGGGCATATAATCCCCGGCCTTTTTGCCTAACTCTACCGACCACGGTGTAAGCAAACCGTTTTAAGAAAGGCATCCTCAAGGCCGTATCTCTACTGGCACTTCAACAGTCCAGCGGTTATCCCCTCTGCATTGGTAATCTCAAACTCAATAAGATGGAAGAAACGGGTCAATGGTATGAGACCTGTGGAGTGCTCGACCCAGGATGTTCAGTATACGGTCTATTAAGCCCCGTATGCTGTTCTGAAGACGTTATGGGTTGAGGCTGGAAGCTCGTGTGTTTACTGAAACTTGACTCCAAACATGCTGCGAATGCTTTGTTCTGCTCATTCTTGCCGTTCGGCTCTGAAGTGCGGCGCTCTGCTGCGGTCCTATGCTGTGCATTTCCACCCGGTGCTGAGTGACTCACCACGGCAGGGTTTGGTGCGTCAAATGACATGATGTAAATGTGAATTTTGTTAATTTTACAGCAACAATAGTTGCCGCCAGGCAAGGGGAATCAGGTGGGACACAGGCTAAGAATGCACATTATGATATTTTCACCTCTGTTCTTTTTAGTTAAAATACATTTTGGAAAGAGAAGAAATTAAGATTTTACCAGCAACCATATCTTTCAGAGAACACACTGTCATTTTCTGTTTTAAAATGTTTTGGCAGCATAATGAATGGATTTGAACCGAGTGTCACGCAGAAAAGTAATCAGTGACTCTATCCTTGTCAGGAGGTAAGTGTAAAACGTGTCACTGGCGTGTGTAAAGACTGAGAATTGAAGGTTGAAAAGAGAACCTCTGTGTGAAGTCAGTTTTGTTCCCGAGTCAAAAACTAGCAATTAAAAGTTGGAAGTAATTGCCAAGATAAACGCATGATGTGAGAATTGGTCAAATAACCTGAGAGCATTTCAACCCCTTCAAAATTAACTGTGATAATTTTACCATGACACTTTTGTGGAAGCCTAGCCATTATTTGCTTTTAGCCCAACTCCCCGCCTGTGGTTGCAAATTGCCGGGTGTTATTACTCTCCCTGGAGGGAGCACCAGGCTCGTAGTTTGAGCCCATTCTAGCCCCAAACATCACAGCCAATCTCAAAGCCAGGCTGCTAAAAGACAGCAGAACCAACACAGCACACGTACAATTCCATATCGGATGACGCTGTATCAGAAAAGTAAACTAACATTTGAGGTACAATAGGTAGGATTTTTGTGTTAAAACATTGTTGCAAGACCATTGTAAATCCCTCCCTATCATTGAAAAATTCTCACTGACAAGTTGACTCACCCTCTGCCTGTGTTTACAGTCCTTAAATTCGGGTTTCAAAATATGCAGTTGACGGGCCGGCACTCTGTACCAAAACAACTCATAACTCAAGCTCATTGGTTGAAAATTGGTTCTAATTTCCACAGCCAATGGTGTTTCAACGTCAGTGCGTTCACAGAGAAGCGGTGGGATAAACAGTGCTGTGGTTTGAAGGTGTTTGTTGCTGCTCTGTTGACTGTCAGAAGTCTGAAATTACCTATTGTACCTGATTGTAAATGAAGGTGTGTTGTGTCTTTGATGAGGCAAACAGATGTTGGCACAAGGCTGTCGAGTGCCTCGTTGTTTTAAAGGATAGAGACGTCTATCTTCCTGATGGCAGGATTTCAAACGGATGAATCAGGGGATGTGAGGGAACAACAGAGGTGGGTAGAGTAGCCAAAAGCTGTACTCAAATAAGAGTACTGCTACTCTAAAATAATAATTACTCAAATAAGAGTAAAAGTAGTCATCTAAAAAACTACTTGAGCAAGTGTAAGAACGTATCTCCTGAGTTACTTTAGGCTATAGGATCTGATTTAATATTCAATTGAACAAGCAGTGTAATGGCTACAGAACTGCAGAATTTCAGCCTGATATAGCACTTGCACTTCCAATAAAATGCCAAAATGCACTTCCAATAAAATAGTAATAAACAAAATATAAAATAGCCATTTGCAAATTGAAATACCATGATAATAAAACAACAATGAATAAAATCTTTCTCCAACATAAGCCACAAGAAACACTATCGTAGATCCCTAAACTTGTTCTTCAACAGATAACTTTGTAGCAATGCCCGTTCGCTCTGGATTTACATGCACATTGACTGAAAAATGTATCTTATCACTCTTTACCAAGTACCTGGTCTGTGAAGTAAAAATTCAGAGTTAGTTTAGGACAGAGTGAGCATGAAGTGCCTGCAGCTCAAAGTGTTTTTATTTTTTATTTTATGCATGCTAAGTTTGATAAATCCAGCGACAGGATATTCCTCTGTTCTTAATACTAATAATGTCAAAAATCATGTGACCTGGACTCATCTGCCATGCTGGAGGACAACCTATCCATACAACTGCACCCAGTAAATATTGTATTTCAATCTCAGGTCACCTATACTGATTATAAATACAGCAATAATCTAGGTTTATAATGGTAAAGATAAACAAGTCATTGTTATGTTTGCCAAAGATTATTAGCCGTCAGGGAGAAGAATCACAAAGGTTGTCTGGAAAGTTTAGGCTACTCAAGCTATGCTATTCAAGCTAGCATGAGCCAGTGAGCTAAAATAAAACCTAGGGACAGCTGCACCAAGTGCAGACATCCCAAGTCTCCCGGAAACAAGTACTCCCTCCTGGACTCTCAGAGAGGAGTGAGGGCCTCCCTGACTTTCGGAGAGGAGCATTGGACCGCTTCTGCTGGACCCGTAGGAACCGGGCGAGAATCGTATTTTCTATTATCGAGTGACTGACACCTTGTTAAAGCGTGCATGCACGAGATGGCTTAGGCAGTACATATGAAGATACAGACAGCTGTACATGCATGCGCGAGATGGCTCACACAGTTCTTCGTCACGAGGCTGTGAGCAGTTGTGGGCTGCACACAAATCTGCTTTGTGATTTCTGCTTGATAATCCCAGCAAGCAGGCAAAGTTTCACGAGTTTCAAGGTTCAGATCCACATTTGGTTTTGCGGTGACAACATTGTCCAAATGTTCCAAAAATAACCTTTGAATCTCATTGCTCTAAAGGAATATTCTGTCGAGGTTACAGAAAACACACTTGCTGGTAACATCTCTTGATAATTATCATTTAATCAGGGAAATACGTAGAGGACACATGGCAGAAACATTTCCAGAATATTCCACATACAGTATAAACATTGGAATGGCAGATTAACCTTTTTCTGAAAAAAAGAAAAACAAAACATTCCTTGTGGTGTAAAAGTAACATTGAAGTGACAAGCAGGAAACTGGACAAAAGGATACAAAACAATGTTTACTGATAGTTTTCTGGGCTATTCCGGGACCGAGATGTCACTATTCTCTCTTGCATGGTGAGGGCCCATTCTGCTGTGTGTTACCTCCAGCTGGTCGGAGACCTTAGGTTTGACTGTGCCTCTCTCGGCATCTTCAGACACCCTTGCCTGCTTCTCTCTCTCCCTCCACCCCTGAATGAAGCTGCTTAGATATTTGTCTCAGTTCTCGCAGCACTGACTGTGTATAAATGTGGAGCGCTGGCCTGAAATATTGAGAGGCTGGAAGCAGGAGCTGCTCCTGTGGGCTTCTTGCTCCATTTAAATTTTGAATTGAGCCTTTCTTCTTTGTTTCCTCTAAATTTTATATGGGGATTTTGCATGGCTGACTGCATGGATGGACCAGCCTGCTTAATAAGCTGATCTAGTTTCCGCTGGGTCCTAAAGAAATCCCTCTCTTCTATGTTTATGTCTGAAGTTATGAAACTGCACTGAACAGAGAGAGCAGGACATTTTTAGTGGATCTCCCAAACTTTTAATCACAAGCTTTTCACTGAAGGAATTATACCAGTCAGGCCTCTCTCCATAGCGCCCTTCCAAAGAGGTTGTTTGTTATGGAGGTGCCTTTATGAGACTTGGTGAACCCAAGGTGCAACCAATCTCTGCAATTCTTAAACTGGTCCTTGGGTTCTTTATGCCCTCCCTCACAATATTCCTCACCATCCATGGGGACACTGTGTATTTACATACTCTTCCTGGCAGGTTCTATATGTTTTACATGTTTTTATTATTGCCCTTACTGTGATAAATGTATACATGTAAGCATATACATTGTTCTTGTACCCATTACCAGACTTGTGAAGGTCAGGTTCCATCTGTGTCTCCTGAATTGACAGTTCTTTGGCTTTTCCCCTGCTGAAGGATGGTAATGGGATTGTGCATGCTTATTACCTCATTTATATACTCCAGTGAAACAGGAAGTGATGGAATGATACAATATACTTATCATTCCTTTAGACTGAGATTAAATAAATATGTATTGCCAATTTAACTTTGTTAGGGGTGCCAATAATGGTTTTCATAAAAGATTAGATTACTTAATAAATAAATAAATAAAAAACATTGAAACATGAGAGTACATGTATCAAAATACAAGTATATCGTTTTCCCATATGTTTGACTATAACATATAGATTATAATCTGTGTAGTTTATTATATGCCTTCATCTTATTTTTTTCAGGGTGCCAATAATACTGGAGCCCACTGTATATACATTATTGCATTGTTCTTCATGGTCTGATTTATTGACATACTGATCTGGGGTTCATTACTGTGCTTATTATTTTCCAAGTCTGAGATGGGGATGTAAAGATACTTTTCCTTCTGAGATCATGTGTAAAATGTTAGTTGAGAGCTCTTTCAAAGGAACCTTGTCAATTGCTCATTATCTGTAGAACAGGGTGCAGCATGTTCGGCAAGCAAAGAGACGTGTCTTCATTTACCTGTTATTGTGTTCAGTGTACTATGAGGTTTCTGCCAGCTGAGAAACTCAAACTCAAACTTTATATGACTTTATTTCCCAGGTCTCCTCTTTCTATCAGGTGTGAGGTTTTAATGAAAAACGCTGAGCACAGATGCTGCTCCTGGTGTCAGTCCCTCTGGCTCTTCCTGTGACAGGAGTGGAGCCCTGAGACCGGAGATTAGGGCCGGCACGCCCGCGGAGGGCACTGAGCCTGGGTGCCTGTTCGCTTTAACCCTTGTGTAGTCTTATTTTTTTTAGATACATTTATTTCAGATTTTTCTCCCAATTTGGTAGCCAATTGTACCCTATCTAATCCAATTAGTGTTAGCTGGGGGATACACTGCCCACACCCCCGTCCCTCGGCGGCCCAAAGGAGAGCAACACGCTTGCCGTCTCGTCTCATGCTCGTGACCGTGATACCGAGCCGCCCAGGGTGCTGTTGTGCGTGACAATCCGTTAACCCTGCCAAGTCCCTCTGGAGCAGCGACTTGGCTTTTGGCAGGAATCGAACCCCGGTCCTCTGTGTGCAACTGTAATGAAGTCCGCTGCATCTTAGCCTGTTGCGCCACCATGGCTCAACCCTTGTGTAGTCTTAACATTCGCTATGCTCCCCTTGTCCTAAGGGTAAAAAATGCCTTCACTAAACCCCTAAAATAAAGCAGCTTCATCGAATTTCTATTTTTAAAATCTATTTTGCATGAAGAAACAACCTGTCACTCATCACAAACGTTGTCATCAAATTTCAAGTTTTAGGGGGTTTTCTCTGCTGTTTCACATAGTGTAAGATTTTTGCATTAAAATAAATCTTAAATCCTAAATTCTAAATCATTTCCTTTAATGGTACAATAATTCAAGTTCATTGGTTGAAAATTGGTTCTAATTTCCACAGCCAATGGCGTTTCAATGTCAGCGCATTTACCGAGAAGGGGGAGAGATAAACATTATGGTTTGAAGGTGTTTGTTGGTGCTATTCCTCACTTGCCCGTTAGAAGTCCAAAATTACCCATTGTAGACAACACAAGGGTTAATGCAGGCCAACGGCAAAATAGTCACCCAGCTTTAAAAATGACTTCCCTCCTTATGCATCTCCAGAGTGACCAGAAACCAGTTGTTGTATGGTACAGTACTGCTGTGGGTTGAGGGAGCGGGATAAGTTGCATATCCTCAGTGATACTCTGCCGGCTCCGATTGGATCAAATGGAATAATTCAGTTTAATTGGGCTGATGTGATCCATAAATGCAGTTTTTGCTTGGGTACTTGGATGGAGGCGTGACCAGTGCTGGCTGCTTGCCCTCTGTGTGGCCATGCAAGGCCCAGGGGAGTGGACCGATGGCGTTCTGGTCCACTGCCAAACTTGATTTCAGCTCCCGGTCCTGCTAAGGTGTGGAGTGAAGACGGGGAAAAGCTTGCTCATTGGAGAAGGAGCACCCAGGTCAACACCTTCCCCACACTGGACACGAACAAGCATCTGCGTCAGATAAGAGCGAAAGGCATTTGGTGTTCAATGGGAAAAAAATAAACCGTTATGTTTTTTTTCCAGATTTTTTCACCCTTTTCTCCCAATTTGGTAGAAATTGGGCGAAAGTATGGGGCGACATTGGCTCAGGCTTTAAGAGCAGTTGTCTGGCAGTCGTCGGGTTGCCAGTTCGATTCCCGCCCTGGGTGTGTCAAAGTGTCCCTGAGCAGGATGCCTAACCCCCAAATGCTCCTGATGAGCTGGTTGGTGCCTTGCAGGGCAGCCAATGCCGTTGGTGCATGAATGGGTGAATGAGGAGCATCAATTGTACAGCACTTTGGATGAAGGCGCTATATAAAATTCCAACCATTTACCAAAGGGGGGAAAATAATTAATGAAAATAAACATCCCATGTACTCATAGTCTGCAGTTTTACCTTTTTGGCTCACTATGAATACAACTTAATGAAGAGCGATGTTGTTTTTTTTGTTTTTGTTTTCATTTTATTAATTTCTATATATATATATATTTTTTAATTAATGCAAATTAATGAGTATTCACTGTTTCGACCAGGAGCACAAAAATATTAGGCTAAAGTTTGTTTGTTCAAACATTTTTTATGGAGTATCTCCAGCTCTGATTGGTTTAAAACCAATTGATTCATGATAAACCCCACCCCTATTTGAATGTGTAAAAGGTGTGATAGTGTGGCTATCTTAGCTTTAGACGCATTTTTTGGGTTGAAATGTGTTCAGAAGTGTTTGTTTTATTAATGTTTCATTAGGTCGAATGTTAATCTGGTCAGTCTCAGCAGGTTAAAGTCTGTTGACTCTGCCTTGAGTGTGCTTGGAGCAAAGAAGAGTATGGTGATGTTGATGGGAATCAGAACAATTTTGTTCGTGACATCACAGAATTCCCGGGGAGAGCGGATAGAATTATCGCTTCACTTTCCAGAATCCTAACGAAGTTAGCCTCTGTGGAGCGGGGCTGCTGATTGGATGGATTTCAGACGAGGTGGATTTTCATGTTGATCACGTCTTGAGATTTAAGGCCAAGGCGTATGGTGAGCATGGGCTGAATTGCAAGCATGGGCAAGGGGAAATTAAAGTGTAGTTAGGGCAGATATAACCTTCATGCCCCTGTCATGGGAGTGCAATTCCAGATCAAACCTCCCCAGGACTGTTCGTGATAAGGGCCTGCCCCCTGCTTTTTAAACGAATTTGTCTGTAGATAGTGGGAAAAAAATCTCTCTGGCTCATTTGATAACAAATGATTCCCCTGCCGACTCATTCAAATCCATACCTGCATAACCCTGGCCACCTGCTTACATTATATGATGGAAACTGTGGTGTTAATGCATAAATTCATCTGCCTGGGATGAGAATGGGTTTTCTGAGAGTGCTTATAACTGGGGGGCTGAAAAAGAAGAGAGAAGTGTGTGTGTGCGAGTCGTTGACGTCAAACAAAAACATGTATTTACATTCTTGAGTTTGACACCAACACAACATATATTTTGTGTATCTGTACACTAAATTATCACCTTATTCAGTACAACTGCACACCAGCTTGCAGTGATGATATACACTTAACTAATGAAGATAAATCAGAAACCAAGTACTATTCAAGTATTTATTTCATGCAATATTGGTTCATGTAGATGAAAATATGTAAACAGATAACAATATATTGTGAAAACAAAAATAATAGTCTCTTGAAAAAAGTCAATATCTAGTGTGGCCACCCTTTGCTTTGCATTTAATAGTTAAACCATTCCATATGGTTTGAAGTTAATTCCAAATAGATTCTTTCGATGTTACAGATTTATTTATTTTGGTGTCCAGCAAATCCCAGATTTACGCAATCGGATTAAGTTCTGGACTTTGAGTGGACCAAGTCATAACTTTTATTTCATCGGATGGTTCTTTTCATCAAGTGACCAACCGGCATCATGTAAGGCTACAATGTGGCTACGAACAATCTCAGAGAGCTCCTTCCGTCGTGCCATCGTGTTTAACACTGTGACACCGCTCAGAGTTTGTGTTACCTTAAATACTGGAACCGTCAGAAGTAATTTTGCAGAATAATGTTGCTTCAAACCAGTTTAAACAAATTGTTTATCATCAACAATCATGGAATTAGCCTTCAAACATGCATTCATGCTATGCAAAAGTAAAAAAAAAAAAATGTCTGAAAAAAAGAAGATGTTTCTGTTTATTTGACATACTTTCACCCCAATGTAATTGTGGGAATTGTTTATTTATTCTCATTGCCTACAATAGTATTGTTCAATGCATTTTCACCAAAACTGTATGTAACTGTATGTAATCAGCCTATCATGTAGCAGCATAAATGTTTGCCGACACACGAGAGGTTCGGTGAAAACATCAGAATGGGGAAGAAACTGCAATCTAAGTGACTTTAACTGATAGTTGGTGCCAGATGGGGTGGTTTGAGTATCTCAGAAACTGCTTATCTTCAGGAGTTTTCATGCACGCTGGAGTTCACGGAGAGTGGTGCGAAAAACATCACGTGAGCGGAAATTCCGTGAGCAAAAACACCTTGTTAATGAGAGAGGTCTGAGGAGAATGACCAGACTGCCTCGAATAAAAAAAAAAATTCTAATAAATACCTTGTAAAGTCATGGAGTGTATATAATATATGCACACGTACACACACGCATATGTGTACATGAAAGCGGCTTGTCACCAGAACTTTCACAGTTGAGCCATACAATCTGTTTCATATAAAAATAACTGCACCCTGACTGCCGGGCTGAACTGTGAGAGGACCTCTGCCCTCCGTCCTTGCCCTTGCCAGTAATAAGGAGCCAGCAAGCAGGCCACCCTGGACAGGCAGGTCACAGACAGTCGTCTCCATTGGGGCCTTAATTATGTGTCCGGCTTGCAGGGGGTGACCTCCCATGATCCTTCACTGCCACTTTATCTCTTCCCTCGTCCACTCTCTCTCTCTCTCTCTCTTTCTCTCTCTTCCCCAGAGGGATCCCTGGGAAGAAGTGCGGTCTTATTATCTTCACGGCGGAGGAGTTGAGTAACTGTAGGGTGAGTATCGTCCTCCAGGAAACCGCTGCACGTCAGCACGCATTCTGCACTCTGAGGGAAGGTGTTGATGAAGTTGGTGATGTCTGCTTGAAAAAGCCCCAATAACATATTTCAAGGCAATATTTTATTTCAGCCTTATGTTGTATGGCAGTGTTTCCCTGCGGTGTGTTTTTTTGAAGAACTAATCCCACCCTGCTGTGTGTATTGTGAATCTCTCATGGCGCAACAATGAAATGAGGTTCAAAATGCTATATGATTAAATTTGAACAAAAAGACGCAGATTTCTGCTGCTTCTGAGAATCATGTTTTCCAAAGGGTATGAAGGCACAATACCAAAAAATATTTCAGTTATAATTACATGGACGGCGTGTGGGCTTAGTTTTACTTTCACACAACTTTCAATTCAATGTCAATGTTACTCTTATAGAGACATTGTGTAGAAACAGGAATGTGGAAATTGAGATGCCCTGCAAAAAACCCCAAAAAACATCAGAAGTGCTCCACTGTCCAGTTCACTTACTGGTCTTCAGGCACATTTAGAGCAGAGGTTGAATAAAACCCAATATATCTTCTCTTTACCCCACAGTGCTAATTTGTGGTCATATGAGAAATGTCTTTTGGTGTTTGAAAACAAAGTTGAACTCCTCAGTAGGACACTGTCAAGCGGGCAGCCTCCGCAGGTAAAGCTAGCTATGGCCATGCAAGCAGTGTCCCTGAGTTCGTCTGGTTTCTGGGTTTCCTGTTGTGTGGCGCAGCAGGTAGAACCTGGGTTTATGAGCGGAATGCTTAAGCCTTGTGTGTGGAGACCCTACCAGGAAAATATACTCTGTAAAATAATGAAGGTCCGGCACACAGTGCAGTTATTTCTTTGACTTTCTGAGGCTTTATGTTTGTTTAGCCTGGAGGGGGTGTGGCTATGTCTGCTTAGCCTACATAATGAATGATGTGTGCGGAACGTCGACATCGCACTGCAAGGCACGCTCCCCGCTTTACAGAACTTTAAACACAACTCGCTCATTGCTTGAATGCTCCAAGATCCTTCTGGAATCGAGGCCAGATGATTCTTCTTTAAAGTGTCTTGTGGGCTTCACACCTCATAGGTTACATTATGCTTCTCAGATTATGCTACTCACATTATGCTAATTTTATGTCATTTGATTGTGCCCACAGTGCAGTGGCTGTGCCTTTCAGCGCTCGGTGGACTGTTGTTTTATATTCTGGAGGAAATGTATTCATGCTAAACCTGGGACGTGTCTCTCATATTTCTCCTCCGGCGATGTGGTCGAGCAGGTTCTCTGGCTCTCTGTAAAGTACTAGCACACTCAGAGCTCGGAGGGAGTGTGTGCTCTGTTTATACGCATTTCAAAAATGCTTCATGTTCTTTGCTTGTTTTTCTCTACAAATTTGGAATGACTAATCACACCTGCAGCTCTTTTCTATTGCTGTTGCATCCATCTGCCAGTTTGGGAGGGGTTTTGCAAGTGCAAGTGCATTTTTGTGATGGATGAACTCTAAACTGTTTAAGGGAATTAAAAAAATGTAACAATTTAATTCAGAGTTAAAAACCCAGTCACCTGGATTATGGTTTTGTTCAAGGTAAAGTTAAAATAAATAAAAAGAAAACATTCTACAGTCAGTTGTTAATAAAACGCATATGAACGTGCAATCAGACAATGAGATACAGAAGTATTTGCAAGCACAAAGAGGCTATATAAAATAAACGCAGGTAATCATTGAGATTTTAGAGTAGCCTGCTTTAGTATGTTAGCATTGTGTCTCCCCATGTTAAGTCTAAAACTGTGTGGCCTAATTCAAATTTAATAAACCATAAACATGAAATTATAAAAAGCATGTGACGGGATCCGTTGGATTTAAATTGAGTCATTTTTACAGCAAAAAAATCTAAATGTTTTATGTTAATGTGTCCATCACATGGAAGTGGCGCAACATAGCTATGGTAAAATCAGTAGTTGGCCAGCCCCAGTAGACCTGCAAATTGGTATTAACCTTTTGAGATGGGCAAGATATAGACGTTCAAATGTTGCTCTTTTCAATGCAAGAGCCAACCAACGCAAACATTTTCATGCTTTATGTATACTCAGTGACCACTTTATTAGGTTGACCTTTAGATCAGCTTGTTAATGGAAATATTTATTTACCTAGTAATGTGGACGCAACTAAATGCATGAAAGCATGCAGATGTGGTCAAGAGGTTCAGATGTTTTTCAGACCAAAGAAATGTGATTTAAGTAACTTTCACCTTGGAATGATTGTTGGTGGTTTGAGCATCTCAGAAACTGCTGATCACCTGGGATTTTCAGGCACAACAGTCTCTAGAATTTGCAGGGAATTGTGTGAAAAACAAAAAACATCCAGTGAGCAGCAGTTCTGCGGGCAAAAACCTCTTGTTAGTGAGAGAGGTCAGACTGACCGGAGAGGACAGTAATGCAAATAACCACACATGACAACAGTGGTATGCAGAAGAGCATCTCAGAACACACCACGCATCATAACTCTAAGTGGATAGACTACAGCAGTAAAAGTCTAATAAATAGCTAATGAAGTGCTCACTAAGAGTATTTTTTTACTGTCTGTCAGGTTTTGTGCAACTGAGATGTCAATTTGACAGGGATTTAATTGAGGCACAACCATTTAGAGCAATTAATATCAGGGTTTCTCCTGAATAACAGCCCCGCCCTCCCCACCTGCCCCCCCTCGACAGGATATAGCCACCATGCAGTTGTGTGCTAACAAGCTGGATAAGAAGGACTTCTTCGGAAAGTCTGACCCTTTCCTGGTCTTCTACCGCAGCAACGAGGATGGAACGTGAGTGTTTCGTGTCTGGTGTTCCCACCTGGACTGTGAACCACATTCCCATGCAACAATTTCAAACTGTAGATTTGTTACTGTTAGCTGATAATGCTCATTAAACCAACGGGTGTCACAAGGGGTGGACAGTGATGCTACAGCGATGTTTTCAGATTTTAACTGACAGATGATTGCTGTTTTCTCTCATCCACTTCAGCAGCCATTTTGTGCTGCCAACTGTTTCAGACCATCAGCTAACGCTAACTGACTAACTGATGACCAGGAAAAAACATATGTTGTGAATGTTAACAAACGTTATCATGTGTTAATATCAGTTACTTAGTTAATATTAGTTAATGATCACCTTATTGAACATCCTTAAGCTCTCATGTACAGTATGGTAGGTTCACCATCTGCAACAAGATGTTGTTGAAGAAGAGTCTATTAAATACATTAGTGAATAGAAAAACCTGTCTAGCTGATATCGTTGTGAACATTAAGCTAACGGTAGCTAATTCTTGACTTGTTCAGCAGCTCTCGTGTATTGCATTCCTCTCTAGGTTCACCATCTGCCACAAAACCGAGGTGGTGAAGAACACGCTGAACCCCGTGTGGCAGCCCTTCACCATTCCCGTACGAGCGCTCTGCAATGGAGATTATGACAGGTGTGTTTTGCTGACGATACACGGTCGTGTCTGTCCATAAGTCTCAAAACTTCCTTCAGCTCAACGCAGACAAAAGTACTTGGCTGCCCTGATTAAACGATCTGCTTTTATTTTTCACTCTGCTTTTACTTTTGAGGAACAAGTACGAGCTGTTGTTAAATCTTGTTTCTTTCGGCTCCGGGTCATTTCTAGGATTAGAACTTTTCTCGCAATCCCAGGTTTAGAAAATGTGATTCGTACCTTCATCACCTCTAGATTGGACTATTGTAATTCGTTATATTCCTCATGAAGACTCCTAAGTTAGTCCAAAATGCAGCAGCAAGGGTTTTAATGAGAACCAAAGTTTGTGAGCACATTACCCCTTTTTTGCAGAATTGCACTGGCTCTCCATTGAATTTCGCGTTGATTAAAAAAGTTTAATGATAACATATAAAATGCTCCCTATATCTCTGAGCCTTTAACCTCCTACCATCAGTCACACAGCCTTAGGTCTGAGAGTCAAGCTCAACTGACTGTTTCAAAGTATCGGTTGAAAACCAAAGGTGGTGTGGCTTTCACAGTCAGGACCACAAGACTTTGGACGGGTTTCCCAGACTCGTCTCCCAGTCTGAATGGCGAGGTCCATCTTTCTTTTCAATCCCCAATTGAAAACACAATTTTATAGAATGGATTTTTTCTGATTTTGTACCTTGGGTTTTTTTTTATTTGTGTACTTTGTGTCACAACTGCTTTCATCAGCTAAAGCTCTGGGTCCTCCAGAGATGATAATGGATCAGTGCTCTGTGGTGGTCAGAATAATGCCAGCAGTCGGTCGCTGATTCTCAAGAGGCCAGCGGTGGCGTTATTGGGATTAACACGGAGGATTCGAGCATCGGTTTACCACCTCCACCCCCCCCCCCCACTCCAACCCCCCATCAGACCCGCTGCTCTGTTCTGCTGTTTTAGCATGCGGGCGAGGGGCTTATGGGGGGTACATCTGAACCCTGTCGGGAACAGAGAAAACTGGGTCACAGTCACTGCGGCTCAGACTTTAACGGACACTCACCAAACACAAAGAGGTGTAATTTCTGACTGGACGAGGCAATTACAGGACAACAGTCACAGAGCGGTCAAAGTTGACCTGTATTTTCTTTTTGGGATGATTTTCACACCAGACCAATTTTCCGGTTGAATGAGTAGTTTTTCCTGATTTAATGATTGCGCTTCTCTGGGCAGGGTCAAAGTTCCGCAGTGTACAGTGCTGTATCTATTAATCCAGTGTCAGTCTTTTTGAAGTCATTTGTAATCATCTCATCTGAGTTCTTAGGAAAGTTATTCTGGGGCTCCTATATCAAGTGACCTTCTTGGGGTCACACTGTCTCCATAATGGCCACTCGGAGGAATCGCTTGAGAGAAAGCTGTGTGGATACAGTCTAAGTAGGTCGCAGTAGTCTCTCTTCCACTCTACCTTTCTACGCCAGCACCATAAAAATGCTGTCGTCTGTGAGCAGTTAAAAGGTTTGATGATGCTGAACTCTCCCTCGAAATGTAAGAGCAGGTCATCATCCTTCAGCGTCTTTTCTTTTTCTCTCTTTCCCTTCACCACTGCTTCACCTAAACCTGTCAGATTACTGTGTGAAGGTCCACACATGACTTGTTGCTGGACACCAGTGGCTAGAAGCTTCCTAGCTACTGCATACTGTCAGTCATTCACTCTTACGACCCAATCAAAAGACTTCAAGTAAAGGATGCGATTGGGTCTAATCAGTGAGTCGCTGATAATATGATGTATGGCAGTTGAGTAGGATTTCTTATAATTATCTAATTTTAGATTTACCATCCTACAATATTGACCATTCAAACTGAGATCTTACACCCAAACAACCTGAAATTTAAGCTTCTTAGGGAGAGCCAATAGACAGTTGTCTTCTAAATAATCAAACCCATTACCCATCATAAACTATTAAGTTTAACTTCAATATATATGTAACACGTCCACACACTGTATGAAGTATGTACTTAATTAAGTATCACTGTATGTACTTAATTAAGTATCACTGTATGTACTTAAAGTATCACTTGCATAAATGTGTTGTATTGATGACTTTCAGCATTAAGAACCTTGTACATGTTGGTTCTGAGTGTAATTGTAAATCACACTGTTTTGTAATTGTAACTGAAATTGTGCCAAATGGGCTGTAAACTTGATACTTGGTTGAGGGTAGGTGGCTGTACTGCTGCTCTCTGTTTGAAAGGACACTTATTTTTTGCCCTTATTTTCAGAACGGTCAAGGTGGATGTGTACGATTGGGACAGGGATGGAAGGTAATTTTAAGCAATTTTTTGGCACTCTCTCTTTTCAGCTCATTTACAGAACTCTTTTTGAGCGAGAGACACAAGGCGAGAGAGAGGAAGAGCAAGAGAAGAGCTAGTTGTGCTTTGGGCAGAGGGAATTGTGTTTGCTGCTTAGCACGATGTTTTCATTTAGATTTTTGTCCTTTCTGAAGTATCTAAGATTTCCTTGAGAATTACTCTCCAAAGCCCCATCCATAATAGAATCTGGCAGATTTGTAAACTAAAGCTGAATCAATGTCTTTCTATTACTTAGTCGAATGGCTCCAAACACAAGTGCAAGGGAGGAACAGACAGTTCCTGTCTGTGTGTGTGTGTGTGTGTGTGTCTGTGTGTCTCTGTGTGTCTGTGTGTCTCTGTGTGTCTGTGTGTTGAGTGCTGGCAAGGCCAACTCTTAAGTGATGCCACTTTTCCTGAGAAACTATTCACTTTCACCACATCTAATGGCATGAAAGCATGTCGAAGGAGAAGAGTGCTTTGATTCAAAAGTGGTCAACAGGGTTCAAAAGAACACAAGGCAGTAACTGCACAGGGCATTATAATAAGGCGAATTCAATCATTTCTCTATTTGATTATTTATTTTATTCAGGGTCCGGAGTAAATGAGGATATAATCGCATAATGCAAGGCAAATAATTGGATGAAATTGTGAAAGGGAACCAAATTATTTTATTTGCTTTATTGCATAATTGTGAGAGGCAGGTACAGTGTGACTTGCAGACCTTTCGAAAACACAGTCAAATATAACAATGGATTTTTTGTCTTTTTGTTCCTTGTTGGTCAGTGTCTCCTGTGTACCAGTTTCTCAGCTGAGACATGGTGGTAAAAAATAAATGAGTTTAAAAGAGAATGTCCTGTTAAATATTTAAGGGGTAAAAGGAGGAAGTACGTAAACAGAGTTCAGGGAAGTAACAACCCCCAGTCTTGGGAAAGAGAACGGATATGGACAATGAGTGTCTGAAATATGCCAAGTGTTGTCACTTAACAGCGTGTGTGTGTGTAGTCTTGGGGGCGTCACCAGGTCAGAGGTCAGGCAGAGGTCAGTCTGGGTCCTGTTGTCATGGGTGAGGTGACTGTTCTGCTCTCGCCCTACAGCCATGACTTCATCGGGGAGTTCACCACCAGCTACAGGGAGCTGTCCCGCGGACAGAACCAGTTCAATGTCTACGAGGTCAGAGGTCACGACGAATGCCCCATCGATTCAGTCCGCTCTCTTTCTTACACTGCTCTGTTATTATTCTAGTTATGGGTCCATGTCGGTGTAACACTTATGAAACTGTTGTTTTGTGTCACATTAGGTCTTGAATCCTAAAAAAAAAGGAAAAAAGAAAAAGTACGTAAACTCCGGCACGGTGAGTATGGGACTCAAATTCTGCCGCTCTGCTTTGCCGTTTCAGTCGGAATGACGGTTGTTATTGTGACCCGATCCTCCTCCTCCTCCTCTTCTTCCTCTCCCTCTCCATTGACAGGTCACGCTGCTGTCCTTCAACGTGGACTCGGAGTACACCTTCGTGGACTTCATCCGCGGCGGGTGAGGGGAGAGATAATCGTGTGGCTGTTGATTAAGAACCACGGTGGCTCTTATATACAGGGCTCAATGCCGCTGATGCAGCTCCAGCACTGCCGTCTCAGGGCTGGCAGTGTCTGTTACACTTAGATTACTGGATTTTTGAAGGACTATTCAGGACAGAAATGTACAGATGACCCTGGCACTATTGCACTGATTGTTGGAGTTTTAAATTATGATTCGGAACAGAAATTTGCAAGAGAGAAATTAATATTATATAAATATATAAATATAATACATATTGTATTTAAAGCAAAAAGGAAAAAGTTCATCTTCATGTTAGATATTTCCCTTCACATGTTAGTCTATCAATTGCTGTCTGTCTCATTTGTGACGTTTGAGAGGGCACTGTTTGCAACCAGCTGCAGTCCTGTCCTTGAACACCAAATTCAAAGTATAGCATGTAATGCACAGTAACTGGCAATTCATTTCCAGAGTATAATATAGGGAGTTATTTGGCGTGCTCTACTGATTGAAGATGATCCATCTATCCGTCTCTCCCTCTCTCCCTCCCTCCCAGTAGTTAACGAGACTCAGAGAACCAAGTCAAGTAAAACTGGATGGAAATAGGGAAGCAGTGGAGCTTCAAGCTCAGGTCTGGTGCTATAGTTGAAGCACTCCAGACAGCATTAAACTGAAAAAAACTAGATGGCTTGAATGGCCTTATCAATAACCTATTTCATTAGTCATTGGTACCCTGCAGCCTTTCACCAAATATTATCATTGGTGAAACCAACAGTATATGCGTATTACGTGGATGCTTAATACCTGCATGTAAAATCCTGTAAAAACTGCCAATCTCTTCTTCCTCCACAGGACCCAGCTCAACTTCACTGTGGCCATTGATTTCACAGCGTCCAATGGTATGTGTTCATCAAGGATGGTACTAACAGGCTCTGCATCTTTACCTTCCACTTTTAAATGAATGTTTGCAACAATGTTGACAACATTGTAAAAACCCTTATTGAGACAAAAATTAGGACCATCGCTGCTTATTTGAAAACTAAAAGCAAAAGTAAGATGAATTTAACAAAAGTTTTGTGAATAAGGTCAAATGTGAACAGAAGCAAAGGTGAATTTAAAAGCACTTAAAAATATGTAGTTTTTTACTAGTGGCTGTTCTATTTCATACAATGTCATCACGCCACAGTCTGGGTCAAGCTTTGCCAAGGTCGAGCTGTTCGGAGACAGAATAACAAATTAAACCCCCCCCCCCCCACGTGCTTACCTTACCAATACAGGTGTGAGTCTGTCAGCTCATTCTGTTTTTACCTCCTCAAGCCTGGGTTATACCTTCCTATATCTTATGTATGTCAATTTTGGGTGTGCACGGAATGCTGAGCTCGGCCGTGTGTGTCTGCTCATGTTTTTTGGCCGTACGGACCGTAGCAAACCTGGCGGATGCAGCAAGCATAAATCAAGCTTGATGTGGCTTGTGAAACAGAAAATGTGTGCTCTTCCAGGGCATTTTGTTTGTGAACAAAACTAAACAAAACAGAAATAAACAATGCCGTTGCTGAATCTTGATTCAGATTTCACCTGCAAGCCTTGTTGATCCGTCTTCTGTGTGCCAGGCAAGCTGACATGCACAAGGCTCTAGGAAATTAATGGAATGTGTTTGTGGACATAATTCATAAGACAGGTCGAAAACCACTCGTAAATGTTGTTCTGACATAAAAAATAATTAGAAATATGAGAGTTTGTGAATGCTCCAAGTTCTCTTAAATCACGCGTACAAGATATTTGTTTATTTAAATCTGTTCATATGAGTGGTAGGTGGCACGGATGGTGCAGTGGGTAGCACTGCCGCCTCACAGCAAGGAAGTCCTGGGTTCGAATCCCCGTTGGCCGGGGCCTCTCTGTGTGGAGTTTGCATGTTCTCCCCGTGCCTGCGTGGGTTTCCTCCGGGGACTCCGGTTTCCTCCCACAGTCCAAAGACATGCAGGTTAGGCTGATTGGAGAGTCTAAATTGCCCGTAGGTATGAGTGTGTGAGTGAATGGTGTGTGTGCCCTGTGATGGACTGGCGACCTGTCCAGGGTGTATTCCTGCCTTTCGCCCAATGTATGCTGGGATAGGCTCCAGCCCCCCTGCGACTGTGTTCAGGATAAGCGGGTTAGGATAATGAATGAATGAATGAATGAATGAATGAATGAATGAGTGGTTCTTGCATGAGGTGCATTGTTCTTTTTCATTTTGGGTTTAAATTGGCAGGGAACCCTTCTCAGCCAACATCGCTACACTACATGAACCCCTACCAGATGAATGCCTACGCCATGGCACTCAAGGCTGTGGGAGAGATCATCCAGGACTACGACAGTGACAAACTTTTTCCCGCCTATGGCTTCGGCGCCAAGCTGCCTCCGGACGGGAAGATCTCGCACGCCTTCCCTCTGGTGAGTCTCCCTCCCGCCTCTCCCCTCTCCCCTCTCCCCAGGGCCGCAGTCTCCCATTAAGTAACACGTCAGAGCTCCATAATGTTTGGGACAAAGGATTCTTTTTTTATTTGGCTCTGTACTCTGCAATTTTTGATTTGTAATCAAATTCTCATGTGACTAAATGTAGATTCTCAGCTTTTATTCCACGGTATTTCTATACACTTTGGTTTCACTAAATAACTTTTAACTTCTTATACAGACACATTAATGTATTGATGTCTTATGTAAATGAAAGTAGTCGTGTCACCATATCCTTTGCTTGCTATGACTCCTTGAAGTTAGTTTCTTAAAGGCAAACTATGCAAGATTCCTATGTTTACAATCAATCATGCCAATGCCATTCCTCTCATTACAGACGGGGTGTAAGAAAAATAATGAAATACACTACCTCGGGGATCACAGTCGATTAAAATCATAAATAAATACAGGACTTAAAATTATAAAGAAGAAAAAACAGTGAACAATAAATGAATGTAGTCGATACATTTTTTCTGCTTGTGGGATTCAGCAATATCAAAAACAAACCGAACAGCATAAAATCCACAAAAACTGTTAATTGGCTTTTGAGTAGGCTGATCATGCATTATTAGCAATAAGCCACATACTGGGCTGCAACTTGGGCCTTAGAGCTGGGCTAAGCAGGTGGGCGGCAAAAGGGTGAAATGCAGACCTGTTTGACTGGAAAATTGCAATAAGCAACACCAAAATGGCAATGAGCTGCTCGCTCTTGACTGACACACCCCGAGCATCATTGGACCCTCCTCCGACCTCTCCCTCTCACCTCAGTCCCCATTCTTTCTGCTCTGGTAGCAACAGGTCGAGAAAAAAGTATTACAATAATCACAGTAATAACATGTTGTACACTAATATATTCATTGAGGTCCATTGATTGAAGTTTTTCTCAAATACCCAACCTCCATCAACAAGTCAAACACATTCCACAATGTCACATGCTATTTATTATTCAAAAGCAGGCTTGCTCCCTATTTATGAGCATACTGAATAATGATTAAATATTTTGAATTTTATAATTTATTTAGATAAAATGGGGTCACATCACTGAAAATGGCCTTGTTGTGGAGTGTTTTCACTGTCTTCCTCAGAAATATTTACTCAGACAAGAGATTGCTTTGAAGTCCTTCAAAGGCAGAGTCCTCTATTTAGATGCAGGCATCGCAACATACATTTGTTGCATTAAAATCTCAAGAACCGTTTTTACCAATGTGTAGCAGTCTCATTATTACATTATTGGCATTTGGCATTTGTCTCAGTGTGCATATTGAAAATGCTACGGTTTCGGTACGCTGGCGAAGAAATAATAATAATAATAATACATTTTATTTATAGAGCGTTTTTCTAAGTACTCAAAGACACTTAAACGATGTGGTTTTTTATGCCCGCCTAACAAACTATACACCATTGGAAACATAATTAGCTAAAATGCTTCTCAGTCCACACTTCAATACCGTACCCTCAGGCAGTTATACGCTGAGCAGAAATTATACTGCATTTTCTTGCCCATGGAAGGGGGAATACCTACACCGAGAAACAGACTTGACGTTACAATAACTTTGACTTTTGTTGAGTATTCAGCAACAAGGCTGCTCACTGAAGTGTTCTGGGACTTATTTAGCTTACGAGAATAGGAAACATTATTTTTATGATATATTGAACAGATCTAGGCAAATGCTCATTCCGGGTACACCTTTGAAGGGTTAATGATGTTCAAAATGACATTGTTAAGCCGTATGATTGGCCTATGTCTCTGACTCTGCATTTTTTTCTTATTTCTCAGCCTCATAATGGCTTCCTCGAATTTCTTTGGCACAACCATGATGTTGGCAGACTCCAAAGGCAATTAATAGCCTAGAATCAAGACTAGATACTAAAAGCTCTATTCAATTAATTCAGAATCACATGTGAAGCCCCAATGGTGCCCCTTTATTTCTTTATTTTGTCACAAGCATAATGGAGCTCACTATGTCTACAAATTCACCCACATCTTTTTTGATACTGCACTAATACATGTTATGCTTTTGAATACCGTACGTTGTCGTAATTTGAATTGAATTGCACTAAACTGATGGCTCATAGCTGCGAGAGAGAGAGAGAGAGAGAGAGAGAGAGAGCGAGATAGAGAGATTGTGTGTGGTCTCACCTCTCAACATATCAGTGACTAGAGAGGGTGAAACAAAGTGAATAAGTGCAGAAATTGCAGGGACTGTGGTGGAAACTTTTTTTCAAAGGATCTGGAGTGGAGTTTTTTAAATCACCATCTGAGAGAGATGCAGAGGTGTGGAATATCTAAATGAGGTTTGCCGGAAATAGACTGGAAGGGCGAGGGGGCAGATTTAAAATTTGGGAGGAGGGGGAAATTCAAGCTCTGACTCAAAGCATCCGTTATCTCTTTTTCTGATATTCCCTCCGTGGTGAGAGCAACAAGACGGACTCTCCTGATTAAACAGAATGTTTCCTCTCATCCATAGGTTTGAGCTGGTCTAATTAGTGCAACTCCTTGTGTTGCCTGGGACTCTTTCCTACGACCACCTGAACCCCAGTCTCACAAGTTGGGGAGGGATGGGAATTCATGATTACATATGCAGAGCACATCTTCAGGGAAGTGCAGCAAACATGTGATGAGGAAAAAAATAAATGACTTTAGATGAGCTCGCAACATCCTTGGATAATCACCAAACCATATTTTTCATTCACTTTCAAAAGAAAAGTTAGCTTATTAACACTACAAAGGTCTAATGGGTGAGCTTTCACATTTTAATAACACATTTTTTAGATGAACAACACTTTGGTAGTAATAATTTAGGTGCTTATTATTTCCTGACTTCAAAGTGAGATGACAATTTAAATTATTATCTAAGACAGGCTGTGTAGAAACCTTAGTGAAATTGCGCACGAAAGCAGAAACGTTCTTAAAATGTGTTCAGAAAAATTAGCAGAACACAGGGCAACCATTAGCTGAAAGGCTGCAGCCAACTAGGTGTCAGGCAGTCTGCTTCACTTCATATATGGGCAAATATACAAATTATTTTCCCTTTCGGACACCGCAATATTTAAGAAAATGCTTTGCTTTGAAATATATTCATCGATATATTTTAATTTACATAACATGGCATTGCAAGCCATTTCTGCTTTTGCTTCATAGGGGATCACAGCCATATTTTAATCAGCTCTGCCGATTAAAAGCCACCTTAGCATGACAAAGCTAAAACCCCACCATGCATGGACATTTTTAATTAACTCCTGATAATTATTTCATGAACGCTCTCTGGCTTACTTTGCCGTGGTTCGAAATATCAACCTTACAGTTAACAAGATAAGATAAGTTCAATTCAATTTTATTTGTATTGTGCTATTCACAGCAGACTGTCCTAAATACGCTTTATATAGTAACAGAAGGGAAGAAAATGGGAAATACCAGCTCTAAGGCCCAAAATAGCATATGAGGTAAACGACTCCCTAGTTGAAGAAAAAACCCTCAAACAGTGGCAACTAAAAACTCCCCGATGGGAAGAATTCTCGGGATGAACCTGGCTATAGGGGGATACCCATGCTCCACTGGCCTAGAGGTTGAGATGGTAACAGTTCAGGTGTTAAACTAGAAGTCCAAGTCAGAGCTGGCCTCATATTGCTCAGGCTAGCCAAGTTAGGTTCCGTGATGTCTGTATGCTAACGTTACCGTATTTTCGTTGGAGTGCCATGTGATCACCTGGATGGGTGGCCGTCCATAAACCAGTCTCTGCGTTCCAGGGTGGAGTTTGAGTGCCTGTTACCTTCTGGGAAACACAGACTGGAGATTCAAGCATAAGACATTGACGTCACTGGACGTGTTTGTTTTGAGAAGTTTTGCCCCATATTTAGGAAACGGCTACACTGACAGTGGTTTTAAAAATGCCTACACACAAAATTTAAGCATCTAATCCAAATAAGCTCAACGGAAAAAAGCGTGACAGTGCTCCTTCAAGTTAATTGGCTATCTAGCTAGAATGCTTAAAACTAGAAAAGCTAGCTAGCTAGCGATTAACCTGCTGAATGTGGCTCTGTTTAGGTAGTAGCGTAGTGGTTAAGGTAAATGACTGGGACACGAAGGTCGGTGGTTCGATCCCCGGTGTAGCCACAAAAAGATCCGCACAGCCGTTGGGCCCTTGAGCAAGGCCCTTAACCCTGCATTGCTCCAGGGGAGGATTATCTCCTGCTTAGTCTAATCAACTGTACGTCGCTCTGGATAACAGCGTCTGTCAAATGCCAGTAATGTAATGTAATGTAGTTAGATAGCAAACTTTTTTTTAGAAAGGTAGGCATTTTCTGCCTTATTCATTACATAAAGTACACATATATCATTCTTGCAATTGACTGATAGACAATAAAGCTCAATAAAGCTCATCTTGTGCTTGCCTGTTAAAAAGTTTAATCTCTGAATTTACACAGAAGCAATTAAACTCGTTTATGGATTTGTTGATTAATTGATCCTTTTGATTGGATTAATTGAGATTTTACTTCAACCCTTTTCTTCCTTTTTCCAGACGATGGACAGCGAAAACCCAAACTGTGTGGCAATCGAAGGGGTCCTGGAAGCCTACTTCCAGAGTCTTAGAACTGTTCAACTCTACGGTCCAACCAACTTCGCTCCAGTCATCAACCAGGTAGCCAGGTACGCACACTGGACTGGTGCCCATTTCTAGCGCTGGGGCGGCCTGTAGTGTAGTGGTTAAGGTAAATGACTGGGACCTGCAAGGTCGGTGGTTCGATCCCTGGTGTAGCCACAATAAGATCCACACAGCCCTTGAGCAAGCCCTTAACCCTGCATTGCTCCAGGGGAGGATTGTCCCCTGCTTCGTCTAATCAACTGTATGTCGCTCTGGATAAGAGCGTCTGCCAAAGGCCATTAATGTAATGTAATGTAATGCTGAAATGCAGTGAGAAAAGAATATGCACAGACATACACACAGATACACAGACACAAACTCACACGCAGATTCACACATTCATACTCACATGCATATAATTGCAGACAAATAGATTTATAATCTCGGAACAGCAGTGACACACGTGGATACACGCACGCACATTTGTAGTCACACACACACACACACAAACAGACTCAAATAAATTCCTCATATGCACAGACACACACAGACACAGGGAGAAACATGTGTGCTCCCGAACAAAGACACACAGTGACACATGTCCGCACACACACACCCGCAAGCATACTGTATGTATGCACCAACTCTCTTAACTCCCTGGATGTGGAGGTGTGTGTCCCTGACAGATATACCTCCTGCTGTTTTCCAACCCTCTTTCTGGTCCAAGGGCCCCCCCACCTCTGGCCCTTATCTCAAATAAGGGCCATAGGCTCTCTAATACATTCATTCAGTGTGTGTGTGTGTGTGTGTGTGTGTGTGTGAGTGCATGTGTGACATGCTCGAGATACACAGGGGTTTGCAGCTGGGCCTCGCAGAGATGGCCTAATTATCGTGTTTGCTGTCATCACCGTGGGAACAGAAGCCAGGCTTCTGTGCATGTATGCAATATCTCAGAACGGTTATCTCCATGGCAACATCGCAAGGCCCCTCCTTGCACCAGCGTTCTGACAGTGATCATATCCTATTTTCATCTGTCGGAGGAAGGACCCTGATTATGACAAAGCGAGTCAACCTCTGCCGCTGTTGACGCTGTTATATATGTATTTATAGAGGTTATCTCTGTTAGTGATGACTGCCTGTAATCGATGGGGTTGTGTAACGCGTGGCGTGGGTCGGGGTATGGAGAGCCGAATATTTCAAAACCGGTGCAAACTAGATACCGCATATGCAGTTACAAGACAGCGCCTAGTGTTTAGCGAGCTATATCCAGTTAAGGAGGCACCACATATCTAGTCATCCTGCGTCACCCAGTGGACGTCACAACATATCCAGTCGGGTCATGCGGGAGGTCCAGCTGTGTCACTCTGCACTTTACAGTTCTCATCCATAAAGTCTTTTTGTGACCTGTTTTATCATAATCGGGTAGATGTCTGGAAAAGGGGGAACAGGATTACTTGGAGTAGAACCAGTGGTAATTGTAAAAATAGACATTGCTGGACCACTTTTGGGCAGACAGCAATGTCAATAAAGGGTGCTCACCTCTGGAACTCCTTGTCAATAGAAATAAAAGCAATCAATAATATCAAGGATTTTAGTGTAAAGCTCAAAAGTTGGCTGAAACAAAAACAGAGCTGCTCGCATTTTCATCATATCAAGTTAGCTTATTAAATACTCTTCTCTTTTATTGTAATGTATAACACGCATGTATCCTTTTTTTGTAACATTGTGATATGTATGTATTTAGCATTTATTAAATGTTTGTATCTTAAGTGTGTATGTTTCGAAACATCTTCCATTTAACACATTGTGTCTTTGTGTCTCTTTTGCCTAACTAGGACCGGGAGTTGGGAACTAGCAATAGCTGTAATCTCTGTATGCAGAACATCAGATACATGAACCTGGTGTAAACTGGCAGTAATTATGCTATGTCTTCTTGGCATTGTCCAGATAAACATTAAATAAACATTAAATAAACATTAAATAAATAAATAAATAAATAAATAAATATTGCCTGGAAAAGGGAAACCGGCGAGCTCCCCAAACTCCTGGAGTGGGGCGGGACTCTGTTCTTTTCTGGAGTTGCTCAGGGTGAGAGGCACCAGGCGGGTGTGGAGATACTCACAAGCCACAGGCTGAGTGCCACTGTGTTGGAGTTCCACCCGGGGAACGAGAGGGTCGCCTCTTTGCGACTACATGTCGCTGGGGGGAAAGCTCTGACTGTTGTTTGTGCTTATGCACCAAATGGCAGTTCAGAGTATCCGGCCTTCTTGGAGTCACTGGGCGGCATCCTGGAAAGGGTGCCGCCCGGGCACTCCATAGTTCTGCTGGGCGACTTCAACGCTCACGTGGGCAACGACGGAGAAACCTGGAAGGGGATGATTGGGTAGAATGGCCTGCCTGATCTTAACCCGAGAGGTGTCTTCTTATTGGACTTCTGTGCTGGTCATGGATTGCCCATAACGAACACCATGTTCGAGCATAGGGTAGCTCATAAGTGTACTTGGTACCAGAGCACCTTAGGGCAAAGATGGATGATCGACTTTGAGGTCTTCAACTCCCACCTCTGGAGGAACTTCTTGCGCATCCCGGGGGAGGCTGTGGACATGGAGTCCGAGTGGGCCATGTTCAAAGCCTGAAACAAAAACCCGGGTATGGGAGGAGTTCGGGGAGGCTATGGAAAAGGACTTTCAGTTGGCCTCGAGGAAGTTCTGGCAAACCATCCGACGACTCAGAAAGGGAAAGCAGGGCTTGTCTCAGGTTGTTTTCAGCAGGGGAGGAGAACTGCTGACCCGGACTGGGGATGTTGTCGGGCAGTGGAAAGAGCACTTCGAGGAGCTCCTGAACCCGAACAACACGCCCTCTGTGGATGAGGCAGAGCTCAAAGACTCAGGGCAATCTGCAGCTATATCCCTGGCTGAAGTTGCTGAGGTAGTCAAAAAGCTACTCAGCGCCAAGTCGCTGAGATTCACCCTGAGATGCTAAAAGCTCTGGACATTGTTGGGCTGTCTTGGCTGACACGCCTCTTCAGTGTCGCGTGGAGGTCGGGGACAGTACCTGCAGAGTAGTAGACTGGGGTGGTCCCCATTTTCAAGAAGGGGCACCGGAGGGTGTGCTCCAATTATCGGGGTATTACACTCCTCAGTCTCCCAAGGAAAGTTTACTCTAGTATGCTGGAAAGAAGGCTCCGGCTGACGGTTGAACCTCGGATTCAGGAGGAGCAATGTGGCTTCTGTCCTGGTCATGGAACAGTGGACCAGCTCTTTACTTTGGCAGGGTTGATGGCGGGGTCATGGGAGTTTGCCCATCCAGTCCACATGTGCTTTGTGGACTTGGAGAAGGCTTTCGACCATGTCCCCCAAGGAACCCTGTGGGGGCTACTGCGGGAGTATGGGGTACCTGTATAACCAAAGTGAGAGCTGTGTCCACATCCTCGGCACAAAGTCAAGCACGTGGGTGTGGGGCTCCGCCAAGGTTGCCCCTTGTCACTGGTCCTGTTTGTGATATTCATGGACAGGATCTCAAGCCGCAGCCGAGGTGAGGAGAGTGTCCAGTTTGGTGACCTCAGGATTGCGTCTCTGCTTTTTGCGGACAACATGGTTCTGCTGGCTTCATCGGACCGTGACCTTCAGCATGCACTGGAACAGTTTGCAGCCGAGTGTGAAGTGGCCGGGATGAGAGTCAGCACCTCCAAGTCAGAGGCCATGGTTCTCTGCCGGAAAATGGTGGATTGCTCCCTCCGGGTTGGGAACAAGCCATTGCCCCAAGTGAAGGAGTTCAAGTATCTTGGGGTCTTGTTCACGAGTGAGGGTTGAAGGGAGCATGAGATCAACAGACGGATCGGTGCAGGGTCAGCAGTAATGCAGGTGTTGCGCCGGACCATCGTGGTGAAGACCCTCACCTATGGTTACGAGCTTTGGGTAGTGATCGAAAGAACGAGATTGCGGATACAAGCGGCCAAAATTAGCTTCCTCCGTAGGGTGGCCGGGCTCAGCCTTAGAGATACAGCCGCTGCTCCTTCGCATCGAAAGGAGCCAATTGATGAGGTTCGGCATCTGATCAGGATGCCTCCCGGGCGCCTTCCTTTGGAGGTTTTCCGGGCTCGTCCAACTGGGTGGAGACCCCGAGGTAGACCCAGAACCCGCTGGAGAGATTATATATCTCTCCTGCCTGGGAGCGCCTCGGGATCGCCCAGGAGGAGCTGGAATGCGTTGCTGGGGAGAGGGACGCCTGGAATACCCAGCTTAGCCTACTGCCACCGCGACCCGACTCCAGAGAAGCGGGTGAAAATGGATGGATGGATAAATACATAAATAAATGTATAAAGTCTCAAAATGGCCAATTAACATTAAATAAATAAATAAAGTTGCAAAATGGCCAATTTTACATAAATCAATGCTTATGTCAAAAATGTGAGATGTTTGCTTGTTGAAGGCTTTCATCTTCATTTTGTAGAACATTTCCTAATATGTGTGTCTTAATGCCGAATTCAGAGTAGAACTATAGATTTTAAGCTTTTAAACGCAAGGTGAAGTAGCACCGGGGTTTTGCATAGTTTGGAGGCTAGCCAGGCGGTCACATGTCATCAGTCACCATGCAGTCAAACAATCTCATGAGCAGCTTTTGCAGCTACAAGCTAATGTATTCTGTTTCATCTGATTTGTTTCAAGAAATTTCTTTGCTTTCATTGTCTGTATGTCTTAATGTCAAATTCAGTGAAAAAGTACAGTTCTAATGACAGATGACATTTGTACCCTAGAGATTAATTTGGCTGAAACACAGCCTAGTGTCAGCAGTCTCACGTAGCGACTACCATCTCCCAACTAAATTATATCTTGAGTGGAGAGATAACTTTGGCATCATTCGAATGTACAGTTTCTAAAAAGTCAAACTATGTTTTGGGGTCAATGTGACTGATTTTGATCACATTTATGTGACAATATTATATTTTGAGACTTATATTATTACTGCTAAATTTAGGCATGCATTTCAGGCTTGGACAACATAGGCTGGGAGAGTATGGCCCCTTGCAGAAGGGCAACATAGAACGTCACAGCAAATATGTGAGGGCCCGTGGTAAAGGGGGTAACATGGGTTGATTCCATTGACTAATTAATGAAGCACACGACTTGGAAAAAATGCACGTTGGAAAAAAAGCTTATGCCAATAACTGTTTACAGTATTTCTTATGCATATTTATCAAGGGTGGCACTAATTCAGGAGCCCACTGTATGTGTGTGTATTCAAACTGAAAATATTGTGATGACATATACCATCCATTAGTCAGAAACTAAGTGTAGGCGACATGATTCGTACAACAGGTCGGGAACAGATGCCATGCCGGTCTCATGATATATAGCACACACTCCTGGGGTGGTCAGTGGACTGGCTTTCACATGACAGAATCCATGGGAACTAAATTGCGGCAGTTCCACATTTGCGATTGTTTGCTGTAAGTTGGGCAAACAAATCCTGCTGCTTCTGCAAATCCCTGTACAGGCTTTCTGATCCGTGGCCTTGAAATGTGATTTGCATAGCAGAGCAACAGATGAGCCGCCCTGTCCGTTTGCTGTAGGATTTGAAAGCGTGTTAGTTCTGGCAAAGTAACATTGATCCTTGTTTGTGCAGCCGATATGTTTGGGCATATTACTATGTAACTTTTTAGCTTTCTTTCTTTTCTTGTTTTTTTTTGTTTGTTTTTTTACTGTGCTGCATGTGTTTATTAGCCAATTGGAATTAAATTTTCATCCAAGCTGTGGTGTCAATAAGGAGCCCACTAAGATGTGACTACTGTTCTTTTTATAATTTTTTTGCCTCTTGAACCATCCTCCTCATTATGCAGAGGGACAAAGCAAGACTCTTCCAGGCAGGTTGATCGCTCCAGTGTGAAACTTCAGTCTTGCCTGAATCGTGGAGATGAGTATCTGCAGCTGTTTTACAGCCATTGCTTAATTTATGAAGGTCAAACCTGTCTCTTCATTTCTGTGCTCTCTGATTTTCCCTTATTGATGGGTGACTAAGGAAGCTTGGCATTTGTCACCTCATATTTATACCCAGTGAAACAGGACCTCGTGGATGACTAAGAATTCAGATGAACCTTTACAAAATGAATGAAGGACATGGAGTTCTGTTAAAAATAAAAAGATCCAAAAGAAAATCTAGGGATGTCAATAATGGTCACTCATCAGAGCTCTAATGCTAACCCTTTTGCTCTAATGCTGTTGATAATTGATTGCAATGGAGCTTATAAAGCAACTGTGAATTACCTTTTCATTGTATGAAAACATTGATGCCGCAAAATCTCGTTCAAAAGCACCAGTTAGTGGTGTGTAAGTTCTAGCTATTCATTATACATTTCCTACAGGGGGATATTAATACTTTGCTCTCAGTAATTACCTTCTTATTTGCGTCAACAAAAATTTTTAATGATTTAAGTTTCACGTTTTTTATTGAACACTCACATGGTAGTTTTGCAAAAGAGAACTGAAATTCATGAGCATTTGCAGTGCAGTAGCTGCATTAGGGGGAAATGCATGCACATAAATACACTTTCTGTCAGGTTCTGTGTTTTTCGTTTTTCTCTAAGTGGTTAGCGCTTCTGTGTTTTGTTACCCTCTGTGCACACCATAGTCTATCGGTCAGTTCAGTCACTTCATTCATTCATTTCACCTGTTTCACTTCCTGATTGTTTCCCCACACCTGATTGTTATTTCCCTGAGATTATCTGTGTATTTAAACCCCTCTGTTTGTCTAACTCTGAGCCAAATTATTATGTGTCTATTTCATACTTCCCAGCAGTTTTTTCTGATTGACTTGTGTTTTGACTGGTTTTGTTTCAGACCACCATCTCTGGATTTACCCTTTTGTTCTGATTTGACCTGTTGTGTTTAGACTCTTTTTGGCTATTTGGTTTTTGATTTTGGATTCTCCTTTTGTTTGGACTGCCTGTGTGTTTTCAACCCTTTGCTTGCAACATCAACCTCGTACTGGATTACCCTTGCTGAACCTGTTTGTTTGTGTACCTACCCTTTGCCTGGACTCTCATTTTCGAACTGCCTGATCTCTGTCACCACTGGATATCGACCCCTGTCTGTCTGACCTGTTCTGAACTTAATAAAGACTTTAACATTAACTTCTGTGGTCTTGCTCTTGGGTTCAGTGTTCTGATTCCTGAAACTTTCATACATACAGTGGGTCCAAAAGTGTGAGACCATGAGTGAAAATACTTCTCTCGTTTAATACAAACTTTTTCATTCAAAATTAATTACCAACATTAGAAGTAGAATTTTTGAAAAATGTACATGATTTTCATCATGTCTTAGTATTAGATATGTCCCCCTTTTGCTTTAATGGCAGTGTGCTATCGAGCTGGCATGGACTCAAATTTCAGCAAAACCTGATTATCCATGTTATCCCAGCGCTATTTGACAATGTTCCAAAGATCATCTTGTGATGTTGCTGAATGATTGGCTTTTGTCAGTCTTCAAGTGCCCCCATGAAACTTTATTTATTTCCAGGATTACATGAACCCCCCCTCCCCCTCCAGATTTTCAATGTGGTCTCACTTTTGGACCCTACTGTATATTAAAAACTACTAAGGTTGAAAAACATAAAGAACACTTTGGATGGGAGATTTCCTGTATCTCTCAGTTCATGGCTTCATGGAATCGGGTCCTCTAGAATTGCTTCTTTCCGCTGTGGTGGGACAATCACCTCATGGAAATATGTGTCCAAGATGTTGCACACTAGGCCTCATTTCACAAGCAAAGTCCCTTAAGCACTCTCTGGTGCACCATATCAAGGCCCCTAGTCTATTTGGAGTGGTGCATTTGCAGCTGGTTAGAATGCAGTTAGGGCATTCTGGGACCATGACTGGCTGACCTGAGGGAACATGACTGGCTGACCTGAGACCATTTTTGGTTCATGAAGGTTGCAATGGCTTTGTTGTCATCTGAGATGTAGCATTGATTTTAAGGGATAGTTTCTTCATACTACACCAGATCTTGCTGTGCTTGCTTTTTGCCTCTCTGTACTCTGTTTCATTAGGCAGTGGCAAGGGTGTTTCTCTAAACATTACTCAGTGACATTGTATAACTATTTAAAAAAAACATAATAGGACGATCAATACTAGATGAAAAATGTTCATTTGTGATTTACACTGTAAGTTCTTAACATGTCTGGATCTGCTCTTGAACTCACTCTGTGTAAGTGAGAAGGTTAGGGTTAGAGAAGGTATTCCAGTCACTAAGTAGAATAATTTTGAGTTGTCACAGTTTGAGTTGTTGAAGCATAGAATAGCTCATTTGGTCAAGGAGTTTTAGCAGAGATCTTTCAAGACAATTGCCACTCAGTGGTTGGTTGTGTTCTGTTGTCCTCAGTAATGACGTTTCTGATTAGCTGTGTGTGCTGTACTCCTCAATGTAGCGGGCCCTGATTGGCTGTGTGTTCCCTTCTCCCCAGGTCGGCTGCAGCTATGACAGACGGCTCACAGTACTTCGTCCTGCTCATGATCACAGACGGGGTCATCTCTGACATGGTGCAGACCAAGGAGGCTGTCATTAATGTGGGTGGGACCATCAGTCATGCTCGCTGGGGTGGGGGGAGGGGGTCTATATAATTACAGTTAACTGTTATATCTCCAATATGTAAAATAGTTAATTTGTTATGCTGTGTGTGTGTGTTTGTGTGCGCACACACGTGTGTATGTGTGCGTGTGTGTGTTTTTATCTGTGTGTGTGTACGTGTGTGTTTGTCTGTCTGTGTGTCTGTGTGTGAGAGACTGTGCGTGTGTGTCTCTGTGTGTGTGTGTGTGTGTGCGCGTGTGTGTGTGGGTGTCTCTCCACAGGCTGCCTCCCTACCCATGTCCATCATCATTGTTGGGGTGGGACCTGCTGAGTTTGATGGTGAGTTGTGCTGGGGGCAGGAAGAGGGTTCTGGGTGTCTACGTTTGGGGCGAGTCTTTCAGATGAGGGAGGTCTCAGCAGGTGCCCCAGCAGGACCTGTCCCAGGAATCATCTGTCAGTTCTGTAGAATCAACCCAGAGCCTTTCTGCGGGCTGTGCCCAGCAGTGTCACTGCAACTGAGAGTGTGTGCATGCGCATGTGTTTGTGTGGATACAGTGTGTGTGTGTGTGTGTGTGAGAGTGTGAGAGAGACAGTGTATGTATGCGTGTGTACGTGTGTGAGAGAGAGATGGTGCGGGTGAGAAAGAGAGAGAGAAACAGTTTATGTGTGTGTGTGCATGTGTGAGAGAGAGAGAGAGAGAAACAATTTATGTGTGTGCGCGTGTGTGTGTGCGTGCGTGCGTGCGTGCGTGCGCGTGTGTGTGACAGTGTGTTCTGTGAGTCCCAGGTGCTCAGGTGCACCTGCTTGACCCAAATTGAAATCCTTTAAAGCAGACACTGCCCCCTCCAGGGTCCTCAAAAAGCCTTTTCAGCTCGCATCTGCTGGAAGTGTCCCTCTGAAAGCTTTTCATGCAGTGCAGCCTGCCTTCCTCTTTCTCTCCCCACGTCTCTCTCCCTCTTTACATTTCTTTCTCTCTCTAAATTGTTTGTGATTCAGTTTTTTTTCCCCAATTTGGATTTGGGATTCTGTTCCTTTTGATCAGATGTTAGCAACTTGTATACAAGTTCTCTATAACACAGATGTGTACACTTAAATATGATTGACCGCTTGACCGCGCTCAACCGACATTGGTTAGGGAATAGGGAGTTCTACACATTCCCATCGTAACAGAGCGTGACAGCACTGGGTGGCAAGTAAGATATATAACACACTGCAATCAAAGCAAAGTGATACTCTCTCGTATGCTATCAGTGACTCACAGGCCTGAACAAATACGTATTGAGGTCTGTGTAGGAGGGTCTGTGTATGTGTGTGTGTTTGTGTGCCTGTAAAGATTGCATCCAGCTCCTACCCACAATCCCACAATATAACGGTTAACCCCACAGTGATGCTTCCAATGAAAACAAATATAGGTATGTTCAAGCACCACAGCCTGGCTATTTTATTAACTTATTAAATTTAGTTTGTACTGTAGAAATTATGATCAGTTAAGAGAGGTAATGTTCATTCATTCATTCATTCATTCATTTATTATTTTGAAATGCCAAAAATTATATAGTTATTATATTGCTATTCCTCCTCTCATCACATTACATTACATGGCATTTACCAGACGCTCTTATCCAGAGCGACACAACGAAGTGCAGATAACTCTCCACTCCTCTATCACATCAAAATTTCCCTGCACCAGCCTGCTTTTATTACACTGTTTCTGTGTGCATGCACATGTATGTGTGTTTCCATTATTGTGTGTGTGTACATGTGTGTTTGCATTATTGTGTGTGTGTGTGTGTGTGTGTGTGTGTGTGTGTGTGTGTGTTTGCGCAGTAAAGAGTTTCAGAGAGTCTAGGGAGACCCTCTCTCTGGGGCTCCTTCCACTTGGCAGCAGATGTGAGAGAGCTGAGAGCCCCCCCACCCCAGCCACGCGCCCCTCCACCTCCCATGGTTCTGCGGCCATCTGTCACCACTCCCTCTCCCCACTGCTCTTTCTCATTCTCTCCGCTTCTCCCCGCTGCAACCCCAACACCCCGAAAGAACCCCAACACCGCCCTTTCTCTCGCAGCACCCCTCAACATCCTGCCTCTCTCTGTCCCAGCACCCCTCAACATCCTGCCTCTCTCTGTCCCAGCACCTCAACATCCTGCCTCTCTCTGTCCCAGCACCCCTCAACATCCTGCCTCTCTCTGTCCCAGCACACCTCAACATCCTGCCTCTCTCTGTCCCAGCACCTCAACATCCTGTCTCTCTCTGTCCCAGCACCTCAACATCCTGCCTCTCTGTCCCAGCACCCCTCAACATCCTGCCTCTCTCTGTCCCAGCACACCTCAACATCCTGCCTCTCTCTGTCCCAGCACCTCAACATCCTGTCTCTCTCTGTCCCAGCACCCCTCAACATCCTGCCTCTCTCTGTCCCAGCACCTACACATCCTGCCTCTCTCTGTCCCAGCACCTCAACATACTGCCTCTCTCTGTCCCAGCACCTCAACATCCTGCCTCTCTCTGTCCCAGCACCCCTCAACATCCTGCCTCTCTCTGTCCCAGCACCCCTCAACATCCTGCCTCTCTCTGTCCCAGCACCCCAACACCAGCACCCCCCAACATCCTACACCATCCCCTCTTCCTGTACATCAGGACCCCTTCAGAACTTCAGAATCCACCTGCAAACAAAAGTACGGTTACGGTTTATAATTATAATTGGCTTATTACAATGTCTGATATTTTGTATGTTTACCTTTATGGCCCAGTGTGACATTAAAATGATCTATGAACGTTCTGTCCACACAGAGAGGGGCCTGTTTTCAAATCAGTGCCCAGCACTGTAATTATCTCTTTTTGTAGTATACATTAAGATGCAAAAGAGCATACACAATTATAATGTTTAGACTATTTTATTATTGTGAGATTTAATTTTATTAATTATCTATCCTGAATGCAACAAAGTTCTTATATTTCCCACTATCAGAGGACTTAGGCTTTGCTAACATAAATATGACTATTTACACTTTAAATACAAATTTCATCCCTGTATGTCCAGTACAAAATTATTAGACAGTATCTACAGGCTGCAGGCTAACTGTGCTACCACTATGAATGACTCCAGAGGGAAGCAACATTAGATTGGCTCGCTGAAGTGATAGAAATGCACCTTCCAGCAATTGAAAAGTTGTGTCCAACTTTTTTCAACCTTTGGTTTTCAAACTTTGGATCTCCCACCCAGGATCAGGTGTATCCATGAGTTAAAAGGGGTTATAGTAAAGGTTTTACAAAGATTACGGACTTGGGGAGGTGGCTTTGGGTGATCCATGGCGGGGGGCTTGATGATATGGGGGATGGGGCGGGCAGGGGTTCATCTGTGCCAGTTGGCCAGGGACCCCCTACAGCACCTTCAAGGACCCTCTCTAGCCTCCTGTTGAAAACCTGGGCTTTAGAAGGTGGAGAAGTGCAGAGTTCTGCTGTTGCCAGGGTTTCTTAACGAACACCGGCCAATGTTCTTTTTCTGCAGTGCCGGGGAAAGCACACACAAAGGTACTGTATCGTCATGGCAACACTTTCAAGACTTGTCCCTACCCCTCTGATCCTCTTAAAATAAATAGCTGGGCTTTTTAAAATCAAATCAGACATTTTGACAACATGTCTGTGTGACTTGGCTGATTGGGATTTATAAATTATCACTTACACGGCAAAAGCTTTTTATTTTTGTGTCCGCATATATTTTCTTTGGAAAACGAATCAGCCAGCCAACTGTACCAGTGCCAACCCCATCCACCTGGGCGTTTGAAAACACAATCATGCTGATCCTGTTTATTGTCTCCTCAGAACAGATGCCTCTGTGGAGTTTCACAATTTAGTGCACATTCTCCCCATGGACAGGGAGACCATGAAGAACCCAAAGATCACGGTTTAAGAATTGTGGAGATTGGTTGCATCTTGGGGTCACCAAGTGTCAAATAGAGCCATAACATGGCACACTGAAGTGTTTAAGTGAAAACCGCACCCATGTTCTGCAATGGCCATTAGTTTGTTCTGTGTGGAGTCTGAAAAGTTCTGTTGTGTGTGGAGGAATGGTGAAAAGTCTCTCCAAATGTGTTCTCTAACCTTACAGTACAAATTATGGAAAAAGATTCATGGCTGTCATCTTTGCCAGGGGTGTTTGCACAAAGTATTATACCAGGGGTGCCAATAATCATGAACCTTGTTTTTTGGGGAAGTACTTTTTTTATTTTTACTTTGGTTGATTCCATTGAATCATTAATAAAATGCACTTTAGATAATAGATTATGTTAATAACTATTAACAGTTATTTTGTGCATATTTATCAAGGATGCCAATAATCATGGAGCCCATTGTATATGACATGGTTGGGGAAGGCCACTTAGCTTGAGATTAAAAGGGATGGCCATGGGACAGCATTCGGCTTCATTTTATGGTCTGTGGCATCCGTGCCATTGACCACTGTTCTGCTCAGCTTTTGGGATTCTTGGTTTTAAGGGGAGTGGGACATTGTAAGGATGTGCAGTGTTTGAAACGGTGCCATATGTAAGTACCTGAATGCCCCTCTCTCTCCCTGCAGCCATGGAAGAGCTGGATGGGGACGAGGTCCGAGTCTCCTCCAGGGGGCGCTACGCGGAGAGAGACATAGTGCAGGTACTTCTCTTTCTTCTCCTCCCTATGTCAGGGATATGTCAGTCTACCTTCACCGAAGAATACCTTCACCAAACAGCCATAAACCTGGCGCACTCTTCTAATCCCTATGTCAGGGATTACATTACATTACATTATTGGCATTTGACAGACGCTCTTATCCAGAGCGACGTACAGTTGATTAGATTAACCAGGAGACAATCCACCCCTGGAGCAATGCAGGGATAAGGGCCTTGCTCAAGGGCCCAACGGCTGTGAGATCTTATTGTGGCTACATCGGGATTAGAACTACCGACCTAACGTGTCCCAGTCATTTACCTTAACTACTACGCTACAGGCCGCCCCGGATATGTCAGTCTTCACCAAACAGCCATAAGCCTGGAGCGACTGCAGAGGTAGAATAAGTATTCTTGGTTTTCCCAGACTGCTGTTTTGACCTGCGTCTTCTGCTTCACCATTTACGGTCTCACAATTTCTCATCGGTTTCAGCAACTGCAGGATTCGCTGGTGAATTTCCCCCCGAATTGGTGTCTATTCTGGAAGATAATGGTGTTATCTCATATGAAACTCACTTTTGAGTTTTCTCAAAAAGTTATATGAAGAATTACCATACTGTAATCACATTACGAGTCAACCGAACAGGGTTATGAACCCGGAATGAGGAGTCATGCTCTGTATTAAACAATACATAGATTATCTCTATCAGTGTTATTTCCACTGATACAAAACACAGAACATTAAACAGAGCAAGATTACTTTCTAATAGAAAGTCACATTTCACACTGATACATTTTTCTTTGCCAATACACCTCTCCCTCTATAATTACCTGTTGGGTCAGTGAGTTTTTCTGAGAAAGTTTCTAATGATGTTTGAATAGTGGTAACTTCCTGTAAAATCCAACCTGTTTAAGCGAGCTGTTAGCATTACCTTAGCCTATGTGTTTATACATTCACAGTGCTAGAATCGGTTCAGATTGTGCTGAACAGTCAGAAGCCGCCTGACCTGACCATGTTTTTTGATGTTCGCTCACTTTTTGGTGTGTCATTAATGACACAGTAAAAAACCGTCTAGTACTTTTCATCGTCAAGCACTTTCATGAACACCGAAAATGTTGTGTACGTTGAGAATGCGAAACATGTTTCTAGAAGTTCTTGAGTAGGTAAAAACGACAGGAAAACCAAAATTAAACAATAAATCTGGAGCAATACAAGAAATTATTCAATAATGATTCCGCCCTAATCCACCCTAAGCTTCTCCGACCTTTTTGTAACATATGTATTTGTGCCTAACACCTGGCTCTCTCCCCTCTCTCCCTCCTGCAGTTCGTGCCGTTCCGAGACTACATCGACCGCTCAGGCAACCAGGTCTTGAGCATGGCCCGCCTGGCTAAGGACGTGCTGGCTGAGATCCCCGACCAGCTGCTCTCCTTCATGAAGTCACGGGGCATCGAGCCCCGCCCGTCCCTGGCAGCCGCGCCCTCGCCCGCCCTGCACATGCGCATCTGAAGAGAGGCGGAGACGAAGGGATGGCCACGCCTCTGTCACCACGTACGCCCACCAGTAACCCGACCCGTACCGTAGAAAATCCGGGGTCCACCAAGAAACTCACCCTTTGATTCGCACCTTTGCAAATATAACTTCTCCGAACCTCTGCATCTTCTTGGACAAATGCAGAAAAAGACGATATCCTACTTAAGCTACGAGTAGCACGTGCGCTAGCTTGTGCCGGGCTACTGTGAAGAAGACATTGATAACAAGATCCGTAGTTTCTCCCTCATCTTTTTAACGAACTGCCAACGGACACCAACTCCACACCAACCCAAAATCGCATTCCCTTACAGTGGGGAGGTTTGGAAGTTGTCTTTTAATTGACACACACGCACAAATGTTTGTTTATTTATTTATTTATTGAGGAAAATAGTATTTTGAAAGACGCAGGAGATAAGGCAGGGAGCGGTGGGTCCCCCGCCCCCACCAGCTAATGTTGGAGGCGCTGGTCTCCCGCTGGAGTAGAAATGCCAGTCACCATGGAGTCCCTGTGGAGCTCACACAGGGCCGGGGGGAGGTGGGGCGGGGGGGTAGGGGGGTGCCTGTCGGTAATCCCTGCCGCTGGCAAGCCAAAGGTGAGGGGTGAGGGGTGGGGGGGGGGGAGGTGGCACAGTGCGTGTCGGGCAGTGGTTCTGCTGTAAAGATGACAACATGGCGTCATCCTGCTCAGTCACCCAAAAAAAAGGATGAAATGTTGAGTGCTCAGTCTCCGCTCCGTTGCACAGAACCCGCACAAGCGCAGCTAATCTGCCCTTAGCCTGGGGAGGAGGAGCTGCATGTGCTGCGCTGTTCGGTCACGTCTGCTCCCGGTTCAAACGAGGCTTCCGTCTTTCCACAGGGGAGAGCGACTGGGCGTCTACATAAAGCGATGACGCATACTAAGTTTACCCTGGGATTTTCATGGTTGGGAGCTGGTTATAGTCCTGCACGCTGATGCCTAAGGTTTGAGATTGAGTGTAAAATATTCTGTTGGAACCATATCTGATAAAAAGTAGAAAACCTGGGTAACCCTTTGAACTATAATGCAATGAAGGAAATCCGCATCTGTCGAGTCTATCAAAACACACCATCTGGAGGTTCATTAATTGTGGTAATCTATATTTTTCACTCAATTCCTGTTTAATTCAAAACTAAAAGAATTGGAAAAATATGATGCACAGTCCATTTTTTTATGTGATGGTTAGATGCTCAGCAACATAACTAGGCTACTCACTGGTTGTTTATTCTATGCTTTTTATCTGCTTCAGAGCAGCAGAACCTGCTTTGCTGATATGATCATTTGTTTTCACTGATCATAACGCATGAAAAAAAGTGAGGCCCCATGTTTACAATCTGATACCCAATTCACCCAAATAAAAATTGTGACAAAGAATAGTGAAATAAGAAATCTAAGATTTTGGACACAAGATATTTAATGAAGTTGAGAATACAAATACAACCATGTTCCAAATCTTATTTTAGGAATAGCGCTCCTTGTTTTTAAACGTTTTTGCAAACTTGACCTCCGTTTAATGTCTTGGTGCAGTTGTTCACTCACACAGCAACCAGCTGTGTGTGCCAGCCTTTGGGCAGTGAGAGAATTGTTCATCTTGTGTGAACCAGTAGGCTGGATAACCCTCATGCCTTTCCCTGTGATCTCCTGCCTACTCCTTCACTCTTGGCTCCGTCACTAAGCCGTCACGCTTAGCTATCGTCACAGAGGCCAAACAGGATTATGGGGGATTTCTTGCCATTGTCCCCTGTGCTGGTAAGGGATAAGCCAACACTGCCATTTTTCAGCCATGCCTTCCAGCGTGCTGAGGACAGGGACTAATATGGGGACAGGATTCTGTAGCAGAAATGCCTTCCAGCGTGCTGAGGACAGGGACTCATATGGGGACAGGATTCTGTAGCAGAAATGTGGAGCTAGGCTTTTTGAATACACTGCTGCATCCCCTATCCCAGAGAGCCGCAGGTCTCCTAGTTTGTGTTTTCTCCTTGAAACAGAGAGAGTGAGAAAGAGAGGGGGAGAAAGAAAGAGAGAGAGAGAGAGAGAGAGAGAGAGACCATTCTCAATAACCTGAATAAAGCCAGGTGAGGTGGCTTAACTAATCTGCTGCTCTAATGGATCAGTTATGTGCTGAATAACATTAAAAACCAGCTGACCCTGCAGCTCTCCAGGACCAGGGCTGGGGACCCCAGCAGACCCTATACTGTAAACCTGTGTCGGGTTATAGTATCTAGAAACTTGGGAAATGCCTGTAAATAACTATAATACAATACCAGTATATAAGAAACAGGACCATATTGGTCCAGGAAGTACAGGCCTGTCAGTTTAACTTGCATCACATGTAAAATACTGGAATCTATCGTGAGAGAAAAGTTATAATTATTGGTCACACTTTACAATAAGTTTCCATGAATTGGCATGAAATAATGTAGCTTAACTAACTACTACAGTACAGCTCTGTTAATGTATTTGTACATCATTAATTAATGTTAACAACTACATCAGTTATTGCCAATTCATATTGGAATTAAAAAGTCAGTTAATATATTTGTTAATGGTTAACTAATTAACTAAGTTAATCCTATGGTTGGCTAATGTATAAATATTCACATAGAAATATGTAAACCATGTTATTATTTTCAATAAATTATTCCAGTTTGTTAATAGATTCCAGTATTTTACATCTGATGCAGGTTTGACTGACTGGCTTGTAGTTTCCTGGTTCAGTACAGTCCCCTTTCTTATATATTGGCATTTTTTTATTACCTAGTTTCCAATCATCCAGTATTTCTCCAGTTTCTGAAGTGGTTTGCCAGTGGTTTGAAAACAACCCTTGGAATTTGTTATGTGGCCTGCTGCCTTATTTGTCTTTAGTTTATGTAATTTATCACCTATCTCAATATCGGCTAAGACATTCTGAGTATTGATTATGCCTTCATGCCTATTAGTAACCTCCTCCCTGGTAAAACTCTCAACAAAGCATCATCAATATCTTTATTCTTATACATCACTTCTCCTTTAATGTACTTACCCTCCTCATTAACTTTCCTTTTCCAACTACAGTAATGAAAAAAAAGAGTGCAAGACCTTAAAAAAAAAAGCTTAGAATTGCATTCAGCAGCTTGTGCAGTTAGCTTTTTAAATAGCCTTAGTTCTACTTAATTTTCTGTACCTTTGGAAAGAACTTACACTGCTCATCAAGAATAACCTTTGAAGCTGCCCAACTTTTCATTCACCGTCCTGCAGTCCAGAACTTGCCCCCAGTCTACATTAAATTTGATCACATCTTTTTAACGTTGCCACGCCTAAAAAACCTGGTCTTAGGGGATCCCCTTTTAATTTGCTGGAATCAAAACTTGTCTGAATCATTACATAACACCAGATCTAGGATCGATTGCCCTCTTGCAGGCTGGCTGACATACTATGCTAAAAAAAGGTCATTTATAAAATCTAAACATTCACCCATGATAATAATCTCACCTCCCTGACAAGCTTATTTTATATTTTTAAAGCATTGTATTCACACTACTATCTGAAGCTGGCGGTCAGTAACACGCTCCTATGTTAAGACTCCTATGTTCCCCTATCAGCTTCATCCAAATATCAGGCATCCATTTCTGGAATTTCTTACATATGAAGATTTTTACTTACATAAACAGCCACACCCCCACCTGTCTGACTGGATCTGTCCTTTATACCCAAAAACCTTTCAGGTTCAAGCATTGTGGTGGAGCAGTCAAACAAGGTCAACACAATATATAAATGAGCAAAATATAAATTCCACACAGACATTAGCAAGTATTAGGCTAAATGGCCTTTTCTCGTTGTTATGTGATGTAATGACTGGCGACCCCAGCAGAAGCTGTGATTCTGTAGGTCTTGGCTTGGGGACCGCAACAGATCCTATGTCTTTGTTGTTTTTGATCTGAGTTTCAAGGGGTCGATGATCCCACGCTTTTCTGCTGTAGGACATTCGAGCTGAACTCCCAAACCTTGCCAAAACAGCCCCCTGCACCTGGGAACAGATCTGTATCACAAAGGAGGAAGTCAGAAGACTAGGTTAGCGTTGTGTGGCCTTATTATCATTGTTTCCAAATTATCATTGTTTTCTGAGTGCCATAAGAATTTGGAAAGGGAGAATTCTTCCTGTCTGAGCACAAGTGTGTGCATTAGAGAAAGAATGTTTGTATATGAGAGTATATGTATATATGAGAGCGTGTGTGTGTATGAGTAATTTGTGTGAACTTGTTTGTATTTTGTGATTAACTTGCCATATACATATTTGCATGCCAGAAATATTTGTACAGTGGTTATTCTTGTTGCTGTTTATCATTCACTAATGATGTCATCATTATATGCTGAATGCAAACATGATTATATTACAGAAAATATGAACTGTATAGAGATTTTAAAAACACATTAATGTGCAATTTTTCAATATCCATTTACTGTTTCAAGTGTTTTTTTGTCTGCTGTGTACACAAACAGGAACTCTCTTTGTAGTACAAAAATGAGATTGTAGTTTGTACAATTGCATTTGTTTAGAGTACACCATGAAATTATAGATATATCATTTTAACAGTCCAGATGTACACAGTACAGAGCTATAATTGGTTTAAAATTATGCATAAAAATTATAGACATAAATGTGTCATAAACTGTAAAAGCCAAGCATAATAGAGGGGGCTGTGTGTCAGTGTGTGACAAATTAAGAGGATTACTTTTTATACACCATCTATGCCATATATTTTTGATAATGCATGAATGTGCTGTATAATATGTGTGCTATTTTAGTGTTATCTCTAGTGAGATTAAGTTTCATCTTCTATCCTCTTCTGTGCAAAGTGTTGCTGTTGGTCATTTGTTCTGCTGTTCCGTTTGGGGGTCGTTTGACACGTTGCATTTTCAGCCTCTTACTCAAATGCATTGTGTAAAAGTTAGTCATGTTTATGTACACTTTTAAGTGGCTGGTGCCTGACTGTGCGCAATATTGTAGGTAATACAAATTATAAAAGATCCCATGCAAATTCTTTGTCTCGCATTTCAAGTTTGATGAGGCACCAGATAAAAACATGCAGTTATTTTATTCGAATGTAAACAGGAAGATAAGTCAATTTCATTTCAGTCTTAAGAATATCATTCCTAAAAGCTTGAGCTAGTGGACTCGCCATTCTGCCAGTTCTGTATGGCTGTTCACTGTAAGGATGTACGTTCTTTTCTGATTGGCAGCCCTCAAAACAGTTCTCACAGCTGATTGGCTAAAACGTAAAATGTCCTGTAGTGTACAGTATATATAAGATATTTACTGCTTTCAGATAAAAGAAACCTTGCTCTCTACTGAATAAAACAGGGCTAATATACAGTAATTGCATTTTTCTGTTGATATTGTTGCAGAAATTACATTCATTAATTTACAAAAAGACATTACATATCATTTTGATTGCCTTGGTCTTTAATTTACCAATAAGTGCAAATATTCACTGCAGGAGTCGAAAATCTATCTCGCTCTGAGAACACATGTTTTTTAAATAAGGAAGCTCATGGTAATTGCCATGCTGAATTACATGTTATTGCCAATCATATAGATATTGGTTGGGATACTGGCTGACAAAGCACATTGATTTAACAATATGTATCTTATGAGCCAGGGTTTATTGTGCCTATTGAGTCCATGTGCATCTTTAACAATTTTGGGAATAAAAGCTATGATTGGTTTCGGTCCCACTTTGCATGACAGTAATTAGCTTTTATATCTGTGTGTAACTACCACAGTAGGCCCAGTGTAAGAACTGCATGGACTTGTTGTTACAATGCATTAGTATCACAATGTTAACACCACTTTATAGCAGTATTTATAATGTTCAATATCAGTGGCAATATTGTCAAGTCACGATTTTAAGCACAAGAAAATTCATTCTAGTTTCCCATAGTCATGATATAAACCGTGTAGTGCTCAAGAGGACAATGCATGCAGATTGGCAAATTGTATATGCAGTGTTGCAGTGTGTATGCACACACTGTACATTCATATGTTAGTACAGTGTACTGACATTGGTGTTACGGTCCTGGAATATAAAGTGAGATCTTTGTTTTAACGCCGGTCTTGCACTCTAAGTTTAGACCACAGCTGTGTTTCCAGTATGATCCACACTGCCGGTTACTGTATCACGACAAACCACATCTGCTTGGACTAAATAAAGCTACTGGACTTTCTCACTCCATATACCTGTCTTTTATTCTTATTCTGTTCTGTTTTTGTTTGTGACACCATGCCCTCCATAATGTTTGGGACAAAGACCCATCATGTATTTATTTGTTGTGCAAATGAAAGTAGTCATGTTTAGTATTTTGTTGCTTATCCTTTGCATGCAATGACTGGACAGCACTAGTTGCTGGGTGTCTTCTCTGGTGATGCTCTGCCAGGCCTGTATTGCAGCCATCTTTAACTCATGCTTGTTTCAGGGGCTAGGTTTTCTCTTCAGCATATGAAAGGCATACTCAATCAGGTTCAGATCGGGTGACTGACTTGGCCACTCCAGAATTGACCTGTCTTTTTGCTTCGAAGAACTCCTTTGTTGCTTTAGCTATATGTTTGAGATCATTGTCATTGGGATAACTGGCTGTGGAATGAACTGCCAGCCGATGAGTTGAGGCATTCACTTTAACTTGAGCAGATACGATGTGTCTATACACTTAAGAGTTCATTTTTCTACTACCATCAGCAGATATATCATTAATGAAGATAAGTGATCCAGAACCTTCTTCAGCCATACATGCCCAGGCCATAACAAACCACTGTGTTTCACAAATGAGGTGGTATGCTTTGGACAGTTCCTTCTCTCCTCCATACTTTGCTCTTGCCATCACTCTGATATTAGTTCATCTTCATCTCATCTGTCCACAAGACCTTTGTCCACAACTGCTGTTGCTCTGTTAAGTACTTCTTGGCAAACTGTAACCTGGCCATCCTATTTTTTTTGCAGCTAACCAATGGTTTGCATCTTGCAGTGTAGCCTCTGTATTTCTGTTCACAAAGTGATCTGGCTGACAGGTGTTTGGGGATTTTTCTTTATTAGGAAGAGAATTGTCCTGTCATCAGCTGTAGAGGGAGCGGGAAACCCCCTCTGCATCAACCAAAAAAATGGCCAAATATTGTACATAATACAAACCTAAAACTACACAAATGTTCTGTGTTCATTTAGTGTTATAACAGATTGGTACATATAAGTCCAGTAGGATATTTGTATTTGTATAAATTAATTCACGCATTCAAATTTTACAATATGCAGCTCAATGCTATCCAGTGTATTGTTTTAGAGTTGACTTATTTGTATCAATTTCACTGTAATTATTTCTTTATTGGATGTATTTAGTCATTTATCATTTAGAAGTATACACGTTTAACTATGTTTTATCCGTCAGCTGAATGGTTTCGAGATTTGCAGTGAATTGTTAATGTTCTATCATATCGCTCTTGTCCTGTCTGTTCATATTACAGTATTGCAGAGTCTTGGTCCTCTGAGTAAGGTAAATAAAGTGAGAAAATACGTAGCATTCATTTAAAAGCCATACTGAGAGTTGTCAATCAAAGTACAAAAACGTAATCAGTTAAGAATCAGGGGTTAGTTGGCGCAGAATTGTTGTGCTGTGGGTGCAGGCATACAAATTACGGCTTTCATTTTTAGCTGATTTCCAAATATGTAGTCCTATGTGCATGGCCAAGCCAGTAAACCGCATGTGAAGTCTGCAGCTTAGTGGCTGCTGTGATTAACCACAGTCGGTTTGCAAGCATTGGCAGCACAACTAATCTCAAAATAAAGTTATAAATGATATTGTGTATTGTAGCCTACAGCACTGTTTTAGGTTTTTATCTTTTGCATATTATTCCCCCCCATTCATATACTGTGGCTTCATAAAGTATTCAGAACCCCTTCATTTTTTGCACACTTTATTTTGTCGTAGATTTCATTTTCAAAGGATGAAATTGCGATTTGTGCCCATCAACCTATACTCATTAACCCATAATTGCAAAGTGAAAACATGTTTTTAGAATTCTTATCAAATGTATTAAAAAACTGAAATCTCTCATTTACATAGTAAGTACAATTTCGTTGGGTTGCTTATTTTGTAAACATTCAAAGGGTTGGAACGCCATCTAGCGGTGCTATACAGCTCTGTTTCGCTGTGGAACAAAATCATTCCAATACAGCCTAACAAAATGGTTTTCGAGAAATATGAGATATATTATTATTATATTATTATATTTCTGACTATTAAAAAGCTGTGTCTCATAGATCTGCTTTTAAAATCCAAAGAATTGACAAAGCTTGTCATATCTGATCAACATCTGCCTGTCCAATAAATCCTGCCTGGGCTGCAATAACTGTAGTGATGGTTTTACTGCCCTATCTACAATGCTTTTTATTTTGTCTGCGCTGACAAAAAAATGATCCAGTGCCGTGGCAGCGGTACAGCGACTACGCTACTGTGAGCCGGTCCAGCAGGTTCCATGTTCAAGACAGCGTTATGCATAAAGACGATATATGTGCTAAACCTATTGCAAATTACTGATATAGAAGACGACGTTAAAGGCTAATCTCTGTAAATATATCTGTAAAGATATGTGAAATTTTGAGTTTTAATGGTGCAGTCGGGCAATTTTCTTCAATCAGATAAAGTACGACTAAACTACCATGATTAATCTGTATCTAGGCTAACAGAGCATGAGATAGGCCTATGCAATGAAAATTAAATTCGGCGGCTCATATCGTCTTTATGTCCACTAAATTAACATTTTTTTAAATTAACCTGAGATGGGTGGACCAAAAGACTGCCAGTCCCGACGCCAACTTACATCAACGTGAGACCTGCAGGATGGGCCAGGCTACTGCCCAGGTCCCCAAAGCCTCTGTGGAGGCAGCTGTCAGAGGAAATGCGGAGCTACACAGAGGGACGTCCCTTCCGGGCTCCAAGTGAGAACAGGGCAGATGCAAACAGACAGCTCGCAGCTGGTGCCGCTGTACGGGGCAACTTTTCTATCGCAACAGACCCACCAGTGGGAAGAAAGGTCGCTTACAGCCGCGCCGTGGGGAAACGGCGTCGGTTGAACCTCTCTTGATCGCGGTATGTGCGCACCAGATCCAGCGTCTTTCTTGTTTAGCAAAATTGCAGTTTGCCGTTGAGAAGACAGGATTCTATATCCCTCTACATTCTGTTCTGGGCGACCATAGCCACAAGCTAGCCTGAGGTATTGACAGTTCTTTAAAATTTCAAGAGGAGCCGAAACATTTTAGGGTTTTAAAATGAGGATTTACCATTGAGGAGTTAAGCAGTTCTCCCTTTATTCAGTTGCAAAAACAGAATTTTCGGTGAAAAAGAGAAATCAAGATCAGATTTGGTATCTTGCTAAATTTTAAGGATTGCGTTCTGTACGATTGCGTCTGCAATGGCAGTGTCTCCATTGACCCCTTGCCCGGGGATGCAAGCTGTCATCCACGGCTCTGCCACCAGGGGACACTAGCACCTCACCGGTTATTTCTTCAAACATGTTAGTGCGAATTGGTTTATTTTATTATGTAGGTTTACATACACTTCATGATGCCCCACTTAGATCCTCAACAAAATACTTTGTCACTGTCCCCGCCAGAAATTGTAAATAGGGGAGAATGCATTAGTGGCTAGAGCTCCAGTTTTATGGATTGTTGTTTATTAAATCACATGTATAATTATAATTATAATAATAATACTATTTATTATTATTATTATTATTATTATTATTATTATTATTATTGTTTAATACATATAAATATTTAAGTGTGATTTAAAATGAATGATGAGAATAATTGTGAGGTACGTTTCTGAAAAGTGTCTGTTGGTATCTAATCATCAATGCATGGTTCTCATTTGCAAGAGATTCAGTTTTCATTTGCTGGAAGTATAAAGTATTCTATTTTTGACATTTGGGGTATTTATGATGTATTTATGATGACCCCATTCAAGTATCCTTTCAAAATATCCCTAAAAGTTTCTACGTAATTACAGTTGGATTTTTGGATCTTTGTGTTATTAAGGCATTATTGGTGTTTGATTAACTTTATTCATTGTTTTCTTCATGATCATTTTTGTTCACAGTAACATTGCCGTGTTGGTACTGAACTGCAGGTGAGATTTCCTAAAAGATCAATGCATCTGCAATGTAATCCCACGGGGGCGCTAACATTACATTAATGGCATTTGGCAGACGCTCTTATCCAGAGCGACGTACAGTTGATTAGACTAAGCAGGAGACAATCCTCCTGGAGCAATTTAGGGTTAAGGGCCTTGCTCAAGGGCCCAACGGCTTTGCGGATCTTATTGTGGCTACACCGGGATTAGAACCACCGACCTTGTGTGTCCCAGTCATTTACCTTAACCACTATGCTACAGGCCGCCCCAATCAGAATAGCCAACAAAATACGATACGTCGTTTTCAGTCCAGCGTCGGTGGTGTTTTCAGTGAGCGTTGTTATTTCTATGGGGAGTTACTAAGGGCCGCGTGGCAGGGTTCAGCAGACAGCGGGGAATCACATGCAGCGCTCCAGGTTTCTTAAGGCGACGCCTGAGCACAACGCAAGAAAACTAGCGCACACACTGACAGAGGAGGAGAACCCTTGTGAGGACTCCAGTTATAGGGTCTTATACTTCATGGGCGCAATATTGAGAGAGCTGTCGCTATGTGAATAACCCTGCCTCTGCCTTTCTTAGTAATGTTCGTATGTGGTCTAAATCTTACCCCTAGATGCAAAGCCTGCCTGCCACACTCATTACTCACTGAAGCAAAGCTGTGTATGTATGGAAACTTTTACCAGGGGGTCATTATCTGGCCAGGTTGTGCATTGTCAAAAAAACACCATTAGGAAGAACAGTACTATTGAGACGGTGTTAAACACAGAGCTATAATATATTCTAATGAGTGACATTCATTTTATGTGAAGGGTTTTCCATAAGAACTACTTTCAGCCTTCATAAGGACTATATAACACCTTTATGAGCATTACATAGAACATTCATGAACAGTTATGTATTCCATTCAACATGCATATGCGGAGGATAGTAATGTATTACATGACTACGGCACTGTTCTTACTGTATGCAATATTGTTATGAAACTGACTTGGAATGTTCGATAAGGATGGTCGCATAGTGCACCAAAAGACAGTCTGTGTGCTTTGACAAGTTAATATTTGTGTAAAATATAAGGTATCATTTATGCAGTTAAAGAGGGTGATGTTGAATTAAAATGTATTAATCCATACTTTAATGTTATGTTGCTATGGGATACTCAGCACTTGCTATTGTTTTCAGTGCCTGTCACTAAAGTGAATTTCATTTATTTTGAAGTTCCTGTCCAAATGTAGAAGATAATCAACCTCTATTTGAGCTATGAATGCTCAGTGACCATTACAGAATGGTTTAAAGCAATAGGGCAATTCATTTGCTGAGCATGTCTTAAAAATCAGTTGGCTGGGAGCTTCCCAGAATTGAACTTGGCCTCTGCATAACTAAAGCTGCATAACCTCTTTTCCTGATTACTAAGACTTTGAGTGATAAGAGCCAGTAATAAACAGTCAATAAGCTGTGCAGTTACAACATAAAAATTTGTTTGGGGAAATAAAGTAATCATAAGCATACTGGAATTTGTCCGGTGGGATTTAACGGCCCTTGTTGTAAGTGATGTAGAACAGGCTTTCAATAAATGGCAATAATGTCTTAAATGAATCACTTAACCCTCTTGAAAAAGTGTCCCTAAATGCATTATGATTTCTCTGTGTTGTTCTACACCACTTTCAGAACACGAATAGGCTGGAATGAGTGAGAATACCTAAGAAGGCAGAGGAAACAGGATGACCTTTTTTTGTTGCTTCTGGGAATTTATCGAAAGTTTGCAAGAAAGCTTGTCTCAACCAAAGAGTTTGGTTTCACCAGGAAGTTTCAGGTCGGTGGCAGTTAAACGGTGGTGCGCGTTGCAGCCGGGGAAAAAGCATTCTGCACCGATCACATTACAGGATGTAGCAGAGCTTATGGCCTCCTGGGGCGATACAGGAGTCAAAATAGTGTGAATAGCTGTCAGCACTGTAGCCTACGCGACGTTGCGTTTCCGAATGGGCGCCAAAAACAGTAGAACACAGTACCCTGCGAATGGTACCGGCCATCTGAAAGACGTGAGACGTACACTTTAGCTTTCAAACAGTAATCCATACATTTATTAAAAGGTATTTACAGGAGTCACGTTAACGAGCTTCGAGTCAGAGTTCCACTTCAAGCAAACACTCTTGTACAGATTCACATCTTGCAGGTTTTTTTTGCTCCTACGTTATACTACCTTTACTGCAGTAATAAGACAAATAAAAACTGGCCCACGCACACAAATACATACATAATAATTGGAACAGACAGCTACAATTATACTAAATGGCAGGGCTTCTTTAACAATGGGATTTGAAAGCTAGTGTAGGTGGTATAGTTATTGTCTGTGTCGTTGTGCTTCGGTCTACAATAAGTGGCTAATAAGAACGTCTTTGAATACTTCATTCTAAATCTTGCATTCAAGTTTTGGCTTAAAGATTTGGCCACTAATCACAATTGGCCTTAGCCTGACAATAATGTTCTGGTAATGTTCTTTTGATGAAGCACTTTGAAAAGCCCTAAAGCATATCTTTCCCATAAAAACAGTACTGACAAGTGTACACTTGCATATCAATATACAGTCCATCACACGGTTTGATTAACGCAGGAGTAATTTTTGCATTTGAAGCAATATATCCGTTTTCATGTTTGAAATTGTGGTTGAAGATCCAGTAATCAAAACAATGGAAACCTAAATGAGGAAAGACTCAGACATTATCAGAGCACAGAGAACCTTGAGAAAGTTCAGATCAGTATAGTGAATGGTGAATGACAGTAGGTGCGATAATCTACCCATACCCTAAGGCATGAGAAATGAGCCTAGTAAATGCAGAATGACGTATGCATGGCGTTGGATACAGAAAGTAAAAAAAAAAGGTGCTTCCGACACAGGTATCTCTCCCGGAAAATTGTAGAAAATGTCTTCAACCGGAAAGATCCGCCTGCAGCTCCTTGTTCCTGCGGACCTCAGCGGCGTGTCTCTCCTGTTGAAAAAAGGAGGGGGGGACGGCGGCAGGAGACGTATCAAGTTTAAACGTGAAATTCTAACAACAGTTACCTCATCAGAAGTTACCATTATCTAAAAGAATAAAACTGCAACATATTAAAACCACAAGATGGCGATGCTTGGTTGTTAAAAAGACTGTCCAAGGACAGCACTTTAGATTCTTATCTGCCTCTTACTTGCAAAGCAGGGCAATAAAATAGCAGGCTCCCTCATGCCATTTTAACGGCTTACATGACTGATTGAGTCACAGACCGACACAATAAAAGGAATGTTCCAACAATCCGCAATACCATTTCTCTATGTGAAAATATCACATTCCAATATAAGAACAAAAATATAAAAATTCAGAAGTTGCATGGATAAACTTTTTTTTTTTAGTTTGTTTTGCAAATTATTCAGTGCCGACACGTTTATGGAACCAAATATCCCACCTGGTTATGAAGCTGCGACTGTTTTCTGACTAACGTTGAAGTTAGTACTTAACTTCATACTAAGCATATGCTGTCTTAAACTACTTGTTGTTGTTGCGTAAATGCAATGCAAGGTCAATACGTAACTAGTTTAAAACATGGTGATCTTGTATAGGGTTTCCTATGCTTTCCAACAAGGAACTTCACTGTACTTAATATGAAATAGAGCACTTCACTGTACTTAATATGAAATGGAGCTCTTCACCGTACTTAATATGGAATGGAGCTCTTCACCGTACTTAATATGGAATGGAGCTCTTCACCGTACTTAATATGGAATGGAGCTCTTCGCTGTACTTAATATAAAATAGAGCTCTTCACTGTTGGCCGTAAATAAAGCTATTGACTGTAAATGATATAAAATAGTACAATGCATTGTAATTCTTTGGAAGTTGGGTGGTTCATGGTAATTGGCAGCGGGGTGGGATTGCACAGGGCAGTGCAGGGTGCGGAGCGGGGCGGGGGCCTTGCCTTCTCGCGCAGCCTCAGCTTGAGTGCATTAAGGTGGGCCTCGCGGTTCTCCTTGCTGGTCTCCATCTTGTAGTTGAGCTTCTCCTCTGCCATTTTGCTGAAGTTGTTGTTCTCCTCCAGGGCCTTGTGCAGCACTTCCCTCTCATGGTCCCGCTTCTCAGACAGCTGCTTCAAGATTTGGGCCTCCTGGAGCTGTACACACACATACACACACACACACAGACCCACGCACGCACGCACACACACACAGACACACACACACACACTCATATTTAATATAAGTTGTATCGGAGGTTTCCCATGCCTGTGGGAGCTTCAGCCTTTAATCTGCATCCAGCAACATAGACCCAGTGAATACGTCTACCTTATCCAGGTGCAAGTCAGAAAAGTGACAGATTCATCCAAATCATATAGACTAATTCATGCTGAAGAGAATGTTCAGGGTAGCAGGTTTGAAATGTCGCCATTACAAATGTAATTTGTGCATTATAAATTTTTTATAGGTTGCCCTCTATTTGGGCCCATTCTTTTCATTAGTCAATCGGTTCACCAAATTTAATCTCTTTTTGTAAAAAGCCAGACCCACATGGCTTCCTACATGGACATTTGTAAGTGTAGCTTGACTTTGTTTACATAACTTTTAAAGATATTTGTGAGTAGATGTTAACCTGCAAAGTTTAATGGAAATAGGTCAAACTTAATCGCAGGAGATGTCTTTTTTTAGTGTTTTTGAGTTTATTCATAATGGTGTAAAGTCTACCCATCGCACCTTTTTGGTCAAAATAGTTGCAGGAGTTAAACTGAAAAAAGTCATATTTTCAATTCAGTGCTATAGTACGACCAATGTATGTTCAGACTGCGTCAAATCCGCTTCGGGTTGGTTTTACCGATTTGCGTTGGTCGCTGTGGTAAGGACGTGGGCGTGATTACGTACTCAGGTGGCACATTTTTCCAGTAGGGAACCGAGACAGCAGGCTGTAGACTGAGACATGGAGATGCCCTTCACACCGTAACAGTGCTTAGTCATGGTGCAGAAGTGCTCCGTTGCACCAGACAGCGTGAGTGATAGAGGGGGGAGATCTTCAGCCGCGTTTCGTACCGCGGTCACGGCCGTGCCCTGGGCGTGACGCCCGTGTCGTGTGTCACACTGCGGGTGACGTAAGGGATCGGTGATCCGCTGTGAGCAGCCAGAGCGGTCACTCTGACACGCCTCTCCTGAAACCCAATTTCAATCGCCACCTAGGGAAGTGGTTTAAGGCACTTTCCGTGTGTGACTTAAACCACTTGAGGCTTGAGAAAATCAATCTGATCTTAATCTGGATATAGCAAAATTTGGAATTGGGCTGCCCGTCTGAACATAGCCCATGTTTAACAAAAAATACTTCTCAGAAGTTTAATAATATGATATTATTAGAACCCTATTAGAAATGCGGGTTCCAGCAGATTTGCTAATAATAATAATAATAATGATAATAATAATAATAATAATAATAATAGTAATACAAATGATAATTTCATTGCAGTCCATCTCCCCAACATAGTCCCTATAAATTCTGTGACATCTGAATGTCTTCAATTCTCCCAGTAATGTCTCATGAGATGGCCTTGTTTGTCCTACCTAAGGCAATGCATTCTCATGAGCATGTACAAATACAAATACTGGTCTGGTTATATATATTTTTTGTTTGCACTTATTTCCCTGGTGCAGAAGATAACTGAAGATAAATGTTATTCAACAGCTCATTAAAAAAAATGGACCACATTCCTGGAGTGGTACCTACTGACCCCCCCACCCTTGGGTAATGAGTGGTGATGTGCTCCTGGTTTTTACTGTAGGTTGTTAATATTCAGAGAGGTAGAGGAAAGTGTGTCCCCACAGTGGGGGTGGGGGGGGGTCTTCAGTGTATTCCTTACCGGCAAAATATGCCCGAGCAAACACTTTGACTTCATACAAGCCAGCAGTAAGTGCCTTCCACCATCTCAATACACTCTTCAGGTGCTCTTTCTTGTGTTGTCTTAAGGGATCTACAAAGGACATCCAACTAATAGACAAGTGTAATTCATCACCCCACTACAGTCAGTCCTTGGAATCTATCCGATAAATTATCAGTGCTATAATCAGGGAGGCCCTTAAAGCCTCTTAATCTTCTTTCGGCATTAACATCCCTCCCTTTTTCCTTATCTTTCCTACATTTTTCCATCTCCTCATACTATTTTATTTCCCAATCATCTACATTGTTTTCCTCATCTTTTTGCTTTAACCAGGCATTATGCTCCTCCCCTGTAGGAGCAAGCCCACACTTCTCAACCAAGAATGTTATTATCCATTCATGTTACGCATGGCCTCAGTCAGACCTTTAGCCTTGCTCTCTAGAACCCTAAATCTAAGTCCTCCGACTTCAGACTCCTCTGCTGACAATTAGGGCTGCTCATTAGCTCTGAACCACATATTTTTCCTCTTACGGGCGTGCTTACTCCCACCCCACTGGTGTGTGCGTGGGGTTAACAATGCATTCCTGCCTAACCCATCTTCTGTCAATCTCTCATCAGGCGGGCCCAAGGCCGGGTCCTCGACACTGTCCAGATGGACTCTTCTTATCTCACCATTTAGACGCTATCGCTAGAATAGGCCTATTGCCACTATCTATGATGTGCGAGAAGCCATCTGGTCTGTGAGGAAACTGTAGTGTCAAGGACTTCCTCAGTCCAAAGGGTGGTAGGATCGGAACACAGCAGCTCTGACAGAGTATATTTTGCAATGGTAGCGTACATTGTATAACTGTAAATGTACATCTCATTAACCCTGCGCATTTTAATGTGTAGGCTTGTCCTCTGATTATTTAATCAGCTCTATAAATGCATGAAATGTCAGCTGTGAGACCAGCCTGTGGTTCACCGAACAGCGTCTGTCCGTGTTGTAGAGAAAGCAGAAGCTGTGGTGTCTCGTGGGGACGCCACTCTGTATCTGTTTCTCGTTCCCCCCTTACCTTCCTCCGGTCCTCCGCCGCCTCCAGCCTCTTCTGGAGGTCGTCCAGGGACATGTCCTTCTTCCTGGGGGGCGAAGACAGCGGCAGGGGGCGGTCGGGGGACAGGTCGCCGGGGGCTTTGAGAATCACCTCGAAGGACTGTCCCGAGAGCCGCTTGTTGATGGGTTTCACCTCCATGTCTGTTGAGGAGGGTGAGGGAGGGGGAGGGGTGAGACAAAAATAGAGATTAACCACCCCCTGCCCCTTACAGCTGAAGCACTAAGACCAGCCACGCAGACATTCATCACTGCACTTGTTCCAGTGCGGCAGTGCGCTGTGTTGGTGGAGGGGCTGCAGGTTCAAATCCCCAGGCAAGATACTGTTGGTGTATCCTTGAGAAAGGCAGCGTGACTTTACCTCAATTGCTTCCATAAATATCCAGCCCGGTGTGAAGGGATAGTGGTGCTGTGCGATTCGCTCTCGATAAAATCGTCCGCCTCAGCAAATAAAAGCCCTTTAGTGTGATGTTACGCGGTGTTTATGTTACATTTTCTGCACACCCTGTTTGTGGTCTTGTTATTTATCATTAAAACCGCACAACGGCTGTAAAAGATTGTAAATTTGCGAAAGGGAGCTGCAGACAGTTCTTCAGGGTGAGCTCGGTTAGCAGTACGAGGGGGCATAAAGAGAAATTGGCAAAGGAAACATTTCACACAGATATTACAAGTATTTTTTCACACAGAGAGTGGTCACTGGAATAGCCAGGACATGTAGTGGAGGCAGAAACACCGTAAAAATAAAAATATGAGTGGTGATTTTCAGAGATTAAACATTAGGCCTCTCAGTGTCATTTTTAAAGCAAACACACCACTGTTTACTCCTCTAAACCTTTTCATTGTATCTATGTCTGGGAGGCAATCAAGTTAATGAACATTTAAAGGTTGGTCAACTTCTTGATGAGTAAAAATTGAGAAGTACATGTGATTTTAGCCACATGGCAGTTATTATGCCTTAAATCTGCTGTTTTCTGAGATGGACACACTAATACAAATTGAGTCAGAATCTGTGCATATACAGTGAGCTCCATAATGTTTGGGACAAAGATATATTTTTCTTGCTATGCCACACCAGGCTCTGTGCTCCACAATTTTCTCAGCTTTTATTAAAGCTTATTTTTTGGACATTTTGGTTTCACCATGTAGAAATAATGGCAGTTTTATACATAGTCCCCCATTCCAGGGCACCATGCACAGGTGATTCTGATTAGTCAAGTGTATTCAATCACTTCCTGAGCACAGGTTATAGAGAGCTTTCAGTATTTAGTCTTGATTCTAGGTTTTGGAATGGCTATGGAGTTATTATTGGTGTTTGGATGGCCCTGAAGTGTAACAGCAGGCGCCACATAAACAGGGCCGATTTGGTCACTCATTGCACTGAGGTTGAACCCTAGCCCCACATAACTAAGGTGCTGCGATACTGACCTCCATACTGGTAGGTGCTGTTGGGATGGGGCTGAGCGGTGAAGCAGGAACAGATCAGCGACAGCATGGACATCTCCTTCATCTTCTCCTTGTAGGCTGAAACAGAGAAGACAGGCCCTGAGGATGACGAAGGGCTGATAGACGCTCGACCCACAGCCCTACGGGCACACAGGAGCTTGGAATGTCGAGAGGGAAAGATAGCGACAACCCTGGAGAAAAATACGAAATGTCCGCACAGATTTCACACAGCGGTCGCTGTGTCCGCACAGATTTCACATAGTGGTCGCTGTGTGGCATAGCTTGCCGGGACATGTAGTGGAGGCAGAAACACTGGGGGTTTCTTTTAGCAAACTAAGCAGTAGGTTGAGGCTAAATGTTCCCTCCATTATGTCATGTTAAAAGTATGTAGCCCAGAACAGTTTTATTTAGAACACTATTCAGTTACACTATGCAGTGTAACACTTTGGAAATGGCAGTTTTGTCATTTATTTAGCATTGTGGCTGTTAATACAACGTCTGTGTCTTAGCACCTGCAGTTTTCATTTTAATTCAGTCCCCTCACTCACCTATATGTACCATGTCCAAAGTAAATTCTATAGTAAGTAAGCACAGATCAGAATACAAGCTAAAATAACATAAAATTAAACGATGAAAACACCAAGTAAATACAGCAGCACAGTGGTGATGATGTATTGTGTTTGTACAGAAAAAACTATAGAGTACATAAACAAAACACGTCTATGGGTCACAGACTGGCAAGAAGTATATTGTATAAGTATAATGACGCAAAACATTAAAAGACATGAGAGCCTGTTTAGCCTTTGAACCGCAGCAAGCATGTTGAAGCAATGGTCACTTATTCAATGTCACCATGCATTATGTACAGCATTCATTTTCAATTGTAACCCACAATAACCCCAAGGAGATCCAATAACTTCCACATTATCATTTGTCAAGAGTGTATTAAATGTTCCACTTAAACTGCAAGAAATCAGTAATGATCCATTGACCAATAGGCCTTCAAGAAGGTGGACGCCAACATTTATGGAGAACTAGCTAAGCTAAGTAAACATCAACACGTTTAAAGTGCTCCTGACACTATTTCTATGCGCTATTTAAAAGCGCCATGCAACCCAAATAAGCTTTTCCATAAAAATGAACTAAGTCTCCTCTTGTCACATGGGAGTAGTCTCCATTTTGTGCGCTTAGGTAGTCTGTGTCTGAATATGCCTGTCACAGTTTGAAGATTAGCCACTAACAATTATGTTACTTTGAGCCAGATAATTGACACTGAACTGCCTGGTACGTGAGGGTACCAGATTAACTAAATTAACTGTGAGATTAATATGATAAAAATCCACTTTCATGTAGAAGATGTCCTTGAATATGGATGACACTGTCTGAATAAGGGAAAATTTTAAATGCAAAAAAACCTGCCCCTGGAAAGAAAACCCACTACTTCAGCTTGAGTCAGCTAAAACTATGTCAAATGATATCATTTTTGAAACTGAACCAAACACTGTTGTTTGGAAGGCAAAGAAATGTCTGTTATGGCCTCTTACGTGTTTCACTGCATGTTTGGCAAAACAAAACTGCCAAAACTAACCTCGTAGACAATATGGAACGACAATGACCTTTTAAATCCAATGCTCCAATCTCCCCCTAATTGATAGAGAAATCACTGGGCTCCAGCATCTTAGGATAAGTTTCTCATATATATTAATGCTTTCTTTGGTGCTGACCTTTATAATATATCCCATTGCAATGAATCATTTGTCATATAAAGTGCAAAGTTTAAAGTGGAACAGATACATTGGAAAACCCATTTTTCACAAAAGATCATTATTGTTTTGTTAGGTGTTAATCTGCTTTCTGAAAAACAAACGGTTCAGCTGGCACCTCAAAACATTTGAAATACACATGAATTAAAATGTAAATGTTATATATTATATATATGTAATATATTCATCTTTTCCGGGATGTATATTCAAAATAGCCAGTGCCTGCGGAGAGAACTAATTACAGCCAGGGAAGTCTTCAGTCTTGCGTTTAATAAAAATCATTTTATCAGATGCACACACGCTGGGCCATTATCATTTTGCACGTCTTGGGACCGTTTTATACGCTCAAGGTGTCAGTCTTACACAAAGGAGACATAAAATGGCGGAGAACTGATAACGTCAGCCGTTAACGGTCCGTATTTGTCAGCCGTCTGTCGGGAAGAGCGCGTGAGATACGGATTCTACCCTCTGTTATTTATTTATTTTTTTACTACAGGTGATAAAATACAAGCTGTTTGGACATGACTTAGAGCAGGGCCTGCTCGTGAACTCCTTGTACCGGAAATGGAGTTTGACTGGCCTCCTACTCCTGGTGACACAGTGAATTATTATGACACCAGACTGCAGCTGAGACCTGGGTTGGGCAGCAGCGGGGGGTGTCTAGACACAGGTATTTATAAATAAATGCCTTTTGGTCCTGTGCTGATAAGAATTTTACCTCTTTGCAATGCCTCACCCTCCTGAGGAAAAGCAATATCCTTCTGCACGGTTCCTGGCCTTTAAATCTGTCGATATGATAATTAAAGGCGGAAGATTGAGGACGCGTGAGGTGGGGCGACGGGCAGTTCTGAAGAATTTCATTAAAAGGTAATTTAGATAAACTAGATGTGTGGAACTGAATCAAGGTCACCCGCAGAGTCAAGGCCTTATGCACCACAACAGCTGCATGGCCCTATAGACTGGAATGACTGAAGGGGCTGAATTTGATTTGGAATTACGGAAGTTTCATCCGATGCTTCAGTGAAGGAAACCACACGTCTGTAGGAGCGTACATTAACCGCATAACCCTGCTTTAGTTAATTACATTGCATTAATGGCATGTGGCAGACAGTCTTATCCAGAGCGACGTACAGTTGATTAGACTAAGCAGGAGACAATCCTCCCCTGGAGCAATGCAGGGTTAAGGGCCTTGCTGAAGTGGCTGGGGATCGAACCGCCGACCTGGCGTATCCCAGTCATGCACCTTAACCACTACACTACAGGGCGCCCTACACCACGTCCTTCAGAACTCGGCAAGCACGTGCATATAATCACAGGACGTATGTTTAATATTTCATCCCATTATTTGGTTCCTGTTTGATGAGTTTTGTCATTCCGTATGGAGGGGGTGGTATATGGAGAAGAGGGGCAGAGGGCGAGGAGCTGAACCCTGGGGAACCGGGGTAGACCGGCCGATCATCCCGCCTGAGAACACGTGACGAGTCAGGTGACCCACCGCGCCCGCGGGAGGCCCGCTCTCATCTTTACGTTCGTTTGCCGAAGCCCAACCCACAGCGAATATCAAGAGTACAACGACAAAGTCTGCATTTCCTTTAGCTTCCGCTCCTGTGCTGTGAGCTGTGTCAGTAGGGCTGCAGGTTGTATTTGAAAAAACCCTGGAAAAACACGGTAAAGGCAGTGAAGGTCACAGGCCAGTAGTTTATTTTCTCCGAGCCTCGTTAATGCTCTGCCACACCTGTTCCACCCTCTGTCCTGCTTCTAGCCTTTTAGCCTCTTGCAATATTAATTAGCACTTCCTGTTGAGGCGGATTGATTCTCTCAGACAGAATGTTCTCTTCACGTTGCCCTCATACGTCTGCTGATAGCACTGTGGTGTGCACATAAGTAGCTGTTGTTTGGGGGAATGGCAAACAATGAGGCCTAGCTGTGACTGGTTGTCCATTAAAAAATCTCGGTTGTCTTCTTGGCCACCAACCAGGCTGTTGATATGTCAGAAAAAAAACCCTATTGATTAATTGTTGTGCTGTGGGAAATATCTCCTTTCAGTTTCTATAGACCGGAGGATACTAGATTCATGACAGTGTCTAATGATTCCAAATGCATTGAGTGTGCCTAGTTCTAAAGGATGCCCATCTTCCTTCCAGAAAATAAAAGCTAGAAGAAATAACATTTTGTTTTCATAGCCACACTCACTGGACATTGGATCAGCCTACCATGTAAAACAAACTATGCCAACAATTACATCTGAAAATATTGGTTGTCCTTTAAGGCTGCACTCTACAGAACTAAAGATCAGTCAACACTCACAACTGCTCTCAAATAACTGGAAATATCAGACTACTTTAACCAGGTCTCATAATTATGTGACAGAAAATCACTATTTTCTGGCCATGATAGTGTGTAGTGGACATGCTATTATTTAACATACATGTTAAACTTCCCACATAACTGAGAAATCAAAACAGTTAAAGGCCTCCTATGATGTTTTACGCACAGCTATTATCTTTAGCATTCTTATAGGTAGCAGCATAGTTGGTAGTACTTTCATTAATCTTTTATTAAGCCTTTCAAAATGTCCGCCCCCCTTTTATCCCTTCATTTCGATTCTGAAGGCGCACAAGGCAGATTAAAAGAAACAGCCTATTCCAAATCTTAATGAGAGGTGAAAACGAAAGTCTTTTGATCACTACGCCTCCGTGAACACCATAACCTTTTAACGACCGATTTCATCTACAAATGGCTTGGGACAAAATGATTTAGTGACCTGCGAGAGCACCTTCCTGTTAACGTGGAATATTTAACGCTCTCTCTCTCTCTTACAGGTAAGTGAAAATTCATGACGTGTAGGCCTGCTGCTGTACCACACCTCATAAGTAACCTGAAAACCTGATGCCAGACCAGGAGCATGTTAACCCACTAAGACATGACTTTCTCTGCCTTTCTGAAGTGTAGTGTATTGTATGACCCCGCTGTGCTGCTGTTTAACTTGTCTTCAGAGTTTCCAGCATCCACGACACTATTGTGTGCAGACGTGGGTCAATTACATAGTTATTTTGGCCAAGAACCAGAAGGCAGGGGAAAGTATTTGATTCCAAAGCAATTGACTCAGGTCTGATTATGTGTCATTCATAAATGCCAGGTTTTTTTTTTTCTAGAAAGGTTCAACAGCTGAACCTTTTCTGAGTTGTGGGTCTAAATCCAGAGGGCTGACGTGTTTTTTAAAAACTTTCCTTTCATGCGCAGTTTGGCCATTTGGCATTTAAATGATAATGACAGGCAACACTTGTTATTGCCTATTTTCGGCATGTTAAATAAAAGGAGCGCACGAGTATCAGGATGACACAACCTTGTTGGAAAAAACCCTGTGTAATGATTACCATTTCAATAAAAGGACTGCTTCGTCTTCTTAAGGCAACATGACAGGGGCAGGTATCGTATGTATTCAGGTCTTCAAACTGCCTGTCCAAACAAAGGGTCAGATTCCCTGTGTTTGTGAATCCTCTCTGTGATTTGTTTCTTATTCTCCACAGTCACAGCTGTGTGAGTCTGCTATTGGCTCTTAGCTGAGATTGCAGTCACCCTGCGACGGCCACACTCTTCAAAGAATATCACTGATTACTCCGGCTATTGATACTACCCTCAAAAGGGATAGATCAGATGATGGCTTGCAATCAAAGTTTCCAAACAGAGCAGTGTCGGTTTTGACAGTCATAGCCATTGTCTCTGATCTGACCTGCGTTTAATTTTTCAGAGAGAGAATACCAAAGCAAACAGCTTCTTTTGGCCATCATTTCCATATTCATTTTATCCTAACAAAGCATTCATAAATATGTATATTCATAAGTATTATAAGGTGTTATAAAATTACATGAATTCTAATGTTCTAGTCTCTAATTCAGGTACATAAGGAAAAACTATATGCTAGCATGCAATTTTATGCCATTCTACTCCTAATGCTTTGTAGCCCCTCAGTCTATCTCTCAAAGCATTGCATATTGTTATCGCCAAGGACGATTCCCAAGATTCTCTCGCAGAGTATTATTGTCTATAAAAATAATTATACATTTATTGGGGAGAAATTCTTCTTTGGCCTTCATGATACATAGAAATTAGTTAATGGTATGGTCAGGTAAAAAGGGTTTTTGTTGTGATGAGGACAGATTCTGTGAGTGAGGGGCTTCCTCTGGTATCATGTGACTCGTCTTCATTATTACATTACATTAATGGCATTTGGCAGAGGCTCTTATCCAGAGCGACATACAGTTGATTAGACTAAACAGAAGACAATCCTCCCCTGGAGCAATGCAGGGTTAAGGGCCTTGCTCAAGGGTCCAACGGCTGTGTGGATCTTATTGTGGCTACACCGGGGATCAAACTGTCATGTACCGAAAGACCTGGGTCAGATATGTAATTGTTTTGGATTCGAATAATTTTCTCTGCTCGATTGATTTTGCCTGATGAAACTGAGCCGACCAAGAGCACCAGAAGATGGGGTTTGCACTCCTTGAGAGCCTTTTTAAGAAGTTCCAACACACCAGACGAGCTTAGTAAAGTGTAGAAAAGTATTTGAATACAAAGCAATTATGTATTTGACCCAGGTCTGCTCGAAAATGGGTTGGGAATGATGTGTGCGCATAGATTTTACCAGTGCAGGCCACAGACACAGCTGGCTAAAGAATATTCCAGAAGGAAGTTAAGGGGAGGCTGGCACATGTCTCATAAGAATCTCAGAACCGATGCTCCTTCCCCTTTAAATGTTTAGCCTCACCATGTCAGGAAAACACCAACTTCCCAATTACATTCCTGTCTTCTGCCACTTGGCTGGACTAAGAGAGCAGATTAAATCTATCCTTCTGAGCAGATCCTGAATTATTAACCCCCCCCAAACCCTCTTGCTCCCCTCAGGCTCATTAATTATTTAAAGGCTCTTATTCTGAAAAGTACCTCTGGGGTCTGGAGCTCAAAAACAATGGATGGAGGAAGTTTGGATGGAGTAAGACGGAGAGACGCACCTGCTTGTTTTGCAGCTAGCAGAAACACATCCAGATGCGCACAGAATTCTGGATCACTGATTAAAAGGAGGACTATTTATCTGGAATGTGTAGATGATCTTGATTCAGTATCTTTCTGTAACATTATGTTCCCCTATACTTCCAGCAGTCCCATAATTACAGTCAGGGTGGGCCAATAGGGGTGGGACTGCAGTGTTAGTGTGTACATATAACTGTTCCCCAATACACAGCCCTGTTTAGACACAAGGTGCAGGGGGTTACAGACACAAATACAAGTCAGAAATGGAAGAGACCACAATTAATGCTGAATCCATAGTGAGTCAGGCCTTTTTCCTCACCAAGACACGTTGATACCAAGATACAGTGATGCATTAAAATGCTTTAAAAAAAATTTTTATTGTATCGTTTCTCGTCCCTGGATCCTCATAATGTGCAGGGAATTAATCTGTGGTTGAGACCGCGTCTTGTTTATTGGCCCTTTCAAAATAGGAGGGGGGTTACAGAGAGTCTTCTGCATTGCAGCTGTGGGTAGAGGCCATGCAGTTATACAGTCACTGTGTATTCCAGCACTTCTGTAGTCTATGGTGCTGGCTGTCTATGGTGCTGATTCCAGCACTTCTCCAGTCTATGGTGCTGGCTGTCCATGGTGCTGATTCGAGCACTTCTGCAGCCTGTGGGGCTGATTCCAGCACTTCTACATTCTATGGTGCTGTCTGTCTATGGTGGTTATCCTATCACTTCTGCAGTCTATGGTACTGCCTGTCTATGGTGCTGATTGCAGCATATATGCTGTCTATGGTGTAGTTCTGCTACTGTCCATATTCTCAAATCACTTCAAATCAAATTAATTTGAGTTATTTTAGTATAGCATATTTTACAGAGTACTGTCACAAATATATTTTATAGTGGAACAGAAGGAGAATTGAACCCCCAAAAGCAAGCATTGGACTAAAACAAGTCCCTGGTGGAAGAATGGGTGACCTGCTGTAAAGAGAAGGGAGGGTGCATGTAACAGGAACGTCATTAGGGTTTCATCACAGCGAATAACCAAACGGCTTGATTCCTCAATCAGCAGACCGTCAATTTAAGCCTTGGAAACAAGCTATTGAAACATACCAAATAAGACAATGCAGCCATCCGGGGTCTAAACAGCAATCAATTTTTTGTATTATACCAACAAAGACGGTCTTAGTATGAAGCCATTTCATCTTATAGTTTTGTAGGATAGAGACAGGCCCTGCCGATCTCATCATCAGGGTTTATAGTCAATATGTTTATTTAATTGATTCATTTTGTCTTCTGAAGCATATCCAGATACAGTATGATTTTCACAAATCAGTTTTATTCTGATAATGGCAAACAGCATAAAATGTTGCTGTCCAATTAAATATTATGGATTCTCCATATTTTTCTCCATGTTATTATTTTTTGTCTCCAACAAATGTATCACTGCCAGCATGAAGTCTCCCTCAGTGGAGTATGACTGTATGTCTCCTTACAAAATGCAGGGGATCACAAAATGCACACAGACCTGAAAAGAGCAACAACAAATTGCTCTTCCCCAATCAAAATGTAAAGGCCGAAACATGACACTTGAAGAAGTGTAAGCCGCAGACAGGCGCTTTGCTTCATTAACATGTTTTTTTTGCTCCGTTCCTGGTTCTTAAGTCATAAAGCTGTGTGATATATGTGTGGCTATCTTCTTAGATTTCGCTCTCCAGTACTTCATGATTGAGTTCTACCACTGCTGTGGTCTGTTCACACAGATTCACTTATCTGAATCCATGCTCATTTTAATAATTATACAATGTATTTCAATTTTATTCTGATATTTAGTTTTAGGGAGGGAACCAAGATTGAAAAATGTGGCACCTCATTTTAGATGTTTGCAATCAAGTCATTGACACACCTCTATTTTTCCTACTATCTCTTTTTCCTACTCTGGATAATGAAATTGTCAGTTATTGTATCTTAGAATTCAAGCCAAATCAACAGCACAGCTGGTTATTTTCCATCAACACCACCTGTTCCACCTGCACATCAGAAAACAAGACATCATCTCACGCAGCACTAACAGAAACATGCCTAATTGTGCCTTGATTTTAATCTGCCGAGCTATTAGATCCGTATCAAATTATCCCCAAGCGGAAGCTAATGACGTAATCTAATTTGCGGCTTATTAAACGAGGACCTCCACGTGTCATTAGCGTAAAAGCCAACCTTAGCGTTCTCTTAGCGTCCCGGTCACCGCAATGCTGTCACTGCTTCCTGTTCGTGGTCAATAGGGGATACTCAGGGGCAAAAGCCGCTATGAGCACAAAGTGCTTCTCGCAGCTCCTCACTGTTTCTTTTGCGACGAGGTCAAACCTGAAAACGAACGGTGATCGCCTTCCAGCATTTTGATCGACATTGACGTACCACAAAATAACACAGCATGAGTAATTAAACAACTAAGCCAAAACTCCATATTTTTATTAAATGGCGCATGACGTTATGACGTTAAGCGATGGCTTAGCAAAGGCAACTTATGATTTTCGTTTGCACCATCCACACCAGGGCTGCCCAACCCAGTTTCTGGATATTTACTGTCATGCAGCTATTAATTTGAAACCGAATTTGCCACACCTGATTCTACACATTAGCAGCTCAAGGAGATCTATCGCTGTTGAATGTACTTTCTTAGGGTTGGAGTGAAAACCTTCAGGAGAGTTTCGATCTCCGGGAACAGGACTGGGCAGCCCTGACCGACACAAACTATCTGTGACTGGTGTGGTACAGCGACCGGCCATCCACCAACACCCGTTCGAAAGAGAAGGCAGGGGGGACAAAAGGAGAGATTTCTTTCCTTAATGGTGGAGTCTCACCCAGCTACCCCTCCGCCTGTGAACAGTGACACTGTGAGATCACCCTGGCCCAGTTCTGTCTCCATTCCCAGGTTCCTCAGCCCAAACGTTTGGCGGAAGCTTATTAATCCTCGCTCGGCGACCCATTCGCCCGCGTCAGCCGACAGAACTCACCGGGGACCAAGCGCTGACATCAGAGGAGGCCTCCTCCTCGAGGTGGGAGGGAGGATCTGTTCGCTTACCTCACATCCCGCCACCTCCGGGGCGACTGTCGGCATCGCAGAAATGAATAAAAACCCAATAAGGCCCGAGAGGAGTAATCCCATTTTCCTCTTTTCTCCATGCAGTCCCTTCCCTACCCCTCCGACATTCCCCCGGGTCCACCCCCCGATCCCACATACCCCTATCTCCCCCATCTCTCATCCCCCTCTTCCAACTCCCTCCTTCCAACTAATTGTGTTTCCTTTGCAGAACTGGGTCATATTTCACACACACACACATACACACACACAGACACGCAGGCACACACACACATAATGTATTTACAATTTTCTTTATCTCCCTCCCCCTCTTCCTCTATTTCTCTCTCCCCCAATGCTATCCCATCACTCTATCTCTACTCCCTTCTCTCTCCATCTCTCTCTGCGCAACCACCCTTCATCTCTTCTCCCTCTCTCATTCTTCCACTCTTTCTCTGCCTGTCTCTCTTATTCCCCTGCTTTCTCTCCACTCCCCTTCTCCTCTGTCTCCCCCCTCTATCTCTCTGTTTTGCTCTCTCCCTCCCCTGTCTGCATCCCTCCTCCCTCTCAGGCCCAAGAGGAACTGTTTAATGTTGCTATGATTTCATCATCTCTTCACTCTCTCCCTCTCTCTCCCCATCCCCCCCTCTCTCTCTCTCAACTCCCACAGGTTTTCCTTTTAGCTCACTTCTCCCCTCCTCTCCCTATCCCTCGTTCAAGCAGCAGACGGTCCTTTCCCCTGCGGAGACGTCCTCTCTTATGTGCCGATGTGTGACCCAGCAGAGCACCTCAGCTCTGCTCCCAGAGGGGCACGCAAGCGTACCGAGGGACTCTGTCGCCATTAGCAACCCAGCGCTCCGACGTTTTCAGCACGACAATTTTAGCAGCATTCCTGGGAAGTTGGGGGTAAATGTTCCCAGCATGCAAATGTCCCTTGATGTTATTTTGAATTTTGCTCAGAACATGGAACAGTTCTGAGACTGTGAACAAACATGGAAGATTCCCTGAGGTCGAATGGTTTTGTCGTAGCCGGGTGGGGCGAGGGCGTGGTTCCAGTTGCTAAGAGTATTCGTATTTGGCAAAACCTTCCCCCCCTACAGCAAGGCTTTGCCTTTTTGACCCTCACTTCTTCCAGAAAGCAATGCCAGAAGGTCAATGATATGCAAAGGGCAGCTCCCTCCATCCCCAGACACCAGGTCAATAAATACAACCAAATACATTCTCTCTCCTTCAAGGGTATTCAATTAGGAGCGTGCTTCAATGGTTCTTCTGCAAAATTGTGTGTATCTCTGGGAAGAATGTCTGTTTCTCCTTTTATTTTAAGTTCAGACCGCCTTGTCCTTTGTGCAAGTGACAGATGACATTACTGATGGCAGGCATTTTGAAAAAATAAATAAGCACCATCATGTTGACAGAATCATTGTTTCAAAGAAAAGACAGCAGCATATTCAGTCTGATATTTTTCATTTTGTTTGTAGGTTTTTAATACTGCACCCCCGTATCAGTGAGGTTCTTAGAGGAACAGCACTGGGCGTGGCCCACGTCTATTGTGCTTAAGTCATGTTCTCCTGACGTTTCCCTTTCATGTTTAAAGTTGTGTTTCTGGTGACATAAATATCGCAGAATGATTCACCGCGATTCCTGTCGGGAACATCTTTTACCGAGCGCTACCCGAGACTTGAAAATCCCAGAAACGCTCATCTTCACATTTGAGGCACACCTTCTACTTGGTGCTGATGAAGAGATCCCAGAATGCAGTGCTGAATGTTCAGTCACACCTCTGCCTGGTTCTTTCAGAGAAATGAAGATCCCATAATGCACTGCTCAGCCCTGACTCATCAGTGAATCCCTGGGGTGTGTGTGTGTGCGCGCGCGTGTGTGAGAGTGTGTCTGTATGTGTGTGTGTGTGTCTGTGTGTGCGTGTGTGCATCAGAACGGTACATTCTACTCCTACGCCACGTTTTTTTTTTTTCACACCCTGTTTAGAGGGATTCTCAGACAAAGGCAATCCTCAAATCCTGTTGCTTTGTGCGTGGAAGTCTGCTTTTCACACCGCTTTAAATATACCTCATCAGTTCCCTTCATTTTCATCTTTCCTTTTGTTTTTCTTCAGAAGGGTCTTTCTTCTTCTATTCAGTATTGCTGGTAAATTTGCATATTTCAATGACAATCAGAACATGACGAATAGTTGTGCAAGCAAGATTTTAAATAAATGTCCAAATCACATAATGCCATTTAATATATTCTAAGAAAATGTGCAATTTGACTGCTATATGTACCTTTGTGAAAAGGACAAATAGATAAAATAAGATAATATATTATAATAATGATATGACTTTATCATTTGGAGCATGTATTGTATTGTTTTACTCTGTGGGCAGGTCTTCATACCCCAGTAATGTTGTGACTGTGTTTCTCTGTAAGCGTGCCTGTCCTGGTCATCTGGGTGCGGGCGTGGCCCCAGCTGCCTGCTGTCTGGCTCAAAGGGTGGGGACGTTGGGCCTGTCTGTGCTGTCACCCATCCTCATCAGGCTAATTAAAGTACACCCGCCTGGCAGACTGCACTGGAGCCCCCCCCCCCCCCCCCCCCATTCCCTCTCTCTCTCTCTCTGTTTTTCTCTCTCTGTTTCTCTCTCTCTGTTTCTCTCTCTCTCTCTGTTTTCCCCTCTCTCTCTCTTTCTCCCTCTCCCTCTCTCTCTCTTCCTCTTTTTCTCTCTTTCTCCCTCTCTGTTCTCTCAGTTTTAAGGCTGCATTACAGGGGAGGCTTTTATATGAATATATTTCATCTTGTGTTTTGACCCCCCACCACCCACCCCCCCTCTCCAGCACACACCCCTCCCTCCGCCCCACCATACCAAACTCATTCACACACACCCGACTCTAATGTATACGGTACGAGACAGGCAGCGATATCGCTTGCTCTTCTCACTCTTTCATGCTCATTTTCTGTCCTTATATATCACTTTCCCCCTATTTCTCTCCTTTTCTGTCTCTCTCAAACACACACACACACACACACACACACACAGCAGAGAGAAGCAGGGCTCACAGCTGAACACAAGCAATTCCCCAGAGTCATCTCGTCTTTGCCGTGCTGTGCCAGGTAAGTTCCAGAACCATCTACAAGAATCCTGCTCCCAGTTCCTCTGCAAAATCAGAAACCCGCACGCTCTTCTCCTCAAGCCCAAAAACAACACCGCCACCTCCTTAACGACTGTCGCATTGGCAGCTTCCACGTGAAAACCGCCCCCGTTCATGGCTGAAAATCTGCACGGCCACACAGGGATTTCACCGGCGTTGCAGCCTTAGCAGAGAGCAGCAGCCTCATCGAAACGGAGGTTTTTACACCACGTTCCACCTTGACTGCGCTACGACAGCGTCTCTGTTACCTCAAGCAGGAAAAATGAACCCTTTTATGCAATGCGAGGGTTCTTTCAGAATCTCCAGTGACTATCTCCTTGCCATGAATAAATCATATCCTTGTTTGTATGCTTCATTCTACGGCATAATTATAAAAAGAGGAAGGAACTGAAATGTTTTATAATCAGACTAAATATTACTCTCAGGATTACCGCATATTAAATATGAAACAACAGATTTCTGAAAAGACGAACACGGTCAGATTGATCCTCAAGGAATACACCAGCTTAAAGGTACAAAAACCGCAACATCTATGATGCGCATATGCATGTAATGTTATCACAATAACAGAAATCAGATCATCGATATCACAATCTCAATCTGCAGCCAGAATCTAAATTGTCGTAGAAGTTGTGCTTTGCCTGCTGGACTTTTCGATTTTTCTCCCTCAGAGTGTGCAGCGTCTGCTACAGCAGAAAAATGGAGAATCTGTCTTTTATTCAGCCTCCTACCTGATACGGTGTTTGCCATGGCGACTGGCGGCACGGAACGGAGCCGGTTGGGAACGAGGCCGGGCGGAGGACGGGCGCGCAGCGGGAGGAACGGGGCCGGCGGCTGGGTGTGTTTCCGCGTCTCTGCGGTACGCTGCCTGGGAGCTGGGAAGCCTCGTGAACAATGAGGAGCCGGAGTGTGCGTTCAGCTCGATGCTGTGCAGTAACCTGCAGGAGACAGGGAGGGGAGGAGAGGAGAGGAGAGGAGAGGGGAGGGGAGAGGAGAGGAGAGGAGAGGAGAGGAGGAGAGGAGAGAGGAGGGGCCGGCTGGCTGGGGGAGGGGGGCAGGGAGCCGAGAGGCGAAAGCACAGGCGTACCCACACCCCCCTTCCCCTCTCCGAATATTAATTGACAAACCACAGCCCTCCCTGTCACCGCCATAACGTCACAGAGGTCCCGAGGCCTCTAAAGCCTGCGTGCGTTTGCTCAGTGCTCTGAAGGGCGCCGGGTCCGGGGGGGGGCACACCCTTTTCCGTGACCCTCCGGAAGGCGGCCGCTCTTTAAACAGGGGTTGCCGAGGCTACAGACCGCGACGCCTGCCGTGCTGGCGTCTCACGCCGCACTCGGTGTCGGGGTTAATTGCGTTTAAGGACCTGACACGCGCTGTCCCCAAGGCCGCCAGCCCAGCACGCTTCCCCAATTATAACGGCCATGAGAAGGCGACTGGGTGCTGCTGCTGTCAGGGAGGCTAGTGCTCGTAGACTAGAGGACTGCTGCAAACTGTGGTGTAGAGACGGGGGGAAAGCAGTGTGGGATGAGGAGAAGGCAGTGTGGGATTGTTAGAAGAGAGGAGGAAGGATGATGGTCTGTTAGAAGAGAGGAGTGCTATATTTATCAGACGGTATATGTATCAGGTGGTATATTTATCAGGTGGTATATTTATTAGGTGGTATATTTATCGGGTGGTATATTTATCAGGTGGTGTATTTATCGGGTGGTATATTTATTAGGTGGTATATTTATCAGGCGGTATATGTATCTGGTGGAATATTTATTAGGTGGTATATGTATCAGGTGGCATATTTATCAGGCGGTATATGTATCAGGTGGTATATTTATCAGGCGGTATAAGTATCAGGCGGTATATGTATCAGGTGGTATATTGTAATCAAATGTAATTGTTGAGGCCAACCAATGGTCAGCTGCAGCAAGAGATTCCCAACTGGACCTGCCCTGTACATGTAATGTGCGGTGCTCATGTAATTGCTGTACTAAATTGCTGAATCATCTGCAGTAAAATACAGTCACGGGTGGCAAGGCTGCTGCAAACAAGCATTTCTAACACACTTCCAAAGCAAAAGAACAGCAGAACTGAGAGCTCTTCTTATTCATTCCCGCAGTCACACAAAAAAGCATCTAGTTCTGCCTGGTTTGCACCTGGTCATTCCAAAAATGACCCATTTCCTGCACATGAATCCTATCTTTGATCTCAGACCACAGCAGCCATATTATGAACCTGTCCGGCAACTGTATCCAAAATGGCTGACCACAGACTGAGAATGTGGTCAGGGAGATCATCGCACTGACCTTTGGTTTTGGCCTGCACCTGGCTTTCTCAGACATACATCGAGGGAAACCTAGAAAACATTCACTTGTCATTCATCCTTGTGAATTTGAGAGGAAGTGTGTAAGAAAAAACCAAATCAATACACATTTCCAAATCTTCCCAGGCCAACTCCTCAATGTGATGATGTAGCCAGATTTCCTTACAGTTGGTGATACGGTGGATGATGTTAAATCTGTAGGTACATTGGTCATCTATGGCATAAAACTGACAACACAAGCGCAGTCCCCCGACATCAGGACTCTAAAAGCCCGGCTGGGAGAGAAATGGAAAACGCATCTCTGTCACCCGTTTAGCTATTATTCTCTCAGCCAGCACTGGTGAAGTGTGTCACTCTGACTACATGCAGGTTTTCATCTAATGGCTTCTTCTCTGGTGTCGTACGACAAACAATAGCAGCATTGTTGCAAGCGCTGGGAGCTGTTGACTGCGGGGACATTACATTATGCTGTTTAATTAGCACGCCCATGACAGTCTCTTTCTGAGCATATCATAGGTTATGCTAAAATGAGGATCACCATGGAAATAAGACTGAAGGCCTAATTGTGTACTTTTTTTTTATTACAGTGCTGCATGCCTCATGGGACATGTGCACAAATTAATTATCAAATAAAATGAATCCAGTCAATCAGCCAATTAATTAATCAACACCTCATTGTAGCCTCCATTTTGAGTAGTGACATTACAGTTTCATTGCAGCCTCCATTTTGAGTACGGATATTACATCCTGCTGAAACAGCCATGGTTTCCTGCCTTTTATCAGCAGGACAGCGGTGCAGAGGGGATTGATTTAAGCTCCTGACGAAAGCTCCTGGAAGTACAATAAGCTTCTGTGAGCACGCATAAGGCCAATATGTACACAGCCAGGACATGTTGCGTCTGACACATTGCGACAGTAGCCATGCGGCTAGGGAATAGAGCCAGCCACCAGAACGGCTGTCCAATCGAATCGCAGGTGGCAGGCCGATACGGTACCCTTGAGCAGGGCGCTTAAGCAGAATTGCTTCCATAAATTTCCAGCCACGTCGCGTGGATAAAAGCCGCTCTGGATGAGGTCATCGGGTGCCTGGAAAAAATGACATCCAGCGAACAGCAGCGACATCGCCTCTTATGATTGGTGACACATGCGGTGTTGTCATATTCTTCTGTCTGTGTGCTTAGTCCTTCTCTCTGTGCTTATATGTTTAATGTGTTTAATGTGTATTTTTTAACATCAAAAATTGATTGTAATTAGGTAAAAATACAAAAGGATGTGTGACTAAAGATAAAATAGATAAAATAAAATAAATACATTTGCCAACGCAGAAATATGTCAGAAACGCATGGTAGAAGCGTCTGATATTTTTGAGTAATTTCGGAGAATTTTAATCTAAAGCTCATTTCGTGCTACTGAAATGTGATTTCCGACTTTGCTCATACCAAGGAGCTGAAACCAATAATGTGCTTATTGCAAGTGCGAAGCATACGAAAATTAATAAATACATTTTGAAAAATGTGTTGTGTAATTGGTGAAAATCTTAGAGGAAGAAGAAAAAAAAGGCAGCACTCTGTATCCATTGGTGAGGGAACTACATCATATGAGGCTTAATGTGATTACTGAGGCAGAGAAACAAAGGAACATTTTAAAGGCATACTATACAGGACTTTCACCTTGAAGATATTATAAAACAACATGCTCAGTCATTACCATGATACACTGGCAACCTGTGTCTGCCCAATACCTTGCTTGTCTACTTGTGTTTGTTATTCTAAACTCCTTGGGCCTTTTTTAATTGTGTGTGCGAGAGATTAGCCTTGGTGGCTAACCATGAACTGGCTGGCTAGCATTCGGTGACATTACAATAGGTAGCTGCCATAATTAGCTAACTAAATTCAGTTTCGTACAACAGCTGGCAGAATGGGGACATAAACATTTTTTGTGTGTAAAGACAGGAGGAAAGTAATCCTGCATAGCATGCCTTTAACACACATATAGGCGGGTGGCCTGTGGCGTAGTGGTTAAGGTAAAGGACCAGGACAGGCAAGGTTTGGGGTGTGAATCCCAGTGTAGCTGCAACAAATTCCACACAACCGTTGGGCCCTTGAGCAAGGCCCCTTAACCCTGCATTGCTCTAGGGGAGGATTGTCTCTTGCTTAATCTAACAACTGTACATCACTCTGGATAAGAGCATCTGCCAAATGCCAATAATGTAATAATGCACATCCACAGCAAACACAAGCACAACAAAACTTTCAGGAACAGATTCATTTGTATTTGTAATTTAAGCACCGGCGGCATGGATGGTGCAGTGGGTAGCACTGCCGTCTCACAGCAAGGAGGTCCTGGGTTCGAATCCCCGTCGGCCGGGGCCTCTCTGTGCGGAATTTGCATGTTCTCCCCGTGTCTGCGTGGGTTTCCTCCGGGTACTCCGGTTTCCTCCCACAGTCCAAAGACATGCAGGTTAGGCTGATTGGAGAGTCTAAATTGCCCGTAGGTGTGAGTGAATGGTGTGTGTGCCCTGCGATGGACTGGCGACCTGTCCAGGGTGTATTCCTGCCTTTCGCCCAATGTATGCTGGGATAGGCTCCAGCCCCCCTGCAACCCTGTTCAGGATAAGCAGGTTCAGATAATGGATGGATGGAATTTAAGCACCCAGATCCCATGAGATTTTCATTTATTTATTTGATTTTGTTTAACCACCATGCTCATCACCATGCCCCATGCTCTCTCTCTCTCTCTCTCTCTCTCTCTCTCTCTCTCTCTCTCTCTCGCGCGCTCTCTCTCTCTCTCTCTCTCTCTCTCTCTCTCTCTCTCTCTCTCCATGTTTCCAGCTATTCTGTCCCTGCCAGCAGACATCTGCCATGTGACACCATTAATTAAATAAATAAGCATTGCTGGGAAAAAAATACTTAATGTAAAATTGCTTCTGACCCCTGTCTTAGACCATATTAATTGGCTAGCTATTTTGATGCAGTTCAGACTACAAATGAATTGGTATAGTTGAAACCTCAAGTCGTTTCCTTAGTGTTATGTGCCATCAGTCTAGTTCAGTTAGATGGGTCATTGGAGCATTGGCAGCAAAAAGGAAGCTTTGCTTGCAGGTAGTGCTGTAATCTCGTCACTTTACCATAATACAGAAAAAAAACTGTTTAGAATGTATTCAGTGTACTTTGTTTTTTTATGGTCACATTTCTGTCTGCATTTAGTTTGTAATAAAATGTCCACATAAAATGTATATTCTCCATTTTTGTAATAACCCAGATGTTGATTAATTTTTCACTGCGTCCTTTTTCCTACATACTTAAATATTTCATGTAAATTTTATTTGAGTTGGCTAATTGTATATAAACCCAATTAGCAACTAAAGCATTTGTGAATCAACTGGCAATATTGATATTTTAATAATTATATATAGTATGTTTTTGTTGTTTCTTTTTAAATCTGATGATGCTTTTAAAAAGAATTGCAAAACTGATGTTCATATGATAGCTTGTTAATGCAAATATTTAATCAGCCAATCATGTGGCAGCAACTAAATGCATACAAGCATGCAGACAGATGACACTAATGCAAATAACCACACATTACAACAGTGGTATGCAGAAGAGCATCTCTGAACACACAACGCATCATAACCCTTAAGTGGATAGGCTACAGCAGCAGAAGACCAATAAGTCTATAAAATAAGTCTAATAAATACCTAATAAAGTGCTCACTGAATGTAGTTTGTATCTCAAATGGCACAATATGAATTGACATTTAAAACATTGGTACAATTATAAAATAACATTCATCAACGTAACCAATTTTTCCAGATGAAGTGTCGGTGTAGAAACCTGTTTGTATTTTTTTTTACACTTCATGCACAGACATGAGATGAGGAGACAAGCTTGTATTTACCCAAGAAATGAGTGTGCAACAGCATGGTTAGCCTGGCATAGTGTGGCTGTCACCCTGTGGCGTGGTACACAGCGATGAAAACTAAACCAGGTGACTCTGTTGAGAGGAAAATACGTGTCAAGTACAAACCTGCTGATCAAACAAAGACCCGACAGGGGCTGTAACCCTCAGCATGAATAAAAATGGCTACTTGAGATCTAAAGGTCTGCATGCTGGCGGGAGTTATTTTAATTTTGTGTTATTTATTTTGCCCAGTGTGGTAGAGAATGTCATAGATTTGTGTCGGGCCAATCCCATGTTACAAAGATATGTGCGCTTCTCTGAGTGTGTGTGTGTGTGTGTGTGTGTGTGTGTGAATTTGTGCTGTTTGAATGCACAAGCTTTGGGTAGTGTGAGTATGTATTTTTGTTCACACATGTGCACACAAATAAAAGTGTGTGTCTGTGTGCGCGTGCAAGCCCGTGCATTATGTTTACATGTCTGGGTGCAGAATTTAACACACTTTTCACAAACTGTTTTTTGAAATACAGGCTACAGAACCATAATTCATTTCCAGATCTTTCCTGAGGGTGTTATGATTCTGAAAAATGATGCATTCAAAATACCTTCTGGTCACTTACGTATTCCGGGCCTCTGCGTGATTTATGTGCTCAGAGAATCTCATCTTTGGTGGTGAAAATCTGTAAACGAGCATCTTTTACTGTCCTTCCCTCCTGTCCATGAGGATAGTGTAATCTCCGAGACGTCCTTCAAACTGATAATAAATGTCCTCCTGCTTTTTCTTAATTTTTTCAGTAAGGTTCCCAGTGATGGCATGTCATTAAAATAAATTCAGCCAATGAGACTGATTGTGCATTTGTTTTTGAAAGTATGACAGCGGTCACTTTTGATTGGCATTGTTTATTGACAGGAAGACAGATGACCAAAAATAAATTCCTGACATTCTTCAGGCAAGGTATCATTTTTCTGGCAGATATTAAATCTTTTCCTCAAAGACAGAATGGATTCTGTGAGTACTGCACCATTCTTTTGTCAATATTATCAGATGTGTGCTGATTCACAATCTTCAAGTTCAACTTTCATTTTGGGGCTCCTTTTCACTAAGTTTCTGTGGTAACCTCATTTCATAATAAACACAAACAAAATGAACTTATCCCATGTTTGACTGCTCATGTATGCCCTTATACAGGTGAAATTCACAAAGTATATTGAAATAAAGTATGCTATCAAGATCAACAAATTTCAACCCATTACACTCCAGTGGGTTCCAGAATTACTGGCTCCCCTCACTGGCAATGCACAAAATATTCTTTCAAAAATAAAAATATATAATTATGGAGATAAACTGGCGGCACGGATGGTGCAGTGGGTAGCACTGCTGCCTCACAGCAAGGAGGTCCTGGGTACGAATCCCCATCGGCCGGGGCCTCTCTGTGCGGAGTTTGCATGTTCTCCCTGTGTCTGCGTGGGTTTCCTCTGGGTACTCCGGTTTCTTCCCACAGTCCAAAGACATGCAGGTTAGGCTGATTGAAGAGTCTAAATTGCCCATAGGTATGAGTGTGTGAGTGAATGGTGTGTGTGCCCTGTGATGGACTGGTGACCTGTCCAGGGTGTATTCCTGCCTTTCACCCAATGTATGCTGGGATAGGCTCCAGCCCCCTGCGACCCTGTTCAGGATAAGAGGGTTAGGATAATGAATGAATGAATGATGGAGATAAACTGAAAATGTGAGAATATTGTATTTTATTAATGTTTCAATCGAACCAACCAAATTTAAATATTCATTTAATAAAAAATTTTTTATACCAAAATCAAGGATCCCTAATTATAGGTACCCCTGGTTTAGTACTTGGAAGTAAACTTTGGGTCATTGTCTTCCTGGAAAGTCCAGCTGATGGTTGGTGCTTTGGTTAATTCCAGGTCCAGGGACATCGGTTAAAATCAACGGTATAATGGACTCCACCAAGTATCAGGCAATTTTGTCTGACAATCTACCACAAGGCTGAGAGTTGGCTGTAGGTGTACTGCACAAAGCAAGACAATGGCCCACATCATACCTCAAAATCCACACAGAAATGGTTCCCGGATAATTAAATCTATGTTCTGTAATGGCCATCTCAGGAGCCTGATTCAATCAGGGCTGAACTGAAGAGGGTAGTTGATATGCATGAACGCAAGAATGTGAAAGATCCTACAAGGATCTGCTTGTCAAGCATTACAAGAAAAGGCTCCATGCTGTTATCCATGCCAGAGGTGGATGCACCAAGTACCAATTCAGGGGTGCCAATAATTATGGAATCTTTGATTTTGGTTGGTTCTATTGAAAAATTTGTAAACTAGAGTATTCTTCACATGTTCAAAATTTTGAGTTTATCTCAATAACCATATTGATATACATACAGTGCTGTGCAAACGTTTTAGGCAGGTGTGAAAACATGCTATAAAGTAAGAACGCTTTAATATATATAGTAATATAAAATAGTTTTTAATAGTTTATTTTTAATCAATTAACAAAATGCAAAGTGAGTGAGCAGAAGAAAAATCTAAATCAAATCAATATTTGGTGTGACCACCCTTTGTCTTCAAACCAGCATCAATTCTTCTAGGTGCACTTGCACAAAGTCATTTTGTAACCATATAGTCAGGTGTGTGATTAACCAATTCTACCAAACAGGAGCTAATGATCATTTAATATGTAGGTTGAAACACAATCATTAACTGAAACAGAAACAGCTGTGTAGCACGGTTAAGACTGGATGAGGAACAGCCAAACTTTGCTTCCAAGGTGAGGTTGCTGAAGACAGTTTAACGTCAGAAGCCATACCCCATGGCAAGACTGAGCAAAGCAACAAAACACAAGGTAGTTATACCGCATCAGCGAAGTCTCTTCAAGGCAGACAGGGGTTTCCAGATGTGCCATCCAAGCTCTGTTGAAGAAGCACAAAGAAATGGGCAACTTAGTGCAGCAGATGAAAGACACATCATGCTTACTTCCCTTCGCAATCGGAAGATGTCCAGCAGTGCCATCAGCTCAGAATTGGCTTAAACCAGTGGGACCCAGGTACACCCATCTACTGTGCGGAGAAGTCTGGTCAGAAGTGGTCTGCATGGAAGAATTGTGGCCAAAAAGCCATATCTCCGATGTGAAAACAAGGCCAAGCAGCTCGACTATGCATGAAAACACAAGAACTGGGGTGCAGAAAAATGGCAGCAGGTTCTGTAGCAGAAGGCAGTTTGTTTGCCAAAGTGCTGGAGCGCAGTACAAGAATGAGTGTCTGTAGGCAACAGTGAAGCATGGTGGAGGTTACTTGCAAGTTTGGGGCTGCATTTCTGCAATGGAGTTGGGGATTTGGTCAGAAGTAATGGTCTCCTCAATGCTGAGAAGTACAGGCAGGTACTTATCCATCAGGGAGGCATCTGGTTGGCCCCAAATTTATTCTGCAGCAGGACAATGACCCCAAACATACAGGCAATGTCATTAAGAACTATCTTCTCCTTCAAATTCCTTCAGATTTTGATTTGATTTGCCTAAAACTTTTGCACAGTACTGTATGGGCAAATAGATTGTATATTGCCAGTTTCAGATATTGCAATGTATTTTTAATCCAATGTTAATACACAGCAATATGTTGTAAATGAATCTAATCATCCCCAATATATACAGTGAGCTCTATATGTTATCATAGGATATTTATAATCAATATGGTTAAAGTGAAGATCCCCTCCCCCATTTCAGAGTGCCATTATGTTTGGACAAATGGCTTCATGTGAGACGGGTGCATCGGGGTTGGACCCAAAATGCACGACTCAGAAACAATAGTAAAATAAAGTCCCGTCAGGCTTTATTCGGGACGAATCCCAGGAGCGTAGTCAAAACAAGCAAATTCCATACACGTAGATCCAGCCAATAAAACAATAAATAATCAGAAAACACGGTGCCGAGGGAAGAGGCAAACTCGTAGTCGGTAGACGTGCAGGGAGGTCCGGTAGCAGGAGAGCTGTCAGCGGGGCAGAAGTACAGGCGAGCGGCAGGCAGGGTCGTAGTCGAGGGCGATGCGGAAGTCGAAACCATAAAACAAACAGCGAGGCAAGGGTATAAAAACAGTAGGCGAGGACGTGGTCAAAAACAAGCGATGGTCAACGAAACAGAAATCAATAAACGGTGGTCGATAAACAGGCTTGGATCTTAACGTGAAATCAATGGTAATAATGCTCAAGAGTTGCTTTGACGGACAAGGGCCAGACAATTTCGCAAAGAACAGAAGTGCGACTGGGCTATGAATGCAGGTGTAGACAATTAGTTAGAGAGCAGCAAGGGAATGGAAAACAGGTGCGAAGGATGACAAGTTTAACAAGGTAATTAGTAATCGTTAGTAATAAATCTATCCTGCCCTAGCATTAGTAAATTAGTAAATGACATGCACAAGATTAGTAAATAGACAAATAGAAACAATTAGGGTGTGAATGACAGAAAGGGAGAGAGAGAAAGCCGGAATGCAAGGTTTGCGGAAAGACATGTAAAAGTGTATGTTTAACCAACGACCAGTTTACGTAACAATAAACATAAATCAAAACATAACACTAAACGAACTAAGACGATAACCACTCAACATAACAAGGTTAAATAATCGTAAAGAAAAACATAACTAGACATGACAAGGAAATTAATCGTAACAAGAAATAAACTAAACAACATGACGAACCTAGACTAACATAATACATGATAAGACAATACGTGACTAAGACAAAATGAATAAACATAAAACAACTCAAGACAGACCTGAAACGTGACATCATGGGTGTTTATGTCTTGATTCTCGGCTTTTGGTTGCCTTTGGAGTTATTGGCATTTGGAAACATGAGATGTTACTGACTAGTCAGAAGACTATACACACAGAACTACTGCATAGGCCTCCATAGCAAGGTATGAATCACTTGTTACCTGCAAAAACAGGTTTGCTAAGAAGAAGAGCCTTAAAGGTGACTTTAAATGTAATGGCTCACAGACTGTGGTGCCTTCAACACAAATAAAGTGAGCAAGGAAACTGAGCGTTTTTCAAGAAACAAAGGACAAATTACACTTAGAGACATAGACTGCAGTAATTAATCGGATTGCCACGCAGTCTCCGAATGTATTCAGTTGGCCAATAAGTGTACATTTTTGAGGGTGACTGGTTGAGAGAGGATTAACCAACTAATTAACCAACCTTACTCCAGAAAATAGTGGACAGCAGGTTAGGACAATAAGATAATTGGCAGTTCACTCCACTGGTAGCATCTCCTTTTAAGCTTTAACAATACAACTCCAATAGATTATAACCAGTTAGAAATCCATCAAAGCCAGTTATTGAAATTTGATGAACTATGCATACTATTTAAAAAATAGGCAGTAAAAACTTTATACCCTGAAACAATCGGGTCATCAGCACACAATGACTGCTGAATATATTGTTTGAGCGAAACCTAGATTCACCAGAGCCCCATGTAGTGTATACTGCTCCGGGCAGCATGGTATCCATGTTCCCATTTCAACACAATATATCTGCCCAGCATATATCTGTCAGGACAATGTTTTCTTGATGGAGCAGAACCAAAGTATTCTATACCTTATTATCCACCAGCCTACACATACCCTTGAATGAAGCATCTTATGAATGATCTCTGTTTTACTGCCAGGGAGGATAATTGTCTCTCCGGTTCCTTTGCCGTATCAAGCTTTGTTTTAACATACTGCACTGACAGCAACTGCTCATCTGCAAAATAAGGAAAGGAGCTGTGGATGACCCCAGATGTAATAGTTCTTATTTAATCAGTATCTTTCAGTTTATGACCGAATCCTTTCACCCGTACAGGAAGCCAGAATTCAAGATTTATGTGATTTCAGTCCAGCTACTACTGTGAGCACTGATTGCAAAAATTTTTTTTTATGTTTCCTCAAAAATAAGGCCCACTTACAAAATCTGATCTCCCACTCCCTAAATATTACAGAGAGCTTATTTTTCAGTGCTGCATGCAATGATGACACAGACCGCCAATCTGTCTCCATTTATGTTTCCATGGGAACGGTCGCATTGACTGACTATCTGATCTGGAACAGACTGTCACCAGTCCGAGGGTCCAGCAGGGGATGGGTACCTCCACGGTCTCCTCTGGTATGCTCACCAGAGATACTGTTCTTTCACACTGCATTGCTACAGGAAACAAAGGCAATTAACAAACTGAAATTGCTTAAATTAATAATAATTAAGGAAGGGACATAACTTTTGGGGTGGTGGGGTGGGAGTTACAACAGGTGAATAATCATCATATTCTATGACATTATGAGGAATGGAAATTCTGGACTTTCCTTCCATAAAACACCATACAGTTTCTGGCTTTCTGATTTTCATTCATTCATTCATTCATTCATTCATTCATTCATTCATTCATTATCCTAACCCACTTATCCTGAACAGGGTCGCAGGGGGGCTGGAGCCTATCCCAGCATACATTGGACGAAAGGCAGGAATACACCCTGGACAGGTCGCCAGTCCATCACAGGGCACACACACCATTCACTCACACACTCATACCTATGGGCAATTTAGATTCTCCAATCAGCCTAACCTGCATGTCTTTGGACTGTGGGAGGAAACCGGAGTACCCGGAGGAAACCCCTGCAAGCACGGGGAGAACATGCAAACTCCACACAGAGAGGCCCCGGCCGACGGGGATTCGAACCCAGGACCTCCTTGCTGTGAGGCGGCAGTGCTACCCACTGCACCATCCGTGCCGCCACTTTCTGATTTTCCCCTCACTTAATAAGAGAACATATTAATTTTACAAGCTTTTTGCCAGTGTAATAAGCATGTTCAAATCCACATTGCAGCGTGACTGCTGCAGTTCATATGCTAGGCAGGCAGGCTTATGTGACCTGAATTACTTCAGTGAGTTCTCAGCTGCATAAATGAATAATATATAAATTGTTCGGAATGTAAGTCGCTCTGGATAGTGGTTTCTGACAAATAAATAGAAATAATGATCTACCTACACTGTAAGGAGGTATAATCTGTGTGGGAGAAAAAAATATGATCCTGTCCAATTTAGTTTTCACACTACTATTACAATGTCATGGTGCTTTATATTCAAATTTAAATGAATGGTGAAATAATTAAATGATCACTTTGCATTTTTATATTGTTCAGCCCTCTTGCTCTTTGAATCATTAGATTTTATTTTTAATTTATTCATTTCTCAAGCTTATCCTACCATCTTTTGAGGAAACAGACCAAGTTACAGTAAGATCACTGCAGCTGGGAGAGACTTTATTTCCGATCTGATGCTGACTTGGTAAAGTTATCCGTTTTTCATTCCATGGGAAAAGGAATGGACGGGGCCAATGTCCCACCGCTGAAACAGAAGTTTGCATGAGCAAGGTGCAAGAGACAGAGAAGTGAGGCTCAGAGTGATTCACTATCCCGTACTAAAACAAGTTGGAAACACAGGGATATTTCAAATGATCAATTACGATAAGCTTATGAAATTCTGGCAATAGCTCTGTATAATCTTTAGGATGATTGGATTATGGATAGGTCTACTAGATTTTGCCACGAAGCAGAGTATGTACCTTTTAAAAATCTGGGGTGTTTTTGGTAATTAATTGAATACAGACAGTATATAAACTCTGCTATTTTCCACTGAAATCATTGGGGTTGAGTGCTATAGAGGTCACAGAGTGAATAAATTAGCGACATGAAAATGGGAAAAAGATAAAAGCCAAATGCTGTCAGAATGCAGCTCCAATCTCAGTGTGTACCAAGGGAATTGAGCCCATTTGTCTCAGGATGGGAGGAGAATAAATATTTGCTTCATCAGATCATAGCACTAGTGGGCATCTCAATGTGTACTTACAAATTAAACCCTGCTCAGGAAAGCAAGGTCATGTTTAATACCTACAGCATTAAATTCTATTTTTATTTTGCGATCATTATTTTTTTTCCATCAAATAATTGTAATAATAATAATAATAATAATAATAATAATAATAATAATAATATGCTATTGCGTACTGATGTGTTATACTCATACTCATAATGGAGACTGCTAAACAATCTTTGGATTTTAATAACAAATCTACCAACAGCAGACAGACTCAATTGTGCGCATCTGATCAACATTTAATGAAATATGAATATATTGGACAATCGATGGGCGTCACGCGTCTGCGCACTTCCTCAAGGCCGGAAGTGAACGCACTGCTCATGTGCGATATATTATGAAACTCGGCTCAGCTCCGTGAACGCGGGAAGTACGATGCCGGTTGTGCATGTATAACATAACATCTAAGTCGTCTGCCAATTTAGCGCTAGGAATAAATGCAGGGTAGACTGCTACACTCGTCCAGAGTCTTAAGGTGTTGACAGCGGTTATGCCAGTTTTGTCTGTAAAATCCAAAAGGTTGAAAACTTGCTCTATTTATTTTCCTCTAGTTTCCCAAACAAACTGGCTGCTTGCTAGCAAGCTCATGCCAGTTCAAATAACGTAAAGGAAGATGCCCCCGATTACTCTAAGAGGGATAACTATAGAGTTCCCTTTCACTCCTTATGAATGCCAGAAGGACTACATGAACAAGGTCATTGAATGTCTGCAAAACGTAAGTTTGCTCGTCTCCCGGCTATGTTTACGCAAACTTGGTGCACTGTAGGTGGCTAGCTGGCTAACCACAAATGTCCTACTGCACTTCGTAGCAAGCTACTATTTTTAATGCGCAATTTCTAACTCGCTACAAAATGCTGCTAACTAATATCTGAATTACTAGCAATGCCGCGTTCAGTTTTTGGATAGCTAACGTTGTCTTGTAATGATTGGTAATGTTACCGAAATCTGAAAACGTGCCAGTTTCTACAGACAGGAAGTGTTTGATCCGTCAAGTTTATTCATCAAATCATAACTCCCGAAAACAGATCCGTGCTTTTGTATTGGAAGCATTGCCCTGATTGACAGTTGGGGGGTTGGAATAGAATTGGCGAACTATTACGCTGGTTCTTACCGCGTGCAAGTAATAGTGATTTATCAGTGAGTGCGTATGGCCGGGGTGGGTTATTAATCACGTTAAATCACGTGAGCAAACGACTCTAAAATAGGAGTGATTTATTCTCCAGAAATAATGGATGGGAATGATTGGCCAGCGTCTTGCGAGCAAGATAATTGATGTACTATTTGGACAGGAATGAAATCCTCTCAATATTCCTACCTACTTTAATTACATTTTACATTTTAGTCATTTGGCAGACGCTTTTAATCCAAAGCGACTTACAAGTGCATAGGTTCTACCATAAGTCAAAGCATCACATCCAGAACTAGCAAAATACACATGAAATGCTGTTCTAAACATAGTTGTCATCATAAGTGCATTTTTATTTATTTATTTATTTATTTTATTTTTTTTTGGGGGGGGGGGGTTAGACAAGGATAGGGATATCAGAAAGGAGGGGCAGGGGAAATCAGGAGGGAGGACTAAGGTAGAGTTTGACAAGGTGGGTTTTGAGTCTGCGTCGAAATAGGGGGAGGGATTCTGCTGTTCTGACAGTGGAAGGCAAGTCATTCCACCACTGAGGAACCGGAAGCGTCAAGTTTCTTATTTGCATTCCTGCATGGAAAGGAAATCTCACTGAAAGTGTACGTGTTTCTCTGTGTTTCCTCGTTTTCAGAAGGTAAATGGGATTCTCGAGAGTCCAACCGGCACAGGCAAGACCCTTTGTCTGCTGTGTGCGACTCTTGCCTGGAGAGACTACTTCAAGGACACCATTTCGGCTCGGAAGATCGCAGAAAAAATGGGCGGAGCCGAACTGTTTCCGGACAGACCCATGTCGTCTTGGGGGACTGCTGCGACAGACGGAGACACACCCAGTACGAAACTCACCTGACCGGCACCTGCACCCACATTTTGGGTTATTATAGCATAGTGGAGGTGTGCTAAACTTAGACCAAAGGAAGCACCCTATCATGTCAATATAGGATTGACTAATTTGGAAAACTCTCCAAATACACACATTTTCATTTATAAATCTCACGGAATTGTGAGAAATGAGTTTTTTGAGCGTAAAAAATCAGAATGATTTGAATCCGTCAGATCAGTTGTCATGCAGTTTGATTTTATTTTCTGTGATGTGCTCTGGCAAGCTGTTCCTTTGTCACCAATTATATTTTGTATTGTTTAAATAATGGACCTTGTGCTTGTGCTGTCGAAGGTGAATGCATGTAGCCCTGGTCAATGAAGGTTATTCATGTGTGGAAAATGAAGAATTCAGAGACCAAGCGAATGGATGCAAACTGACAGCACAAAGCTTGTGCTGTTTTTAAAGTCAGGCTGATATTGTGCACCTGGCGGTCCTTAGTCTGTCTTTTAGTGGCTGCAGTCTGTGGATCTGAAGCTTGAACAGCTTTCAGAGTCTGAGTAATCGTCAGCCTGTTTGGGCTCATTTTATTTAGAAGGCCTGTTAGAGACCCATCTGTGAGAAGAACCTTTATGCAAAAAGGTCTTGCCACGCTTAATTCTTTTAGACAGGTTTTGTTGTGCTTCAAGCAGTGGTGTGCTAGTATCCTGTATTTACGGATAGCCTCATAGTGTTACATGTATTTTTCCAGCGTATTACACCGACATCCCGAAGATTATCTATGCCTCTCGGACTCATTCCCAGCTGACCCAGGTTATCAATGAGCTGAAGAACACGTCGTACAGGTAGGGGCTGTTGCTGGCTGTTCTTGGGCTATTGGGGGTAAATATAATTTGCTCTCAGTAAATCAAGGGATTTAATCAGCTTCTCAGCTATTGGCCAAAAGTCAAGAGGACTACATGGTGATATTGGCCTCAAGTTGGCTTTAAATGTTAGTTTTTGCTTTTGAACTCTTAGTGGATGACCCCGACCTGGCCTAGACCTATCAGGGTCATGAAGTCCTTTTCCCTCCTGATTACAATAAAAACGTCAACACTGACCAAATCTGATAGACGCGCAGTACAGACACCTGATATACCCCTCTTTAAACACTCCTAATTTGGGTTGGGGGTGTTTATGGCCTAAATCCTGTATTATGAGCTAGATTGTGTATTGATGGTGATTGGTTAATTTGGTGAAAGCCCCGCTCCCTGTGTGATGCTATTACATTACATTACCATTACTTAATCTTTTAAGGGCCTTGTTCAAGGGCCCAACAGCTGCTAGCCACTAGGTGACGGGCTGCCCCTAGTCAAGGTACCATGTCCCTTTCCTTCAGGCCCAAAGTGTGTGTGCTGGGCTCCAGGGAGCAGCTCTGCATCCACCCTGAGGTGATGAAGCAAGAGAGCAACCATGTCAAGGTATGTATGTTCTCACTCGCTCCCAAAAAGCAGTCTTCAGGTTTGACATTAGGGATGCACGATATCATGAAAAACACTGTGGATAATCATTTTGAATAATGCGATGATATGACTAGCTATAAATAAACAAATATTGAAGTGTGCACAGTTCTAATGTCTTTCTGCTTTAGGTACACTGCTAACATGGACCCCAGACAATGAATAACCTATTCCCACTGAATAAAAAATTATTATTATTATTATTATTATTATTATTACCTGCTTTTATTTAAGAAATTGAACATGAACCGCCAATCAATTTAACAGAACCTCAATTTAAATAAATACTATTCATCGCAGTTCAAGCGGTCTTCTGTGATGTGTTTCTCGAGCATGTTGATATCACAATGACTATACATTTACGATATATTGTGCAGCCCTATTCGATGTTGCTCCACAATTCCCATCAAGCAAATGGCTAATGTCAATGCCATGGAAACCGAAAGAGTGATGAGGGAACGGGCCGGGCACTCCAAAGCTTTAGGTATACAGAACAGGCTGTGTTAGCTAATACACAGTTAAACCCGTGGGATACTTTGGGATTGGGGGTTGTCTATCTCAAATGAGTACAAATGTTGTTTTGTAAAGCTCTAGTGCACTGTGTGAAGAGGAATAGCAGGACATTACTGTTGTATTTTTCTTTTCAGGTGCACATGTGTAAAGCGAAGGTGTCGTCACGCTCCTGTGTCTTCTACAACAATGTTGAAGGTAGGCAACCAACAACAAGAACAGCTGGCCGTCGTGGATGATTATAGATGGGCAAAGTCTTCCTTGCGGTGGTGAACGGTTTGATCTTTCCTCACCAAATTTTCACATTTTCTGAGGGCCACACTTGACTTTCGTCTGAGGAATGATGACCTTCCATTACGTTCAGCCCAACACATATGGTTGTGCAGGGAGGGTGTGAGATCACCAGCTCAATGCAGGGTGGCAATCACCATTAGTTTTATTGCAACTGCTTTGGTCATGGAAGTAGTTGAAGTTAGCCTGAGGCTTGTTCGCAGTCAACACTTAGACACAGTCTAATAAGCAGGTGGATATATTGCCAGGCAATATGTAAATGAGATGACTTTATTAATCTTCTGTGAAATAAACACGGGTGAATTAAATTTATGCAGCCGAATCACGCTCCTCAAAGTAATCTGAAGACATCCCATCTAAAATATGAATTTTGTTTTTATTTACCAAAACCAAATATCTCACTTGAATGAAGTTCAAGGTTTTATTTTTTCATCATTAGTTATTTTAAAAGTTTGTCCAGTATTTTCAATGTTATATTGAATATTGTCTATGTCAGCATTACAGCAAAATTAGCTGTAGCATTTGAATGGTATCATCTTGTTTCAGAAAAGAGCACCGATAAGGAACTTGCCAACTCCATCATGGACGTGGAAGACCTTGTGAAACTGGGCAACAAGCAGAGGTCTGTATGTGATGAGGTCATGAGGGATGGTGGTTAGAAGTTTAGACTTTGGGTGAGAGGTGGAGGGTGGGGCTTTTGTGGACTGCAGCTTGTAGGACCCCCTCGAAAAACAAGTAACCAACTCGGTGTGCATTGTCTACACACACACCAACCCCCCCCCCCCCCCCCCCCCCCCCCCTTTGAAGAACATGCATAAATATGAGTTAACCAGGAAACTGCAGGTACGGCAGCCCAGAAAGCAAGCCAGTAAATTCTTGCCGAAGGCATGAAAGGTCCTCAAGTTTTTGGTGCGTTTGGAACACTGCCCAACCGTGCGCTATATTACACTGATGGACCTTTCCATTTTTTTTCTTAATCAGATTTATCTCTTTATTATCACAGCACAGTAAGCTTGGATGTGAAAGATTAGCATGTTCCTCGCCACACGGCATGCATTGATATACATTAATATTTTTCTTCTTGTAGGTAATTTTATTATCTGCATTCATTCATATTTATGAGCACAATAAATATTGGTGGTAGTGTGATTTATGCTTCCCTAAATGGAATATTGCTGGGAGTCATTAACTTTGTCGGAAATGTGATGAAACGCCAGTCGAAAGCTAATGTTGTACCATTCCAAAGCCTGTGCTGCAAGCATTGCTCAAAATATGTTCGTCTTTTAAAACCTGGTCCTCTTGATATGTTGGGTGATTTTAGTGATTGTAGCTACAAGTCTTTATAAATGTGTCATATTTAAAGCTGTTTTGATTAACCTGCTTATAATATGACCTCCTAAATTGTATTTTTTATATATGTTCATGCTGCATAGTTGTGTATTAAAGTTAGGTTTGTGCAGTTCGGTTTTCCACGGAGTTAGGTTTGTGTTGTTCGGTTGTCCATGGAGTTAGGTTTGTGTTGTTTGGTTGTCCATGGAGTTAATTTTGTGTTGTTTGGTTGTGGTGACTACATCTTTCTCTCCTCTTCCCACATGGCTATATGCCGTTCTGACTTTCATGCAAATAAACCATTTGCTCCATTCAAGTGGTTTCCCCATAACATTGATATTCTGTGTCAGGTCCTAAGATAAGTCTTCTTGGGTGACTAGAGCTTTAACAGGGGATTGGATGGCAAGCTGATGCACACACTGATGGTGTACTGACGTGTGTGTGTGTGCTTGTGAGCTCAGAGTCCTGTGTGTGTGTGTGTGTGTGTGTGTGTGTGTGTGTGTGTGTGTGTGTGTGTGTGTGTGTGTGTGTGTGTGTGTGTGTGTGTGTGTGTGTGTGTGTGTGTCGCACTCACAGGCCCAGACCCCATTGGCTCCAGCCTGTGAGGGTACCTTACATTAAACTGGGCATATTGGCCGAAGTGGATATTTCACCAACATGGTAGTGGTCCTTTATGGCAGCTGTAAATGGCAGGCTTTCTCAGTGGGTCAGTCCCTAGGTTTAGGAGATTAGGGTGAAAATGAAGTGGCAGCTTTGGCTGTTTAAAGTCCTGTGGGCCCAGCAGTGCTGATCGCCACCCCGCGGCTTTAGTGACTGCCGGTGTACGCAGTGATGAAAATCGCCGTTCCCCCCCACAGAGCCCTGGCAGATGGTTGCATTGTGGGACTGCTGTTTGATGTGTCTTTCTGCTGGTACTGGGGCACAGCTACATCCTGTGGGCCAGTACTGCTTTTTACTGTGTGGTTCAGCACAGCTTAGCGTAGCAATCAGTATGGTTCATATTTGACTGTGTGGTTCAAAATGCGGTTAGCCCCACCTTTCTGCTGCTGTTAACTCCTCCTCCCTACTGCTGTTAACCCCGCCTCCCTACTGCTGTTAACCCCGCCTCCCTGCTGCTGTTAACCCCGCCTCCCTGCTGCTGTTAACCCCGCCTCCCTGCTGCTGTTAACCCCGCCTCCCTGCTGCTGTTAACCCCGCCTCCCTGCTGCTGTTAACCCCGCCTCCCTGCTGCTGTTAACCCCGCCTCCCTGCTGCTGTTAACCCCGCCTCCCTGCTGCTGTTAACCCCGCCTCCCTGCTGCGATTAACCCAGTCTCTGCTGCAGTTAACCCCGCCTCCTTGCTGCTGTTAACCCCGCCTCCCTGCTGCTGTTAACCCCGCCTCCCTGCTGCTGTTAACCCCGCCTCCCTGCTGCTGTTAACCCCGCCTCCCTGCTGCTGTTAACCCCGCCTCCCTGCTGCTGTTAACCCCGCCTCCCTGCTGCTGTTAACCCCGCCTCCCTGCTGCGATTAACCCAGTCTCTGCTGCAGTTAACCCCGCCTCCTTGCTGCTGTTAACCCCGCCTCCCTGCTGCTGTTAACCCCCCCCTCCCTGCTGCTGTTAACCCCGCCTCCCTGCTGCGGTTAACCCCCGCCTCCCTGCTGCTGTTAACCCCGCCTCCCTGCTGCTGTTAACCCCGCCTCCCTGCTGCTGTTAACCCCGCCTCCCTGCTGCTGTTAACCCCCGCCTCCCTGCTGCGGTTAACCCCGCCTCCTTGCTGCGATTAACCCAGTCTCTGCTGCAGTTAACCCCGCCTCCCTGCTGCGATTAACCCCGTCTCTTTGCTGCAGTTAACCCCGCCTCCTTGCTGTGTTTCAGGTTCTGTCCATACTATCTGTCTCGAGCGCTGAAGCAGCAGGCTGACATCATATTCATGCCCTACAACTACCTCCTGGATCCCAAGGTCAGCCTCCATTTTGTACACATCTACTTCTTTGCCAATGGTGACGATAACAATGCCTGTGATAATGATGGGGAACTTTATCATCATTGTCTTTATTGTAATTATAATAATACCTACAGTCATACCTTTTAAACATGATGTGTATAACGTAATGTGTCTCTGAAAGCTATGAGTGTTAGTATTGCTGCACATTTTACCATCAGTGTTTCCTATCTTCCAATCATTATGGATTTTTTCATGTGAGAAACTGCCTCGTTGCACTTTTGCCTTTTCTGTGGTGGTGCTAAGCGCAGCGCTAATGGGGCTCGGGCATTCAGATGTGTCACTGCTGAGAGAGGATGTTGATTCAGCCGTGTCATTGCTGAGAGGACGTTAGCTGGCTTAATGGGGGTCTCAGTCATACCTGTGAGGCCTTCTTGTGATTGGTGCATGTGCTCCAGCCTACCGTCCAATCATGTTCTCCCCTGAGTGGATGGAAGCAGGTCCTTCAGTATTAGTGTCAGTAATAGACCCCTGCTCTGGACTGCTGTAGGAGCTAGGCTTGCACATTAAAGGTTTTGGGTTTAATTCCCCAGATTGGGTGCTTCTCTTGTGCCCTTCTGAAATGTACTTTACACCGCTTCAGCAGATACCCTGCTGTGTGAATGGACTGCATGTAAGGAATGGGAGCTGTGTAAAGCACTCTGGATAAGAAAGTAATGTGCTGTGTGCTCTCTTGTGAAATTGGGTGTGCATCAGTGCTTGACGTTAACACCTGCCAAATACGGGTAGAATTTGGCACTGGCATGTAGCTCGTTCACTCTTGCTAGCCACTTTGCTGTTTGAGATTCTGGCTGCATTTTCTATGACAAAAATGGCTTTTGAAAATGCTTAGTCACTTGTGACTTTGGGAAAGCCTCTAGCCACAGTGGCTGGCAAGCCAAAACGTTAACGTCAAGCCCCTTTGTTCACCTGTAGTTTCTTGTTCTGTGGTGAGCACCCACATTTTGACAATTCTGAGGATTCTGCTTGGAGCTGGTGTAGGTAAAGGTTCTAAATGGCTCATAAGTGCTGCGTGACCTTTTATGCACATCTGTTGGATAGTGTGGAATTGGAATTGGGGCGGCCTGGAGCGTAGTGGTTAGGGTAAATGACTGGGAAACGTAAGGTCGGTGGTTCTAATACCGGTGTAGCCACAATGAGCTCCGCACAGCCATTGGGCCCTTGAGCAAGGCCCTTAACCCTGCATTGCTCCAGGGGAGGATTGTCTCCTGCTTAGTCTAATCAACTGTACGTCGCTCTGGATAAGAGCGTCTGCCAAATGCCAATAATGTAATGTAATGTAATGTAACTGTTACATCACCTGCTGTATCCTGGGGCTTCACGTTCACGTCTCGATGCTGTGATGGCACGTTTGTGTCTTTTATGAACGTCAATGTAGCCGTGATAAGTCATTTTGTAGTTAAGAAGGCTTTATGTAGCTTTGTTAGATGACTTTGTGGTGATGTTTTTTCCTCTGCAGAGCCGCAGAGCACATAACATTGAGCTGAAAGGGGCTGTGATCATTTTTGATGAGGCCCACAATGTGGTAAGCAACTTCAGTTCTCTGTGTACACAAAATACACACGCACACTATACACAATATACACACACACAGACACTATACACACACTCACACACACTATACATAATATACACCCACTACACATGCACACTATATACACACTACACACACGATATAGACACACACACACACACACACACACACACACACACACACACACACACACACACACACACACAATATAGACGCACACTGTACACACACACACACTATACACAATATACACACACTACACACGCTCACTATATACACACACGCACTGTACACAATATACACACACTACACGTCCACACTATATAAACACTACACGATGTATACACACTAAACACGCACTACACAGTATACACACACTATACACAATATACACACACGCACACTACATAATAACACACACACCACACACACACATGCACACATACACACAGTGTTTGTACTTTGGTTAGAGCTTCACACAGTGTTGGTGCTATGGGGGTGTGCTTCACACAGTGTTGGGGCTATGGGGAGAGCTTCACATAGTGTTGAGGCTATGCGGAGAGCTTCACACAGTATAGGGGTATACGGATTGTGTTGGTGTGCATGGCGCACTGCTCATAGACTGAGGGAGCGGACAGAGCACAGCATTATGAGGACATCACTCAGGAGACATGAGGCAATACTGAGCAACGGGCTCCTTGTTCAGTGGAACAACCATTTTTATTGAACTCACAGAGGCCTTTGCATACACACAAACACGCAGATACATACACATGGCCGCATGCAGGTCATAACACACACACGCACACATTTGCGTGGGTACACATACACACACGGCCACGTGCAGGTCATAACACACAGGCGCACACACACGCATACACGTACACACATACACCCACGGCCACGTGCAGGTCATGACACACAGGCGCACACACACACACACACATACACACTCACACAACATACACGTGCACACACACACACACACACACGGCCGCGTGCAGGTCATAACACACACACGTACACATGTGCTTGGGTACGCACACGCGCGCACACACACACAGCCGTGTACAGGTCATAACCCCCAGGCGCACAAACACATTCACAGGGGGCATGCCTGTGCAGGGAATCCCCTGGTGGCCACGGTACAGGGCCAGACAGTCGGGCGCCCTGGAAGGGGAGTGTGTATATTTGAGGCACGGTCTCCATGGGAACCTGTTTAAACAGCGGTTTCCGAAGGTGTACGTTGGCAGGAGAGGCACTGACCAGGCTGCATACTGTGGGTAATGCACACTTCTGACAAACAAAACACAACAACCTCTCCCCCACACAGACACATACACACGCACATGCACGCACACGCAGCATACAAGTCCCTCATCTCTCAAAATCCTTCTCTTGTTTCTTTATCTCTTTAAAATCTCTCTATTTATCTCCCTCTTTCAAATCTTTTTTTCTCTTTCTCTTTTAAATCTGTTTATCTCCCTCCTACAAGGGTTTCTGTTTTTCTCTTTCAAATCTCAGTTTCTCTTTCAAATGTTTTGTCTCCTTTTCATGTCTGTTTCGGTAGATTCCAAATCCGTCATCTCATTCCTCAAATATCATTTTTCTTATATCTGTATGTTTGACTTTCTCTATCGCTATCTCACACACCCCTTCAGTCTCTCACAGTTTCACACACCCACACACACCCGCACACACACACACACACACACACACACACACACACACCTACACACCTGCACACACACACACACACACACACACACACACGCACCCGCACCCGCACACCCGCACACACGCATCCACACACACCCACACGCACACACACACACCCGCACACACCCGCACACACACACACACCTGCACACACCCGCACACACACACACACGCACACACACGCACACACACCCGCACCCACCCGCACACGCACCCGCACACACCCGCACACACCTGCACACACACCCGCACATACACACACGCACACACACTCCCGCACACACACACACACACAAACACACACACACGTTGCCCACACGCTTTTTGTTTCTCATGAGGGTGTCTCTCTCTCTCTCTCTCTCTCACACAAATGCTGTCAACCTATTTGTTTATGTCTTCAGAATTAACCCTTTAAGGTGTGTGATCAACATTGTAATGATGTAACAATCAGTACTGGTAAATAAAACCAATGAATTTCTTGAATACAGTTACAGTTTAGAAAAACATTCCAAACAATCTGCTCTTCAAAGGGTGAAATAGCATCCTGACAGGATGGGCGTAAAATAGTAGGAGAATAAAAACTTTGGCACACTGAGATTGATTGCAAGTCTCTTTTAATAAATAGAAAAAGTGAAGCTTTCTGTCAGTGGGCCTTTAATTTGGCTGTGAGTGCAATAAAACAGCAGTCCTGTACACATAGGTAAAACCACACCTCGATTAACAGGAAGGAACCTCCTCAACTAACTTCCCCCCCCCATTCTCTGAAAAACTAAAGCCAGGTGAAACCTTCCAAATTTTAACCCGGAAATTTTCGTGAAAATTTCACACAATTGAGCAACCCGGGAGAAGAACGCTTACTAGTCCCAGTTGAATGAGAATACTTCCCGTCTGAGAAGGACACCAAACAGAAATGCGTTCTTGCTCTCCTCGCAGGAAAAGATGTGCGAGGAATCCACCTCCTTCGACCTGACGCCCTACGACATGGCGTCCGCCATCGACGCGGTGGACAAGCTCTTGGTAGAGCAGGCAAGGGACGCTGGGAAAGAGGGGGTGTCCGAGGACTTCAACGTGGAATCTCTGAACTCCGGTAAGCCCACCTACGAGCCGAGTGCTACGATTAAAGAACAGCCGTAGCATTTTGTTGGACGGAAACCCGGGGAAGGAGTTTTGTTGGCCGTGCAGTTGAATCTCGTAGAGGCTGTTGGCAGGGTTTCCCCCAGGAAAAGAGTTAATGAGAGGGAATTGACGGTGTTAAGCCTGGAGCTGTGGAATTCACCTGATAGCCCGCACCTGACCGGGTGAAAACACGCACAGTGGCAGTTTTGTTGAACGGCACCATTGTGCATTTGATCTGTGTCTGCGGTTTTATAGATTTTTCTTCAATGTTTACCGAGGCTCTGTGAAGTCTGCGAAGGCTCCACACCTGTTAATACCTGGGGGGAGACTACGGTTAACCTGTGTGAGCCTTTCATCCAGTGTGTTCAAATTTATACTTTGCGGGGTATTATTGACATGTTCCTGAAAATTCCATTTTAATTTCAACCTCCAGTTCGATTTAGTTATTCTGATTGATGATCATTTTCAAGTATTCTGCTGGGTTTGGGCCATAAACTTATGTTTGTTCATTCACTCATCTTTATTTCAGTGTTTCTTGGTGTTTACATGAAATGACTTTTTCTACATTACATTTATTATTTGTGTTTGATGTTGAGCCAACCCAGAAGGCCTGTAGCTTAGTGGTTAAGGTACATGACTGGGACACGCAAGGTCGGTGGTTCGATCTCCGGTGTAGCCACAATAAGAGCGTCTGCCAAATGCCTCGTAATGTAATGTAATATAAACATCTCAATAAACATTCAGTTTTTACTGATGGCAATAAAACAATATTGAAGATGTCAACATGTCACGTCAGCTTCCAGGAAGAGTCAAAGTTTGAATCATAAACTCTTCAGAACTTTTCAAGGCTGTCGAATTTTAATGATGTTGGGGTTTTTTGCCTTCAGGTTTGAAGTTGGACATTACGGCTATTGCGAAAATAAAACGTAAGTTTCCTCTCGAAAACAAGTGGCAGTTGCGTTTTCTCCCATCTTTTCATCAAGTTTGTAACAGAGATGTTGAAAATTGAGCCCGTGACAGATGAGGCAGTGCTATAGTAGCTGTTTCGTATTGACTCATTTTAAATTTTGCTTACCAGGGCATACTGTAGAGGCAGAGACCCTCAGGGTCTCCAGCCTGATTCAGTGCTGAATACCCTCTCGCCTGGGCTGAATGGCCCGTTCTCTTTGTAAACGTTTTGCCCGTGAATAGCACATTTGTTTTGCGGTGGCCTTTCAGAAATTCTCCTGGACCTCGAGGCTGCTATCGATTCCTTTGATCTTCCTCATGACAAAGGGATGACCAAGCCTGGGAGGTGAGTGTGCCAGTGCCTTTTTCCCCCACAGGCCTGAAACGTCCTCTGGAGGAAGTTCTGCTGGGGGAGGTTTGTGATGCCGATTACACTTGAGTCTACAACTGCCTATGAGTCTACAACTGCTTTTTCATAAAACATTCTTTAAGCACGCTTTAATTCAAGTGGCTCGAACATAGACTTTAAAAACTTTGCACCTCACCAATATCACAGAGTCAGCCGCTGATTAGAGGGAGTTCTACAGAAAGGGAGAGAGCTCTGCGTAAACAGAGAGTTCTACGGAAATGTCCTCTAGATAAAGTTCAATGGAAGGGCCCCCCCTCTGTGCGGCTACCACGGCCTACAGAAGCGTAAACATGTTAAGACTGGAAGAAAGACACAGAGGACCATTGTCCACACAAACACCAGCTGGCCTTCAGTCCCGGGGGCATGCAGAGGGCCGTGTGTTCAAGGAAATAAATGGCTATGTAAAAATTAAGTCACCGGAAAAGGGATCAACGCAGCTGCCCCGTATTCGCCTCCGGCAACCACTTCATTCGCCACAGTTCCACACTCATGCTAGCCCTTGCCTGTTCACTCTGGTCAGTTTGTCATCCATTATATTTAATGAAGATTATTATTATTATTTTTATTTTTTTCTCGAGTTTACGTGCTTTGTCCATCTCTCCACCTCAGCTTCATATTCGAGCTGTTCCAGAGGGTCCAGCTCACCTTCGACACCAAAGCGGCCGTCTTGGAAGCTCTGGAGCAGATTCTGGGCTATCTGGCTGGGCGTGAGTACATCTTCACTCCCTGTCTCTGCGTGTCCAGTGCCTGTATCACCGGGTCGCTGCTGTGCTACCGAAATGTTACAATGAAAATAATCTTTCTTTTATAAAGCTCGTAAACGGTACACGCCTGTGCACAGTGTATGGATTTATTCATGTAATGACTCTAAAAACACGGTTATTCCCTGGAGCACATGCAATTCTCAGCTATATTAAAACCACAGTCATGGCACTGGATGAAATGAGCACTAAATGACATGCACCAAATGTGTGGCTTAAGATCTGTTTTTTAACTAAAATGCAAGTGGTCTTTGCAGTAGTTAAATGTTAGCTCTGATATCCTGAAGGAAATGTTTCCAGAGCTGGGCTGCCTGTCGTGAGAGACTCTTGCTGATCTGACATGGGGCTGTGCCACAGATGGTCACTGGTTTTTATTCTGATGTGTCATCTTGTTCTTTGTAGGACCCGGCGTCTTCCTGAACACATCTGGATTGCAGAAGTTGGCAGACATCATTCAGGTCGGATATATACTGTGGTTTATACAGCATATCACAGAATTCGCCTCATATTCAGGTGAACAATTTAAGATGATGAAGCCCATGAGGAGAACAGGCCTTTCTGCTCATCTAGAACATAAGAACGTAAAAACATAATGACAGCAGCTCCTGCATTTACCTCCGTTTACCTTGTGCAATCTCTTGCCCCTGATTTCCCGCTCACAGTTGGTGTTCTCCATAGAACCACCGGAGGGCGTTGCAGGGAAGCGCATTGAAACAACCACTAAGCAGTTCAAGGTGAGCACTGGCCCTGCACTCGTGTTCAGCGCTGGGAAATACTTCCTACGGATTCCCACGCAACCTACTTCCAGTTAGCTAATCAATATAATTATGGGGAAACATTTGTTTTGTTTGCTTACACCAGGGATGTTACGATAAAGGCCACATCTGCGGGGACCTTTGTCTGACATTAATCTTTTCACCATGTCGGCCAACGATACTCACATCATGATGGAAATGTACTAAACTAAATAAAATCATTTTCAAATCATCATTTAGACCTACAGCTCACACGCTCATACATTTCCCACGGCCACAGTTCACCTATGACCACATCTTATTTTGTAATTATGGGGAAAACATCTCATAATTTTACAAAAAAAAGGAAAGAATTTGGTGCACCTCCATACCAGACAACCTCCCGTTTTCCTCATGATGTTATCTCGGTAGTTGCTGAGTAAACTCTGTCCTAATAGGTTCATATCCACCGGGATACCAGCCAGCATCGGAAAAAGCCAAGCACGGACATATGGTCTTCATCATCCTCAAAGAAACAAGGTGCTTTTTTTATTAGTCTGCTTTGATTTGGAAATGCCGGAAAGGATTTATTTCTCTGCAGAAAGAGTCCTGTAGTTACACACGCAAGGTGGTCAAGCACAAATTGACGAGACGAAGGCAGTCTCCGCCATTTTATAATCAAAAAGTGTCTTACTAACATAAGATTATCCTACCTCTAATTAGTGCACAGTTAATACGTGTGCGTACTAACGTGTGCGTACTAATAATTACTAACATACTAATAACATTAATAACTTGCATGATTCTACCTCTGATTGGTACACGAGTAATAACTACATAAATAAGCGACGTTCATGTAGCATGCGTCTTGTTTCCTGGATTCAAGATAAGTGCCCCTTCTGGCTCTCTAGCCATAAGATGGGCCATATGTATTTGAGCCTGAGACGTAAGTGTGCCAGAGGCCTCAGGCCTGCAGTTTCATAGAGACAAGATGTATAGAAGTGAGGAAGAGACAGAAAGATGCATGTCTTTGTCTCCTGGTTGTCCTTGGTAGAGAGACGAGGACAGAGAAAGGCTCCACATTCAAATGTGTCTCTGCTGACTGCTACTCCCAGAGAATTTGATAGAAGTTTCAATTGGTATGGTTTTACAGCAAACATACGTGTATATATAGAGAATGAATATATACGCCGATCAGCCACAACATTAAAACCAGTGAAGTGCATAGCATTGATACTCTCGTTACAATGGCACCTGTCGAGGGGTGTGATTAATTAGGCAGCAAGTGAACAGTCAGTTGATGTGTTGGAAGCAGGAAAAATGGGCCAGCGTAAGGATCTGAGCGACTTTGACAAGGGCCAACTCGTGATGGCTAGACGACTGGGTCAGAGCATCTCCAAAACGCCAGGTCTTGTGGGGTGTTCCCGGTATGCAGTGGTCCAAGGAAGGGCCACCAGTGGGGTGTTGCACATGGGGTGTGAAGGCTAGCTCGTCTGGTCCGATCCCACTGAAGCGCTGCTGTCGCACAAACGGCTGAAGATGTTAATGCTGGCTATGATAGAAAGGTTTCCGAGCTTGCCGAGTATGGGGCTGCGTAGCCGCAGACCGGTCAGAGTGCCCTTGCCGACCCCAGTCCTCCGCTGAAAGCGCCTACAACGGGCACGTGAGCGTCAGTACCGGACCACAGAGCAATGGAAGAAGGTCTGGTCTGATGAATCACGTTTTCTTATACATCGTGTGTGTGTTTCGTTTACCTGGGGAAGAGATGGCACCAGGATGCATTATGGGAAGAAGGCAAGCTGGCAGAGGGATGCTCTGTGCAATGTTCTGCTGGGAAACCCTGGGTCTGGGCATTCATGTGGATGTTACTTTGACACATACCACCTACCTAAACATTGTTGCAGACCAGATACACCCCTACATGGTGACGGTATTCCCCAATGGCCTCTTTCACCAGGATAATGCGCCCTGCCACACTACAAAAATTGTTCATGAATGGTTTGAGTAACATGACAAGGTGTTGACTTGGCCGACAAATTCCCAGTCTGATCCAGCATCCGTGGAATGTGCTGGATAAACATGTCTGATCCACGGCAGCTCCACCACGCAACTGACCGGGCTTAAAGGATCTGCTGCTGACGTCTTGGTGCCAGATACCACAGGGTACCTTCAGAGGTCTTGTGGAGTTCATGCCTCGATGGGTCAGAGCTGTTTTTGTAGCACGAGGGGGACCTACACAATATTAGGCAGGTGATTTTAATGTTGTGGCTGATGGGTGTATATATGCCTTCTCTATGAGTCTGAAAACACCCTGCTGACAACATGTTTCCCTTCGCAGTCACACACATGCCATTTTCTACCACATTACTATTCCTCGTTTCCCAGTTTCTTCCCCAGATTGAACATTGGTTTTGTTTAATTTACTTTTTATAAATTAATTACTACAGTTAATTTTATTACATTACATTCCGTTGCATTAATGCCATTTGGCAGACACTCTTATCCAGAGTGACGTACAGTTGACTAAGCAGGAGACATTCCTCCCCTGGAGCAATGCAGGATTAAGGGCCTTGCTCATTGGCTGTGTGGATCTTATTGTGTCTACACCAGGGATCAAAACACCGACCTTGCGGGTCCCAGGCATGTACCTTAACCACTACACTACAGGCTACCCTTATACTATTACTTTTCAAGTTTAAATGTGGCTGCCTATAGTCTAGTGCAGCTCTTGAGCCTTAACTCCACTTGCTCCAGTGGGGATTGGCCCCTGCTTACTCTAATCAACTGTAAGTTGCATTAGATAACATGTTGGTAACCATCTGCCGTTCTTGTGGAGTATGGAACAGTTGCACACGTTCAGTTTTCCGTGGGATAATCTCACGTAGTCTGACCTCAGGAGGCCGGGGCCTGGTCTGATCCCGGGGTGTTGTCTCCCGCAGGGAACATCCTGAGTTACTGGTGCTTCTGCCCCGGGTTCAGCATGCAGGAGCTGGTCCGCCAGGGCGTGCGAAGCATCATCCTGACCAGCGGCACCCTCTCTCCCCTCTCCTCCTTCACCTCCGAAATGCAGATGTCAGTGTGCCTCTCTTTCTCTGTCTCTCTCCCGGTCTCTTTGTCTTTCTCTTTCTTTCTCTGTCTCTCCATCTCTCTCTTGCTCCCACTGTCTCTATCTCTTGCTCCATCTCCCCCCCCCCCCCACTCTCTCTCTGTTCTCTATTGTGTTGCCACAGAATGTTATTATCTTGAAGAGTTTTATGTGAAATTAAGCAGAAATAATGCATTCATTGTAACTTACAGAGGCAGGCGAGCTTGCGTGACAAGTTTTGGAAAAGGCAAATAAACTGCCCCAATTGTGTTCAATATTTACGTCTCGTAAATGGGGAATTTACCCTTTCCGTTTGTAGAAGATTAAGTTTTCACTTTGGCAGAATTTATGACAGAAATGCACGCGAGTTTTATTCTGGCCTTGATGACTAACGTTATGTCATCTCGCCCTGAAACTCATTGTAAAAACAAGCGTAAGCTGATAGGTGTATCAAGTATATATCTCTTGCGCTAATGGCATGTAATATGCCTCCATGGAAATCTCTGTGTTCTCAGACCCTTCCCGGTGTGTCTGGAAAATCCGCACGTTATCCAGCGAGACCAGATCTTTGTCACCGTCATCGACAAAGGGCCTGACGGTGTGAAGTTGAGCTCAGCCTTTGATCGAAGGTGAGCTGTGGTCGCGTGACCATCTGCGTCTGCCTTGTGTATCTGGTCTTTCAGGCGGGACTTTCCCTGTGGAGCAAAGCACAGAAGCGGATCAGTGTCTTGCTCTGGCATGTTATATTGTGTGCATTTTTCGTTCGTCATTGCTCTTTCTGCTGCTTTGAGATGCATAATCAACCCCACACAATTCCATATTTTCGGGGCACTGAAGATTAAGGAAATTCCGTTTTAATTCAGTTTTAACAGCTCACACTGAATGCCAAACACAAGCACATCAACCATTAAGACACCTCACTTACCCAACATGTAAAATACATTTATTTAATTTAATTTGTTAATTATTATGAAATATATCAATTAATAATGTAATCGCTGAACTCGGCGATAGGTCAGTTGGTAAGATGCCAAACAACTTGTCTCTCCCAAGGTACTATAACAAATAATAAACAAATATTCTAAAAAGACCAGGGATGAAATATGGAATACTAGGTGCAAAACTCTGATGTCAACTTCCAACTAACTCCCAAAACTAAAAGAAAGATCATTTTTTAATTGAGTGGGAAGAGGGGCCATCACCCTTTTTTCTCTTGGCCCATTCTTGAGGTGCATCCAAGGGATACCGATTTTTTTCCCTTTTATATATTATTGTTGGTTCACGTCAATCTGCAATTCAATACATAGGTTAGTGCCCACTCTTAGTGTGCATTATGGTGACATTAAATATGAATATTTGTTGGATATTTTTGGGAGGGACGGCTTTGGCAATGATGGAAATGTTTGTGAGCTCTTATGTAGAGAAACTAGATCAGGCAAAAATTAAACCAAGTTATTAACCCACTAGTAACTCTTCGCTTTATTTTGCTAGGGCCTGACACCTGAATATCCAACGTTTATGGTCAGGACTCCTATGACTATGAGGACTGCCTGTGTGGGGATTTCCCAGCCGCCCCTGTTACATTACATTACATTATTGGCATTTGGTTGGTTGATTAGTCTAAGCAGGAGACAATCCTCCCCTGGAACAATGCAGGGTTAAGGGCCTTGCTCAAGAGCCCAATTGCTTTGCGGATCGTAAATTGTGGCTTATTGTGGATTAGAACCACTGACCTTGCATGTTCCAGTCATTTTCCTTAACCACTATGCTACAGGCCACCCCTGTTGACACATGCACACACGCCCATGTGTGCTCACTCATTGAAACAGCTAGCTCTGATCTCCATATGTTATTTCCCAGCCTCTGTTTTTTTTTTGTTTTTTTTGTGTCTGAAGCTGGGTTTCCCTGTTAGGGGGCCCTATCTGTGGTTACCATTAAAGCTCAGGATGCTAGGCCTAATATGGCTGCATCTACTGAATTTCATTTCCTTATTCTCCCCCGCAAAAACTGTGACCTCATGTGTTTTTCTAAAAGAGCATTTCTTTTTTAGGTTTGTTCCTGAAAACATGGCTTCGCTAGGCAACACTGTCGGTAAGACGTCAGACAACCACTGTTTCTTTCTGGTCCTGCAGTGTACGGGAATCCTTTGTTATTAGACAGACATGTGGTTCTTTGCTGCAAAATTAGGAGCCAGATTTTAGCAGGTTTCCCTGGAAAATCCCTTCTTACGAACCAACCAGTTAATGTTACTATTATGTTATCTGGGATTAGGCCCTGAAACAATACAGAACTTGCATAATAAAGAGTTTCATGTAAGCGTGATGCATGTTACTGGCATACTAGACAATTGTCTACTAGTTGTCCCAGTGCTCTACTTTGTTTCCCTCGACAACCTCACCAGCGAATCATCATATATTGCAGGAAACCAGTCTGTATATACTGGCCATCTGATATAGAAACACAATCATTCTCTTTATGAGAGGGCAGGGCAAGACATGTGCCACTGTGTGAAGGGTGACTTGGGGTCTTGCAATTCCCCGCATGAGGTTTCAGTCCCGCCATGACGGTCTGAGCTCTGCTGCCCCTGGCTTTTATGCAAAAAAAATAATAAAAAAACTTGAGGCGAGGGTGGACAGACATTGAAAAGAAATTGCGTCCCAGACCTGGGTCAAATATGTAATTATTTTAGATTCAAATTTCTACACTTTAATCAAGTTGTCGGGTGTATTGAAACCTCTGAAATAGTTTCAAAACTAGTTTCAAACCCCACCTTCTGGACCTCTTGGTTGGCTCAATTGCGCCAGGCAAGATCAATTAAGAACAGAAAAGTATTTGAATCTGAAACAATTGGGTATTTGACCCAGGTCTGTTGCATCCTGTTTTAAATTCGACCCCATTCCTTCAGCGTAAAGCCTCCTTTTTATTATTCTGTGATTTTGTTTTCCTCCCACAGTAAATTTGGGACGAGTTGTTCCTCACGGCCTTCTGGTGTTCTTCCCCTCTTACCCTGTGATGGATAAGACCGTTGAATTCTGGCGGGTAATTAGTTTGAAATGCTATTTGAATGTAGCCGTTAGTTCGAGCCAAGCCATAGGAGAGCTAAGCCTATTTGTTTGGCCTATATCTCAGCCTGATAATTGCTTCTTTGACTGTCATTGGCACAACTGTAGTCCATAGCATAGAATCATGACTAGGTACTTGAAAGCTTTCTTGTATCTGCATTAAGGAAGCAAATTAATTACTAATCAGAAATGGCTGAGAAGCCAACTGTCCAATTACTTTTGGTCCCCTAAGATGGAGGCACTGTGTAATTCTTGCGCTGATCCCCACAGGCTAACGGGCACGCCGACCGCATAGAGAAACTGAAGCCCATGTTTGTGGAGCCGCGCGGCAAGGGGACCTTCACGGAGGTTAGCATTACGCCGCCGCGGTTAGCCTCCGCTTGCACTCAGATCACTGACGGTGCTGTGGAGGCTATCCGGAGCATTCCGTGTCCTGATATTTGTTGTAAAAAAATAAATGAAATAAAAATAACGCCAATTTGGGATTTAATGTTGCTTTCTGGTCCTTGGACTTAGGTGATCGACGGCTATTATGGTAAAATCGATGATCCTAAATCAAAAGGAGGCAGTTTCTTTGCTGTATGCAGAGGAAAGGTGAGTCTGTTTCACGTCTTTAATGTATATATGCTACACTGCATTATGACCAGTCACAGATGAAGTGAATAATGTTGATCATCTTAAAACAGTGTGTCAAGGTCTGGGATATATCAGACGGTAAGCGAGCAGTTGGCTTTTGTAGTTGGTGTGTTGGATGAGGTTGAAATGGGCTGGTGTAAAGAAGTGAGTGATTTTGACTAGGGCTAAATCGTTATGACCAGATGACTGGGTGGGAGCATCTCCGAAATGGTAATGCTTGTGGGGTGGTCCCGGTCAGCAGTGGTGAGTACCTACTGTCAGTGAGGGACAAATCCCAAACGGCAACGGGGTGTTGGGCGCCCAAGGTGTGATAGCAACGAAGGCAAACCTGGTCTATCTGGTCCATATTCGCGCACAGGTTGCAGAAAATTGCGAACATTGTTAAGAGAGCACTTATGTTTAAGAACATTACCTTGCTGTGGGTTAAAGCACTATCCAAATATATTTCATTGAATTTGAGCTGATAAGATTCTTCAGAATTAATTCTGCTGCTGCTATCAGTAGTTACGTTATCAGTGAAGGCAAGTGAGCCAGCATCAGTTGCAACTATACATGCTCAAACTATAACACACCCAGCACCATCTTTCACAGTTGAGGGGAGGTGCTTTGGTTCTTCAGCACTTCCTTTTAGCCTCCTCAGTTTGCTCTTGCCATCACTCTGATGCCAGTTAATCTTGGTCTCATCTGTCCGCAAGCCCTTTTTCCACAACTCAGCAGGCTCTTTTAGGTTTTTAGCAAATTGTAACCTGGCCATCCTGTTTTTGCAGCCAACTAGTGGTTTGCGTCTTGCAGTGTAGATAGGTTTGTGAAGTCTTCTGTGGAGAGTAATCACTGACACATCCACACCTGCCTCCTGAAGAGTGTTTCTGATCATCATGTAGTTGTTTGGGGGTATTTATTCCTTTTGCAATTACTGAACTCATTGCTGCTTTTATTCTTTCTTTAATGATTTTCCAAATAGTTTACTTTGGTAAGCCTGTTTGTTTGGCCTATGTCTCAGCTTGATAATAGCTTATTTGACTGTCATTGGCACAACTCTAGTCCTTGTGTTGATAAATAAGAGAAAAGCATACAATCATGACTAGATACTTGAAAGCTTTCTTATAAACGCATTAAGGAAGCAATTGATTTACTAATCAGAAATGGCTGAGAAGCCAACTGTCCAATTACTTTTGGTCCCCTAAAAAAAAGGGTGTAATTCTTACACTGATCACCTAATATGGCTGCAAATACCCTCAAATTACAGAGCTCAGTTCATGGTTTCATTTCAAATCCAATGTGCTACAGTACAGAGCCAAATGAACAGAAATTGTACCTCTGTCCAAACACTTGCGGTCTGCACTTTGTGTATATTCACATACTTTTGGAGGTTTTACCAATTGAAATTTCAATTTATATGACCTGACATCATACCATCTGCTGGGTGGGCCCGGTAGAGTAAGTGGTGGTTTAAATCATTGGCATGAATCAGAAGGGTCATTTCCTGCTTTCCCAGGCCAGCGAAGGGCTGGACTTCGCTGACACCTATGGTCGAGGTGTTGTCATCACGGGCCTGCCGTTCCCGCCCAGAATGGACCCGCGAGTCATTCTGAAGATGCAGTACCTCGACGAAATGTGTAGAAAAGCTTTGAGTGGAGTCAGGGTAAAAATTGATTAGACTTCCTGCCTTCATGCCCAATTGATGTCTCTGTTATTGTTACTAATATTATTATTATTATTATTATTATTATTATTATTATTTATTTTTTTATTTATATATATATTTTTTTTTAATTATTATTATTATTATTATTATTATTATTATTATGTTCTAATGTTGGACAAGTAGGCCTCTGTGGCTCCAGTTACTAATGCAGTGAAGTCATGACTGAGGTTTATGAGGGTAGCATTCAGCGCTTCCTACAGGAAATGTACCGGTGTCAATTACCGTTTGTGTATGAATGGGTGAATGAAAAGCATCAATTGTACAGCGCTTTGGATAAAGGCGCTATATAAATGCCAACCATTTATGCTTCTTTACTGCAACAGGATAACTGCTTGATTACCCAACAGCAGTTTCAGTTTTGTTGTAAATATAAATTGTTCTCGAGTAAGTGATCAGACTCAAGTTATATTTTGGCTGCAGTGTTCCTTTCTTTGTTGTAAACATCCTTAGTGGTGGTTTACAGTGCAGTTTATATACAGTTTCAAAAAGACAAATTACCGGTTTCCTTCCTCCAGCTCATTCTCATTACCTTCTGCCATGTCATTTTATTGGACTGTTTGCCTTTTAATTCCAAATGAGTCTCCTATTGTCATTGTGTGTGTATGCATGTGTGTTTGTCCAGTATTTGTCAGGGCAAGAATGGTATCGACAGCAGGCGTCACGGGCAGTGAACCAAGCCATTGGCAGGGTGATCCGACATCGAGACGATTACGGAGCGATTTTTCTGTGTGATCACAGGTCAGGACCCTCTGCAGGGCCTCTTGATTCTCTACCTCCACCACAACCTCACCCACACTCCCTACCACAACTCCACCAGCACTCTCTTCCCCAACCTCACCCACTCTCACTGACTACCTCCACCCACCCTCACAACCACCACAATGAATGCCTCTCATTCACTCACTACCACAACCTCTACCTACTCCCCTCTCCTTCACCCATTCGTACACACGCACACACACCAACAGTGAAAGCTGCCCTGTTGGGAGCAACTGGGGGTTCGGTGTCTTGCTCAGGGACTCTTCCACATAGCCACCGCATAGTCCAACTACCCCACAACCACTCTTACCTCCTGAGCTAAATCCGGTTTGTACCACAACTCAACAGTGTGATTGTTTAGTGGGCTCCCGATCAGAACCATAATTCAAGTGAAAATCCGGGATGGATGCATTGTGTCACACGGGGTCTATGAGGGTTGCTATGAGGATGGTCATTGCAAATTGTGTCATTGATTGTGTTGAGAAGAGGATGGTGCTTATGACATTATGGGGCCCAATGATGATTAGCTGAGTGGTAAGGGTTTCTGTTTGCTCCCTCCAAAATTCCTCCCTAAGGTTTAAGAGCACAGATGCTCGCTCTCAGCTGCCTTCCTGGGTGAAGCCATACATCCGTACGGACGAAAACTTTGGAAACGTGGTCCGCGATGTGGCACAGTTCTTCAAAGTTGCTCAGAAACTGGTAGGTAATGTTGTCATAGAGTTGTCAGTGACTAATGGCTCAGACGGCATTGGTAAAAGTGTTCCAAGTAGGCCTAGTATCAACATTTCCTGACTGTCCTCTTATGACTCCAGTGACTCAAGCTTGGGTTTTTAGTGTGCCGTAGTCAAAACTTTAATGAAAACTATCTAAATTTGGACATAGATCTTCAGCCATAAGTGGAATTTCTGCTTATGTCACAGACATTGCTTCCATCCATTTTAGGTAGTACGCTGCTTTCTTCATTACTCAACAAGAAGTCAACTGTGACTATTAATTCACAGAAATAGACTATTTAAAAGTTTACGTGTTATTCCCAGTTTATCAGCTTGTTATAGGTTAACTGTGATTTTCACCCGGATCATTGCTAACAACAAAGGATTTTACTTCGCGAATCCAATTTTAATGGAACTGTTAAATTGCAAACCCTCGATCTTGGAAAATGCTGACTGTGATGGCTGATTTGCACAGTTGGTTAAAAGGGAATTCTTCAATGCGAAAAGGTGACACTGTTCCCGAGCAGCGGTCTGAACTGGATGTGAAATATGTCAATATTGCACAGAGACCCCTGCCGGAGAAGAAGGCCCCCACAGCCGGGTCAGAAGCTGGGTCCCCCAGTTACGGGTACCGCCAGTCCTCCCAGACTACCCTTAGCTCCTTCATGCCCAAGGCCAAAGTCCTCGACTCCCACGTTCCCAGCCTCAAGAGGCGGAGGCTCGGTATGTACCCTCAGTTTACAATCTGTCCCCAGTAGGTACCCTCAGTTTACACACTGTCCCCCGTAGGGTACCCTCAGTTTACACGCTATCCCCAGTAGGGTACCCTCAGTTTACACGCTGTCCCCAGTAGGTACCCTCAGTTTACACGCTGTTCCCAGTAGGTACCCTCAGTTTACACGCTGTTCCCAGTAGGTACCCTCAGTTTACATGCTGTCCCCAGTAGGTACCCTCAGTTTACACGCTGTCCCCAGTAGGTACCCTCAGTTTACACGCTGTCCCTGTAGGTACCCCCAGTTATTGAGGCAGGAGTGTGATAACAGGGTAGTTGTTGTGTGCATTAAATGTGCGATAATGTGGTTTGGTGCCATTATTTGGATATAATACTAGTGGACAACATAGCGCAGCGCAGGGCCACAGTTGGCCTCCTCTCATTTAGCGACCACTCTTTCCCTTTTAAGATGACCACTCTTCGGGGGGTGGCACGGCCAGGCTCTGTATCCAGTATGAGGCGGAAATGGACGACAGGAGGAAGCCCACTGGTCTTCTGGACGCTCTGGAGGTCAGCGACCGGATAACCAGGCGGGAAGACAAGGACCACCTGCCGGGCGAGGAAAAGGTAGGAGCCTTTTCACTTTATTTTGACTGGGGGAAATCAGTCAGGGTTACAGATAGAGTGGACCTCACTACAGAAAGTGCCATGAGGAGGGATTGAATAATATAATATATATAAAATAAAGTAATGTTCTATGGTTGCCTTTACAAGCCCCTATAAACTGCTCACTGAGTGTGTAATGTTAATAGGGACCTTTTGCCAAGGAATCCTGTTGGACTAGTTGAAACCAGAGAACAGAAGGTGCTGAATCTGCCGTATGCTAATCATGCTCACTGGAATTCTCCCATGCCTTCCTTCTTTTTCTCCCTCTCTTTCAGTCTCTCTCATAGTGAATCCTTTCTTTACAATTTAAACTGTAGTATCATTGATGATAAATCCCTCTGGCATAACTAGCTTGCCTGGGTTCAGACATCACTCAGAGTAGAATTATCTTGGTGAAGTCATTTGAAAATGTGTTCAAACTGAAACTGCCTGTCCTCCCCACTGTATGCCCCCGAGCATTCTCTCAAACAAAAAGATGGCATTCCTGGATGAGTACATCACCTTTATGAATAATCGATTGGGTTTGGCCGGACGTTTCCGGAAAGGTAACAGGAATTCTTTTGGCAGCATGGTTTTGAACACTGGTGAGATTTTCCCCTGAAATTTTTGCAAGATCCTCAGCTGCTGATTCCCAGCAGGATAACGATCACAAAAGTACACGGAGGCCATTGTGTGCTCGCAGTTCAAAGCTCTAATGCCTGCCGTATCTTTGCACGTAAAATGAGCAGAGATTGCGGGATTCCAATTTTGTCTCACGGGAAACCCAGAACACCCTAGAGATTCCTGTTTATGTCGAGAAAGGAAATTTATATCCTGTATGCACTCCAGCTTGTGTGCTGTTGCCGTGTATTAATTCAACCCTCTTTCTTTAACCAGCTGCATTACGTTTCTGGCCCGTTTAAAATAATATCCAAAGAATTATTATATAATAAGAGTTCAAAATGTTCCGAACAGTGCTGACAAATAAATATGAAATTACTTCCAGATCAGCTTTTCAGAATGAATAACAGTAGTAGCTGAACATCGTGAATAGACCAGACCAGTGAATCTCCGTACTTTGACATACTCAGGGGTAGGAATTACACTGCGGGAATAGGGTATTTGACCTAAATAAGCTATATACACCAGCACCAGTCTGCATCTGCACCTGCTCTGTCACTTCTTCACATTCTCACCAGCTCAATAGCTTGATGGCTAGCTAGCTCCATGTCTTGTATATAATGCCATGGTGAAACAGAGCTCTCGTTCTCAAAAACTACTCATTGTAAAAAGGTAAACTTGTTCAAATGCTCAAACGACTTTCAGCTTGTCGGAAATATTTAACTAATTTGGATATTGTCGAGATATAGATAATTTAGTTAAAATACCCTATTCCCACTGTGTTATGCCTGGCCCCGAGATGAGGCATGGCTATGGTGGTGACGCAATGGCGGACTGGTGTATAGGCATTGCTACATTGTGAGCTAACATGGTCTTCCGAACACAGGGAAGTTGTGTAGTTATTTGTCGTTTTCTTTATAATTATTGGTCCAATTGACTTGTTTTACCAATTGACATGTTTTTGCCTGGGATAGCCAATAAGCAACCATAATCATAAACCACATTCCTCAGGAGAAGAACTACCTTTTAACGGACGTTAAAGCGGCCGCTTCTCCATATTCTGTTTGTAACACAGTGGACTCTATATTACGTCATCTGACATCCGTTCGCAGAATTTGAGGATGGTGGTACAAAAAACTGTTGGAGTGGAAAAAAGTGGCCTTGTTTCTTTCTTTGCTGCCCTTAAAGATATTCGCTACATGGTTACTCAGTTGGTTCAACTTTAAGGCTGTTCATCAAGGATGCGAAACTGATTGAAAGTGGTAGCAAATTCGATACCATTGTTGGTTTATTAGGCTACTTTATCCACATGCAAGTAATATTTTAGTATGGAAGGTAACACTTGAAATAGTGACTGAATTAATGATAAAATGTGTTTACAGTTGTGATATAGTGACGTTGACAAAGCAACAAGGTTTTGCATTAACTCGAAAGTCACTGCTTCCATTGACCAAAGCTATCAATATGATCTTTGCTGGAAATTATTAAAATTATTATCCTGCTTCTTACAGCAAATTTTAACCTGGTCCTTTTTCATGTCAAATACACAACTTTCTCATTGGCTACTCTTTAGCGACAGCCATTAAGCTCACTCCCTTGCCTAATTTTGATATAATTTCAAGTTATGTCTCAATTAATAATGTTATACTTCTGATTCCATACCCGGGAATGACCCGGCTTTTCAATGCAAAAAAGAAAAAGAAAAAAAATACATGCGTGATCATGATGACTCTACCCGACCTGAAGCACGTATGCTTTTTGGAATGTGCAACACTTGGAGCTGTTCAGTTGGGAAACCTGCCAAACAGCGCCTTTAAACGGCGTTTCGGTTGTCTGTGGCTTGTCTAAGCAGGCCAGCCGGCTGTCAACCCTCTCCCTGCAGCATGACAAACGCATGGATGACGAATCGAGGGGAGGGAGGCGCAAAATCCGATTGGTCCAGGAGTGGGTAAGTGTTCGGTGGTTCCTATGTACATGTTGACCCCCTCCCCTGTATTTCTTGTGAAAAAGTCACACAATCGTTTCTTGAACCCAACGTGACGCTCTGTCATTTCCTTGTCATTATGCCGTTGTCATCTCAAAAAAGAATCGTGACACATGATGCTTACGGGAAAAACTGAGGCAGTGTTTGTCCTCCCCTGTAATGTGGTTTCTGTGGTCAGACACACTCACTTGCACATTGACCCATGCCACAGTCCCATTTATACAGCTGGATCTGTATTAAAGCCATGTTGGATCAGTACCTTTGCTCACGGGTTCAATGACAATGCCCCACCTGGGAATTGAACCCTGGAATTGAATCCAGTGCTCTAACCACTGCTGTCTAGTTCTCTGCTGTTCCTTTCCCTCTCGGCCCTTGAAAATCTCAGCATCCATTGGATGCGGAGAGAAGAGCATATCTCGCCGAAAGAGGGCCATGTTAAAGACCTTTCCCTGGCATCTTTCTTTCTAACTCGGATTGCTTAATCAGTGTACTGACAGTGATGACCGATTACATGGCTGGCAGCTTTTTCACTACCAGTACTTATTACTGACTGGAGAGGAAACCGAGTGCCTCAAAGCCATGCAAAAAAAACCTCATTCTGTCAGCCAGACAGAAAGAAATGTCCAAATTCCTCACTTGTCAACAGGCTTTTAGCTAAGGAAGCAGAAGCGCCCTTTCTCTTTCCTGTTCTCTTTCCTCATTTATCTGTGTCAGGATTCTGAAACTCCGGTCCCAGCGGTCTGCCAGTTTGTTTTAGACCTTGTAAACATGGTGTTTGGACTACATTTGTCACAGGTTACCAGCAAGTAGCCTGAAGGCAGCAGTGCAATCAAGACCAAAGTGAACTTTTTATTTGAAGCGATGTCCGTCAAACAAGAGACAAACATAAAAAGAAGTGGTGTCTTCAGTTTGTACAGCGTAATGTGTGCAAGCGTCCAGCAAACGGTTCACAAACAGCCCACCAGTTTGTTGACCTCCCCATGTCTGCAGTTGCTTCATCCAAATATCACTGTAGTTGGTCGGCCGGCGACAGTTAAACTTTTTTCCCGTTCATCTCCTCACTGCCCTGTGATAGCAGGTTATGTCTGGATAGGATACAGGAGATTTGGTTGTGCTTGGTTACATTCAGTCCTTCTTCAGATTAGTTGATTGGCTAACTGACAACAAAGCTAGTTCATGAAATCTATCATCTTTCTCTTGTGAAACTGAACAGTGACAGTTTTTTATTTAAGAAACCTTGAAAGCAGGAAATTTCTTTGGCACTAAAATGTGGAAATGTGAATGTGTGTGCCCAAAATAAAAATGTTGCTTTATTTTAGAGCTCAATTTCTACACTGCTGTTTATGTAAATTTATTCTCAGAACAAAGCACTTCCCCCAAGTTCTCAAGAGGAAACCAAGGCAGAAAAGGCCAAAGTGTTTCTTGCGGCAGTGAAGCGGTCACTGAGTCAGGTGAACTTCCAGCAAATCATGCAGGCCCTGCAGACCTACAAGAGGGCAGATGATCTGGACCAGCTTCTGGCCGTGGTGGTGGAGCTGTTCACGGAAGACGCAAACACGCACGCCCTTCTGAGAGGTGAGCGAGTGTCAGTTCCACGCAAAGCAGAAGTCCGATGACAGCACAGAGGAAGTGACTCGCTTTCCACCCTTCTGTGACACATTTTGGATTTTTTTTTAACGGATTGAATTATGTAGCCTAATCACCCGAGTTTGCTAAATTAGAGATTTGCCAGGCTCTTTAGGCCAGATATACAAAGCCTGGAAACGATTTTCAGATGGCTGTATGGCGCATGTATGTGTCAATGACACCGCCTAGGAAACGCGTGTGTATCCAACTCCCGCACGGGGCTAGACCTTCAGTATGTGTGTAATATAGGCGAGTCATCGCAAGATTATGCATTTTAGGGTGGATCGCGCAAATAAAGGTCACATATATTATAAGTGTGGCTGATTATATATTCTGTTGAATTTACTTAAATTAACGAGGGTGGAATTTCAACTGCAAGCAAGAAATCATAAAACTGATCATTAATAGTAAATATTAATTAAGGCTCTGGTCTTTGTCAGAAAATATATACTAAATAATTTATTAAATGGGAAGTATTTGGAACTATGGGAAGTAATTGGAAGTGACTGAAATTACCACGCTCAACCGTAGTGACAGTAACTGAAGTTTTAAAAAGAAAATCAGTGTTGCCGCTCATAAAAAAAATATGAGTAAATGAAATGCAATGATATGCTGCTTTTAATCACTTTTGTCCCTCGCAGAAAGAGCGTGTGTTCGTTTTGATTTAGTTATCCTTCGAAACACTCGCGGAAAAGAAACGATTAAAGGGGACTGCCAAGAAAAGAGAAAATCACCTGTGACTTCTGTGACAAACACCCAGCCACGCAAACAATCCCATTCTATCCCGGCAATAGTCAAAGTGCTGGAGCTGTGGGTGAACTGTAGCGCCTGGACTGTGCAGTGAAATAAAGGCAGCGACAGGTTGCCTGTGGACGTTGCGGTTTTGAGACAAGCTTAGGAACGTAGTCGGCCATTTTACTCTGGCTGTCAAGTGGAAATTCAGAAGTGGGCTAAAGGTCGACGATGAAAACGTGATCCGCTGCCAAACCGTCAGTCGTGTCATGAATTGTTTTTCGTAGTAATTACAGGTACAAAGTTGACTATTGGGAAGCTATTCGTCATTTCCGCGAAGAAGCATTCCAGCGCTATTCACATGGAAATTGACAGTCCCACCCCTCGCTGGGTGTCTGACTGAATGACTGTCAAACTCGCAAACTTTTCCGAATCTTCTCCCTCCGCCCTGAACAGCAGTAACAATGTTTGACCACTAGAAGGCGAAAGGTAATCACCGCTATTGTAAAATGCCCTTTCAGAGTTCTACCAGTTCATTCGTCCTCATCACAAGAAGCGGTTTGATGAGACGTGCCGGGAGCTGACGGGGATCGGATGCGGCTACAAGCCAGAGCACTCACTGTCCAAGGAGGAGAAGGAGACTCTACTGCTGCAGAGAGGTACTGCGTGCACCTCACACACCTGCTTTTATCAGGAGCGTGCATGTGACACACCTACCTTTATCAGGAGCGTGCACGTCACACCTGCCTTTATCAGGAGCGTGCACGTCACACCTGCCTTTATCAGGAGCGTGCACGTCACACCTGCCTTTATCAGGAGCGTGCATGTCACACACCTGCCTTTATCGGGAGCGTGCACGTCACACACCTGCTTTTATCAGGAGCGTGCACGTCACACACCTGCCTTTATCAGGAGCGTGCACGTCACACCTGCCTTTATCAGGAGCGTGCATGTCACACACCTGCCTTTATCGGGAGCGTGCACGTCACACACCTGCCTTTATCAGGAGCATGCACGTCACACACCTGCCTTTATCAGGAGCGTGCACGTCACACACCTGCCTTTATCAGGAGCGTGCACGTCACACACCTGCCTTTATCAGGAGCGTTCACATCACACACCTTCCTTGATCAGGAGCGTGCACGTGACACACCTGCCTTGATAAGGAGCGTGCATGTGACACACCTACCTTTATCTGGAGCGTGCACGTGACACACCTACCTTGATCAGGAGCGTGCACGTGACACACCTACCTTGATCAGGAGCGTGCACGTCACAGACTGTCCCTCTATTAGGCCTGTGCATGTCACAGACCCGCCCTCCCTGTTGGTCTTTAGCTGCCTGGCAAACACGTCTGTTCAACAAATATTTCCCACCTCGGGCTCAGGCAATAATCTCACTCATTACACAAGTAACGAGTCAGGGAAGCAGAGGGACACACTGCGTCCATTCCGCCTAATTCAGAAACTATCCGAGTCTTGATTTGCGAGAGACGTGCAAGAGTTCTGTCTGGTTAACGAAACCGTACCGGAGAAAGCAGAGCAGCTCTCACCACACCGAGCCAGTATCCTTCAATGCAGACTTTGATCACTATATTCTGGGTATGTATTTACAATTTGTACTTTGGTTCTTGATTACTGTTTATAGTTAACATGCACTGATGTTTCCCAGCTGGCTTCCTAACAAGTCTGGGAATGTTGTTAGGCTACCGTATTGCTGATTATTATTGTTGTTGTTTTTATTGTTTTATTGTTTTTTATGGTTATCATGATTGTTGTTATAATTATTATTATTTGTACTAGTTTTTAGTCATTTATCATGTGCGTTGGATTAAGATTTCTCCCTTTGATTGAAAAAGAAATCAATAAACACAAAAGGTCTCAAAAGGAATTCCTGCAGACGTCATGGAAAAAAAAAAACGCTAATCAGCAAGCCAGTGCTCATTTCCACATGACATGACCGAGCAGATCAGGCCTTGTACGGCCTTGTAACCGCTGATTCTGGGATAACAACATGCATGTGAACGGTGACAGCCTCACTGGGTGACTTTCAGCTGCCTGTCATGCTCGGGGTGTGACTCATCATATCACGAAGCAACTCTCATGACTGGATTGTTATGTAAATCTAGAAATATGCCACGACATGTTCGGCGTGAATCTCTAAAGGGGGGGGGGGGGGGGGGGGTGGTGAGTGATTTATGATGAGTAGTTATTCTCTCTCTCTTTCCCTCCCTCCCCTGTCTCCCTGTGTGTTGTAAACTGTGAACTTCTTCGATGTCTCAGTCTTGAAACGGACCCAATGACCCGGCTCGATTCCCAAGCTGGTTGGCTACGCGTAATGAAAAATGATCATAGATTTCATGTAATCTCACTTATGACAACGTACAGTTTTTGGCCAAAACCTCTTGAATGTCACGCTCCGCACAATTAGTTTTATATCCATTTCGGGCAACCTTGTATATCGATTCCGACTGAGTGACCTCACACTTTTGTTCTGCAGCAAAAGCTGAAAAACCTGTCCCCCTGGCTGCCAGGGAACAGCTGAACACCAGCGCTTTCCTGAACAAAGGAGGCTCCCACCTGTGTGCCCTTGGCCCCAGCCCTGGTGAGCCCTCTTGCATCCCGACATGGTGCCTTGAAATCAGTAACAGGAAATCAAAACAGAACATTTGGACTTGAGGTCAAGGTGCTGGCTGACACATGAGCGCATTGCTGGCCAGGCGTTCTGTCGCGCTGGAACAATATGCAGCACACCTGGTGCCTTGTCACGTGACCTCTATCAATAACACTTTCACACACCCGTGTGACATTTTATTTGCCCCCTTCCAGCAAATGGCGAGCCACCGTCTCAGAAGATGGACTCAGGCCCAGGCCCAGGCCAACCTATGCAGAAGACCCAGATCCATTCCGCTTTTCTAAACGACGTCAAAAACGCGATCGGAGCCGAGAAGTCTAAACTGCTGTTTAAGGCGGTTCAAGACTACAAGAAGACAGACAATTATGAAAACATGGTCTCGGAGGTCGTGAGTTTGTTGACCGAGAAGTCGGAAGATTTCTGTCTACTTAGAAGTGAGTACTGTCCTGTTTTTTCCGCCCCCTGCTTTAATCTGCCGTTTCTCAGCCCTGAGGTGATGGTTCTGGGGCCCTGTCTCCACAGCCTTCGCCATGTTCGTCCGGCCTCAGCACAAGTCGCAGTTCCTTGGCATGCTGAAGGACCTGGCCGGGGGAGACACGGCCCCGTCCTCCCTGGCTCCAGCAGCGGAGGATCCACAGGTGTACCTGGAAACTCCAGGTAATAGCTCCCCGCCCCTCGCCCACCCACCGACTCCTGGGGCTACCCTCTAACAATGGTACTTTTGACACCGTCAGACTAAAGTTTCTTCAGTTATACGTTAATTTCTGAGTTTATAGTGGTCCCAGAAACATTGCTCTTATGGAACACACGTTGAATGTTCCATCAAGTTCTTCCCCATTGCCTTGTAGGTCTGATGACTATGCGTTTGACATAAAATACAGGCAGCCACTGTGTAGGCGCTGATGACATCGCATTACGGTATTTAGCAGATGGTCGTAGGTCCCCGTACATCAGACAGAAAAGCTGAACTAGCCCAGGTGATAAGTGTTTGTTGGCCTCCTTCAGGTTCCAGTACTGCGTCAGCGCCAGGACAAAGCAAGATCTCCACCTTCTTCTCTTCCAGTCTGAGGAATTAGTCGGCTGGGGCCACGTCATGCCGTCAGAGTTCTCCGCCCAGAAGGAGGTCCTTGGGCTTCTCAAATCTGCTCCGATTGTCTCAACATTTCCAGGACCTCCTGCCTCGGGCGGGAGGGGGGCAAAGCAGCTTTACTTTTAAGTGTGTGGTGGTTAAATGGCATCCATGGGAATACATGTTTTGCAAGCCAAGAAATTGCCTTTTTAATGAGGTTAGATGTACACCGCGCCCCCTCCCATGGCTGGAAGTCTGCAACGGACCACCCAGCCGGTTTTTCTGGCTTACAAACCGTAATGGAGTATGGTCCTATGCTACGCTTTAAGGAGAACCAGGATTTCAGTTTGAACAATGAATTGCTTAATTTCATCATTGTGTGATGAATGACTGCAAATGGGTTGGGGTTCTCTCAGGAAATTACAATTTTAAGATTATAGTGCGGACTTTTCTTTTTGTATTTGTTACAACTTGAAAATATTAAAATTGATATTAAAATTATTTTCTAAAAAGGACAGTTATCTGCTGCAGAAACATTGGATCCCACATGAACCAATTCACTTGCCTACGGTATGTTGACTTGTTAAAACTTGGAGTGGCATAGTGTTTTCTCATTCACATTGATGAAATGGTGTGGGACTAAACCGTTTTGACAAGGTCGTGGCAGTTTGTGGATTTCGCGTTTACTGACATGTCTGGACAGTTTTGTTTTTATTTTAATTTTAATTTCATTTTTTCTCTTCCGAAGATAATATGGTCAAATAAATAAACCAACAAACAAACTGGGCCCTAAAACGGTTACCAGCCAACATAAAGTACAATGAGATTGTGATATTTCGGAGGTGAAACTACCACTCATTTCCACTTCAGATTCTTACTCAGTTTCATTTTGGAAGGAAATGATCTTAACTGTACCTTCAATGCAAAGATAATGAAACCTTACTGAAGTAAGGGCCAGTAAAGATAGCATTGTTTGGTACCACAACATTTGTTTAAATGCTCAGGAAGTGGAAACTACAACAACAACCCTTTATAATTACATGTCGCCCAAAATGCTTTACACAGATACAAATAAAATGAATGCACAGATTTACATAAAAATATGGATTACGAAGAATCCAATATAAATGGTAAATGGTTGGCATTTATATAGCGCCTTTATCCAAAGAGCTGTACAATTGATGCTTCTCATTCACCCATTCATACACACACACACACACCAACGGCGATTGGCTGCCATGCAAGGCCCCGACCAGCTCGTCAGGAGCATTTGGGGGTTAGGTGTCTTGCTCAGGGACACTTCGACACAGCCAGGGCGGGCGATCGAACCAGCAACCCTCCGACTGCCGCTCTTACTGCCTGAGCCATGTCGCCCCCTAATGAAATGTAATGTAGGATAATGCCTAATAATATAATGTCATACCAAACAAATGTGTTCCGGAAAGGGAAGGGTTTTTCCGACATCTTAAGAACATTGTTAAAATGTTGACCTTTTGCAGTGTTGAACATAAGGACAAGTTCCAGTCACTGAATGGAACTTTTAAAATGACTCATGATTTGTACGTGTATTTGGGTTGACGATTTAATGGTAGCAGCTTTGCAGTTTAATACAGCGATAGTTCATATTATAATGCATCTTAAATTCAGATTCAAATTAATATTTGTATTGGTCTTGGTCTCCCTACAGTAATTTTCGTTACTTTTGACTTTTTTTTTTCATTATGGGAGGAACATACCGTGTTCATATTTTGTCTGACATTTGAGATTTGAGATTTGCTTGCTATTTTTGCACATAACTGTACGCGCGTTGAAATCATAATTACATCAATCTAATTCCGGCTATGCATTCTCAGACTGTTTAAAATTCCATTCATTTCGTATTTGACACTAGTTAAGGTGTGTATGCCACAGCTGGCTTTTCCATTCTTAGTGTCTTGTGGGAGTTTTTTGTGTTTGAACAGGCTTGATGTGTTGCTATATATAGTAGCCTATGTATGGTATCATAGTATGACATAGGCATAAGTTCAATAACTTGTTCTGGGTCTTCCCTAAAAGCTCAGTGCGCTTCCTTCTCTTGTAAATGTAAACAATGCCACCCACTCTCTGCGTAAGTATGACAATGCAGTGACTCATTCTGAAACGGCAGCTGTATTATAAAAGACCTTGCAATGGGGAATGTAGACCTTCATCAAATACACGAGGCATGAAGACCGTAAGTAACCTATGTCTCTCCGTTTTGATCTTATAAGTTCAAAGCCTGTCCGTGTCGCGTACATGCATGCCAAATTTCATTAGTCAAAAAAACTTGTAACATTTTCGAACGTAGATCAACAAATTTCTTAACGTGTTCCTACAGGCTACAGTTGGGTAATGATACTTTTCCGCCAAGAATACATATTGGCCAACCAAATTTGACATTTATGTTCACATTAATCATGATTTTAACGCATCTCTTCTTTTCGCAGTTGCTGATAATATTCCTGGCTGCTCTCGCCTTTGCGCCGTTTGACGGCAGCGAGCTGCTAATCGTATCGACTTACCAGTGGACGGATGACGTGACAGGGTTTCCCGTGACGTGTGACAAGTGTCCCCCTGGGACTCACGTGGTGAAGCACTGCACGAAAGACAGGAAAACTGTGTGTGGCTTGTGCCCGGAACGACATTACACTGCATTCTGGAATTATATGGAGCGATGCCTATACTGTAATGTCTTCTGCATGGAAGACCAGTTCGAAAAATTACCTTGCAACACCACACATAACAGGGTGTGCGAGTGTAAATCTGGACATTATTTTAATCATGGTTTTTGCACGAAGCACAGAGCATGTCCGCCCGGGCAAGGTGCAAATATGACTGGTAAGCTTATTTAATGATTTCACTCGTTCAATCACTGAAAACGCTGAGCTATTGCTATCATTTAGATGTTTCATTTAGATTCGTTTCTCCGCACTGTTTTGTTTAACTTAATCTTAATGTTTAACTTTTTTCCATGAAGGTACTGCGTACACCGACGTCAAGTGTGTCAAGTGTGAGGAGGGGTATTTTTCGTCCGAGTACTCGACCATAAATCAATGTCAGAAACATTCTCAGTGCAAGGACGGAGAGAGAACGATTCCCAGCAACGATAAATGGGACACATTCTGTACGTTGTGCAAGATTAACAGCTCTGGCCTGCCAAGCTCTCCCGAAGGTGAGATTGTGGTTTCTGTTGTTAATGAATGTTACGTTTTTATTTTTCCTTCTATCTTGTTTAATCTATAATTAACAACAAAGAAGCCGTTCTCAAACTGCAATGGCAGATGTCCTACTGGAGAAGTGTTAACATCATGTGTAAATGATTTCTCCCTACAGATCAGGCTGTGTGCGACAGGGCAGTGATGGACTACGTTTCCCAATACCCTCTCCATCAAAAGAAACACAAACGACTTGAAAACGCAGTCAGAAGGATGGCAAAGGAGAAAGACAAAAATGTGCCCCTAATTGACATGTTCCTGACCATTCAGAAGAGTCACGGAGACAAACCATTTGTCAATATAATGATAAAGATCTTGAATAAATATCACTTGATTAATTTGGAATGTAAAGTCAAGAAATGGTTCCTGGGCGAGGAAGAATGTTAATGTGGTATTGAATAGGTTACTTGTGTGTAGGTTTTGAACATGGCACTGTGGTATGCTTTGATGAAGTAAAGCAGCCTGCCAGAGTTCCATCAGAAAAGTATGAAACTGTAAAAGCTTTTTATTTTTATGTATTTATTTATTTTTTTGTAAGGTGCTGTGTCACATTGGACAAACAACAGTCTTGAGTCAAAATCAATTCAGTCGGAATGGTGGAGGCGTGGTTTGACCTATATTTGTATAAGTAAAAGTTCGGTTATTTTGTGTTTTCGCTCTTTCGCAGCAAGTAATCCTGTTCCCAGTATTTAGTGTGCACCACTCTGAATGGGCCATGTTGATCTATTGAAACGTGGTTGTATGTAAATTCTGTTTATTGTATATGGACGATTTAAAAAGGTCACTTAACTAATTTATTAACCTTTGTTGAAACATTCAACTTTCTGTGAATATTTATGTCACAATGCAGGTTTTGGGGGAGATTAGGTGCACTGCACCTGAATATAATGGGAAGGCAAATTGGTACCATGAGAACAACACTGAATAAACATTTTTTTGTAAGATAATTTTGGTAACTGCTTGTCAAGTTTGTCATCATAATAAATAATATTTTTATTCTAGAAAATATATCAAATTAAAATATGGATTAGGCTACCGCCAAGAGAACCCTGTTGCCAAAAAAATAAAAACCTTCTGATTTCCCGCTTTCCATTACATTACATTAATGGTGTTTGGCAGACACTCTTATCCAGAGCAATGTATAGTTGAGACTAAGCGCAGGAGACAATCTCTCCCCTGGAGCAATGCCTTGCGTGTCCCAGTCATGTACCTTAACCACTACAATACAGGCCACCCTTTCCAAATGGTATGAATAGAGATGAGGCTGAACCAATTTCAACTATCAAATTATTGCCTCAAGACCAGTTAGAGGAAGAGAAGGGTACTTTAACAGAAGCATTGTGGTTTAGTCAGACCGGGCAAATGGGGTTTTTAGAGGTTTTGTGAAAAACAGGCAGTGAATCTGCATTCCTGCCAAATTTGGGAAGGGCACCCCTCCATGAGGAAATGCGCTGGTAAAGATGGGAGAGCTAGCTTGCGAGAGGATGCTGAGTACAAAGGTCTGGCTGGAGTGTGTGGGGTGATCCCCGTCTGAAGATGAAAAGAGGTAGTACCATTCATGGCTTTCCAAGTCGGAGTGAGAATGTTAAATGTCACGGAAAACCCAGTCAAGGCTTGACATCTCAGTACAGGCAGGCTGAAGCTCTAGCAAGCACAGGCTGAATACCTAGTGGGTGCAGGCTGAAGATCTAGTGGGCGCAGGCTGAAGATCTAGCAAGCACAGGCTGAAGTTCTAGCGGGCGCAGGCTGAAGATCTAGCAAGCACAGGCTGAAGTTATAGCAAGCACAGGCTGAAGATCTAGGAGGCGCAAGCTGAAGATCTAGCAAGCACAGGCTGAAGATCTAGCAAGCACAGGCTGAATACCTAGTGGGTGCAGGCTGAAGATCTTGCAAGCACAGGCTGAAGATTTAGCAAGCACAGGCTGAAGTTCTAGCGGGCGCAGGCTGAATATCTAGGATTTAGCAAGCACAGGCTGAAGTTCTAGCGGGCGCAGGCTGAAGATCTAGGCTGAAGCGGGCAGCAGCATTCGGGATGAGTTGCAGTGGCCCGATGACACAGCTTAGTAAACTGACCTGTCAGGCTTTACAGTAGTCCTGATGAAAAATTACAGGGGCTTGCGCTAGTGGCTGTGTGTCCTCTCGAGTGAGAAAGTGGTGGATTACGCTGATGTGCCAAATTGGGTGTTTGCCACAGTCTGTCCCAAAATGCCCATTTGGCAGCGTAATATGTAGCAAGCCTGCCCCAGCAAGTTCTGTTACAGGAAAAAAAGCGTTCCGGGCATGTTTCTTAGAAGCAAGTGTAATGGTTATCTTTTAGTCAATGAATAAATAAAAAAAGAACATGGAGAGCAGCTGATGCATACATTGCAAAAATGTTCTCAATTCATGTTTTGAAACCGCAGGTTTGTTTAACATCTGCTTCTGTGATAATGTTCGTGATAAATGAATGACCATGAACTGTTTTCAAGTGAATCCAGTGTAATCACAAAACTGACCTATATCCCAAGGCCATGTCTGCAATGTGCCTTGTTATTTAAATATAACGTTCCAGGGGTACAGGGCACTGGACAAATACTTGTGCTCGGAATATACTGTACATGTTGACTTCCCTCAAATGTTCTGGGAATGATTTGAGAAACCAATACTCATTCCACAGTCAAAGTCACTTAGATCACATTTCTTCACATTTGGTCTAAAACAGCAGAACCTCTTGACCATGTCTGCATGCGTTTATGTACAGGTCTACCTAATAAAGTGATCACTGAGTGTATTTTAGAAGGTACAGGTATGCTTGGCTTCAGTCTCACAAATACTTGGAGGATGTTGCTTAAGTATTCTTACTGCCTCCCAATTTAGCTGAGCAGCCCAGATGAAACACCAAAGTATCTGAGTATTTCAATAAAAATTTTACGCCCAAATAAAATAGCCTAAATAGGCTGAAGATGAATATGGCATTTGGTAACTAGCAAAAGGATGTATTTGTGTGTATCGCAACTGTAATTGGCTTTTTGTTTATTGGAATATTACCCCATCTAGTGTCCTACATAAGTCATGGCATTCCAATGAAAATACATGGGATTGGCTACACCCAACTAAAATAGCCTATGAAGAGTAACTTTACGCCTAAAAATGAAGATAGCATCCAGGAACCAGCCAAAATAACAGGTTGCATTGTTTTTTTTGTTTTTATTTGGGGGGTTCTGGGGTAAGAGGGTGCTCTGTGCAAATTAGGGTGGATGTGCGTGGGTTCAAAGCCAATGACACTTGCAATGGTGATGGCTTTTTAGAGTCCTTTGCGTTCCCAGGAGAGCATCACTTGTTCTGGTTCACACACAAGGCTATAGCCAAATTTTGCAGTAACCAATTTCGCTGGCCAAGTGATGAAATTACTTCATAAAATAAACAGAAGTTCTTGAACAGTTATAATCATGCAATATTATATTTACAAAGGGCAGTTTTGCGACCAATAGTCCACCAATAAATAATGATTTGAAAACATAAATTCTCACTTTTATTGTGAAGTTTCACTCGCTCAGGGTTACCGGAAGTAATTTGTTAGCTTCCTCTTCATCTTCGTATTCCTAATGTGGCTTGCAGGTAGAGCGCTGGCAACTGGCAAATCAATGAAGGTAAATAAGTTAGCTAACGTGAGTTGACTGGCTAGTGTGTTAATGGTTCACGTAAGACAGTTGATAGGCTTCATTTCAGTTGTTTATTCTGAGTTAGCTAGCTAACGTCAGCAGCTTGTCTAGCTAAACAACCAACAGAAATGATAACGATAGCTAACGTAGCTAAGCTATAGCTACTTTTCTCCGGAAAACTATAGCTATCATTCGGACGAAGGTAACTATCAATATTTAGCCAATTAGCAGTTCAATTAACAAGATTCCGGCGGTAGTTAGACGTGTGCTGGTAATGAAGTTGTCTAGCCAGCTTGATTGTGAGACTATTTTCCGGCAATTTATTAAGCTAGCTTAAATTGTCCAAGGTGTTTAGCTTGAGACACTGCTGTGAAATCCACCTATGACCAGCTTGAAATGACCAACAACAACAATCAGCTGTTTGAAAACAGTCTGAGCTGAGCAAACGGTCTACCGGCTACCAGCTGTTTGAAAACCTCTTGAGCTGTTTTTTTTTTTTTTTTTCCCTTCTAATAAAGTTAGCTAAGGAAAACGTATGGTACATCTTTCAGGAACCTTGATCAAGAGATTGGATCTAACATAAACTAGCAGACACAGCATAGGCAGTTCCCTCCAAAAGTTTTGGAACAGCAAAGTCAATTCCTTTATTTTTGCTATACACTGAAGACAAGTGAGTTTGAGGTCAAAAGATGTACATGAGATTTCCTGGTATTTTCTATCTAGATTTGTTAAACAACTTAGAACATATCACCTTTTGTATCAGACCACCCAATCTCTAGGTGTGCAAAAGTATTCGAACATGTGACTGACAGGTGTTGCTCAGGTGATTGATGGGTTAAACAATAAATAGTTCTGAATGTCTACTCTTGGTTTTAACCTTGGGTTTTGCCTGTGAAGACTGCATTTGTGTTAGAAAACATAAGCCAGCATGAAGAAAAGAGCCATTTTGAAGCTTAGAAAAGAGGGTAAATCGCTGTATAACAACTTGGAATGTCCTGAAAAACAAAGAAACCGCTGACGTACTGAGCAACAGACATCAAACATGTCGACCAAGAAAAACGACAGCAGTTGATGACAGAAGCATTGTGAGAGCTGTGAACAGAAACCCCAAAACATCTGTCAGTGACATCGCAATCAATCTCCACAGGGCAGGGGTGAAGGTATCTCAATCAAAAGTTTGAAGAAGACTTTGAGAGCAGCGATATAGAGGCTATACGATTCAGAAGGTGAGACTACAATATACAGAGATGAGCCACAAAAGTTCCGGAACAAAGTTTTATGGACTGATGAGACCAAGATTATCTTCTACCAAAGTGATTAAAAGGCCATGATCCAAAACATACAAGCTCATCTGTGAAGCACGGTGGAGGAAGTGTCATGGCTTCGGCTTGCATGGCTGCTTCTGGAGAGGGCTTACTAATCTTTATTGATGATGTAACTTATGATGGTAGCAGCAGGATGAATTCAGAAGTCTACAAAAAAAAGTATTCTGTCTGCCAACCTATGGAGAAATGCGTCCAAACTAATTGGGAGGAACCTCATCATGCAGCAAGACGACCCAAAACACACTGTCAACACAACAAAGGACGTAATTTGTTAGAAAAAGTGGGAGGTTTGAGACTGACTAAGTCAATTACCAGACTTTAACCCAATGGAGCATTTATTTCACCTCCTGAAGAGGAGATTGAAGGAAAAAAAACCATCAAAACAAACAGCAATTAAAAGGGGCTGCAGTAAAAGCCTGGAAAAGCATTAGAAATACAACAAGAATACAACATATGCTATGAAATAAGTGTTATTTACTTTCATTTACTAACACACATTCTGTGGTCCGATACCAAAGGTGCTTTGTTCTGAGTCCATCTCGATGTAAATACCAGGAAATAAAAGCTGAAATTCTGAACTCGCGTTCATCTTTTTATCTCAACCCCAAATGTATTGTACAGTGTCTTGCAAAAACAAAGGAATTGGCCTTGCTGTTCCAATAGTTTTGGAGAGGACTGTAGGTTTTAGTGGTCCCCAGAACTGAGTTTGGGAATCACTGGTTTCAATGGCATGCTGTGATGTTTGATGATAAAGCAGTTTCCAATTCCTGGGATCAATAAAATACTACTTCTATTAAGTAGTATTAAATGGTTATTGAATCCGTTGAGCTTCTAGCATAGTGTCAGCATGACAGCGTGGCCTTCATATGAAATGCAATTTTTCAGGATAACCACGTCTCTCACGTTTTTAACTCAAAGTCGCGAGCGCTGTGCTCTTTCCAGCAGGCTCCTAAATGCTGACCCATCGCTCTCCGCCATGGATGAGGGGAGTCTGGAAGCGGCCATTGAAACCTACAATGCTCAGCTGCAGCAGGTGGAGACCGCCCTGGGGGCGGGACTGGATCCCTCTCAGCAGTCGGACCTGCTCAAGCTGAAAGAGGACTTACGGCAGCTGATTGAACTCACCGAGTCCAGCCTGGTGTCCGTCAAAAAGAGCCGGCTTCTGGCGAGCCTGGAGGACAGTACAGCGGAGGGGGAGCCCGCGGGAGCCGGCCTGGACGACCAGTTCTCTGCCTTTTACTCGGAACTGGGGGAGACCCCGCCTGAGGACTCGCCCGCCGGTGCCGTGGACTGCCCTCAGGGTTCCGAGCGGACCCTGACCGACGAGGCCGAGGAGGATGGCGAGGAGGAGGAGGACGAAGACGCCGTGAGCGGGATGAAGGTCCGAGCGCCGTACCACAGCGCTTGGGGTACGCTGGAGTACCACAACGCGATGGTGGTGGGGGCCGAGGACCCGGACGGAGCCGAGGCCCGCGTGAGGGTGCTGTACATTCACCCCACGCACAAATCCATGAAGCCCTGCCCTTTCTTCCTCGAGGACAAGTGTCGCTTCATGGAAAACTGCAGGTAGAGTCTGTGTACTTCAGCTCTTGAAACAGGGCTCCAGATGGCATATTGCAACCATTTTACTTGCCATTTTTAAACCTTTGATGCAAGTTTTATGCGACATTTACGCTACAGATTATTCTCTTCAAAATGTTGTGTTCCATAGCCTACTCCACTGCGTCTTCCAGTCTGTGGTGGTGCCACAGTCATGTTAATTTGGCTACTCTGAAATTCTACGACCCAAATATATATATTTCTAGCTACCGATTTAATAATAAATGTAAAGAATTAACTGGTTAAGTTGGTTTAGGTTAATCTTTTTTTGGTCAAAGTTAATCAATTAACCATGCTCATCCCTAGTTACCTAGCTAACTGTCCTCTGAGGAAATCTTGTAGAGTTTTGGTGGAGTCCCAGCTGGTGATGCTCCCTCTGATAGGTTCTCCCATGGCGAGGTGGTGGCCGTGTCAGAGCTGAGGCAGTTCCAGGATTTGGACCTGAGCAACCTTCAGGAAGGTTCCGCCTGTCTGGCCCGGCACGAGGACGGCATCTGGTACCCCGCCAAAATAACGGGTCTGATCCCTACCCCTTTCCTCCATCCACATGTCAACCAACATTATCAATATGGTGGCAAACTCACTGCTCCTCAGACTGATGGACGGCAAATCTCACAGCATCTCAAATCGACCATACCTTTCATTTCAGTGCTCCCATTATCCTTGAAATGTCCTTGAAATTATTTGTAAAGTGATCTGAAAATTTCACTGGTCTTATTCAGGGCCATATGTAGCTGGATATACGATGCTTAAGAAATTTAGAGAACATCTTGCCCAAGGGTACAGTGGCAGGTTACAAAGCCAGTTCCCTAACATTACACTAATACCTCACCTCAGCCAGAGGAAATGGGGTTAAGAATTAGCTCGATATTTAAAGTAATATCTTTTTTTGTGCTCTTTTTGTGACACCCCCTCCGTAGATATCGAAGAAGGTTACTACACAGTGAAGTTCAACTCACTCCTTCAGAGAAGCACCATAGTGGAAGCTGACGGAATTATCCCCCCTTTAAGGCAAGATGACCCGTCGTCCTCAGAGTCTGATGGCGATGACGACTTTGGGGAGTATTCGGCCTATGCTAAAGGTACCACCCTGTCCAATCTCACAACCCCCATCACTGTCCCACCCTCAACCCCCAACACTGTCTCACTCTCAACCCCCCTCACTGTCCCACCCTCAACCCCCATCACTGTCCCACCCTCAACCCCCAACCCTGTCCCACCCCCAACCCCCATCACTGTCCCACCCTCAACCCCCAACACTGTCTCACCCCCAACCCCCAACACTGTCTCACCCCCAACCCCCAACCCCCAACACTGTCTCACCCTCAACCCCTCTGCTGATGGTGTGCTCTCTCTCTCCCTCCCTCTCTCCCTCCCTCCAGTCCTGGACTCGGTGGAAACGGGGGAATGGGCCCCATCCTGCAGCTCCAGTTTTGCGGGATGGGAGGCGCACACCCGCGGAATCGGCTCTAAGCTCATGCTCAAAATGGGCTACGAATTTGGGAAAGGTAAGAGTGCGATCCCACTAAAAGAGGTGTGAGACCTTACCAAACGTGGGAAACCTGAACAATGTGAGACCATACCTAGGTGTGAGATGAACCTTGTCATCAGACAGCAGCAATTACAGTGTGGGCCTTCCCTGAGTTAAACCAAAGTGCTTGTGAGCTATTTATAGACCCTTTCAAATATGGAACTGGTAAAATGATGGGTTCAGTTATCCTGCTCAGGTAGTGGTTTTCCCCACTCAAGTTTCCACTCGGTGACCACTGGAAAAGTGCCTAGATTAGGCAAGACTGGGTGTCTACACTCTGAAGCAATGTAGGAAAAATATTAATGTTGCGTAAATATTAGCATTGTGTTTGCCCTGCATTGCTTCAGAGAGTAGATATCCCGCCTTGCCTAACCTGTCAAGGCTTAAATGCCAATGAAAGAGAATTATGGAAAGAGCCACCTATCTGACTCATGTGTGCCATTCGTGTCGAGTGCAGTCTAGATGTTGTGGGCGTTGATGTCATGTGTAACTAGGTGGGAGCTTTTCTGCACTCCAGAATTGATAGCAGAGGTTGGAATTTGCTTTAGTGAGATAGAGAGATTGGGAGATGGATCAGTGCATTTACATAGCGCTTTTCTCACACCCACCTGGGTGATGCATTTTGTTCCAGAACGCTCCCCACACACCAGCTGAGGTGGAGATAATGTTTTTTAGCCAGTGCCAAGCTTTGCAGCTTGACCGCAATATCGATAAACTGAGGCTGCAAAGTCAAACACCGCACACTATGCGCTGTATGTATACTATCATTTGACGTACATAGAGCGGCTTTGGTATACAGCAAAAAGGAAGGTGGATTTTTGGACATACTCTATCGTCATCGAAACACTTGCGACGATGACGGTAGCTTGTTGATGTGAGTTTGTCAGGAAAATCAGAAAAAAAGATAAAAAACTTGTATATAATATATCCATTGATTTTAACTTAAAGTTCCGTTAAACATAGTTAAAGGTGGTACTTGCATTTTAGTTGTTCAACTCTTTCACAGCTTTAGTTTGAACACCTTCTCCGGGTGGCTTGGCTCACAATGCACTGTGGGATACTCATGCCAGCATAGCGTTCACGCGCTTTAGCATTTCACCAAACAAAGTGTGGCATCTGGGTAGTTTTAGCACACTATTTTATACATGGTATATACAACTTGCTAACTCCATTTTGACATTCAGTAGTAAGATCGTATGCGATGTGGGACCCAACATGCTAATGTTATTTTGACATTCAGTAGTAAGATGGTATGCGATTTGGTAACACAACATGCTAACGCTATTTTGACATTCAGTAGTAAGATAGTATGCTATTTGGGACGCAACATGATAACGTTATTTTGACATTCTGTAGTAAGATGGTATGCGATTTTGGACCCAACATGGTAACGCTATTTTGACATTCTGTAGTAAGATGGTATGCGATTTGGGACGCAGCCTGAGATTCTGTGTTTGTCCTTGCTGACCCCACCCCTCCCCCTCTCCTCTGTCAGGGCTGGGGCGGAGCTTGGAGGGGCGGGTGGAGCCGGTGACGGCTGTGGTCCTGCCCAAGGGGAGGTCCCTGGACCAGTGCGCGGAGATGAACCAGAAGCAGGGGCGGAAGAGGCAAGGGAAGGGAGAAGGGTCAAAGGCCAGGCGGAAGGGCAAGCGGGCCGGCGGGGCCCGCCGGGGGCGGAGCGACGTCTTCGACTTCCTGAACAGCAAACTGGGCGACAGGGAGGCCGACGGCCAGGCCAACGCCCCCCCACCCAACAGCAAAGACGCCTACAGGGGCGGGGAGAGCGCCAAGCGCTCCCTCAACGTGCGTCTCTTCCAGGCCACCGAGCGCGTGGTGCAGACCGAGAGAGAGATCGAGCGGCTCAATCAGGCGCTGGCCAGGCAGGCCGGCAGGTGAGTCCAGCCCCGCCCGCCCCTCCGCCACACTCGGTCATGACACCTGATTTGTGTTCTGCGTGTGCACGTACACACGCATGTACTGCTTTCATATCCTGTGTCATGTACAGTGCTGCTGCTCAACTTGCCAGGTCTCTCATACTAAAGACATTTTTAACTTCAGTGGGATACTACTAACCTGTTTAGTATAGGATAAGTAAGTTAGTGAAACTAAAATTCACCCCTGATGGTCTGACAAAGAAAGCACGTAGGCCTCAAAAGCCCTGTCACGTAAAAGAAGGTGAGGTTTGTGCCACGTGTTAGTTTCAAAAACGACCACGCATAACCGGCCCAATTTTGAAGTTAGCAGGTCATGGTTGAGCCGGCTAATATCAGTAATATACTTGACACCTTAACGTATATAATTTTCAATCTAGACGTGATTGTGTGAAATATCAGCAGTGATTGGTCAGTCACTTCAACAGTAACATTACATTAATATAAAACCGGAATCTCTGTGAAACCAAATAAACAGGCTTTCACAGGCTTTTAATTTTCCCACACAGCATCTGTGGTGTATTTCAGAGCCAAGACAGCAGGTGCCTTTGTGTCAGTGTGCTTTATCAGTTTCACCACAGGGGGGCAGCAAAGAGCTGGTTATTTTTCAACTTCTGAGTCTGGAAAAAACGCTTTTCAGCGATAACCATAACTACCATAAAATTATAAAATATTTCCAGGTCAAATGAGTGAATGCTTCTACACTAACACGGTGTGCTGGCTTTGGTAGTTACTCCACACTCAATTGATCTATTAAAGCAGTTAATTACACTGTTAACGCCCCTCACTTGGTTTCGGGTCTGAATTGGTTGCTGATATTAAGGCCAAAACAAGAAGGAGCACACCCTGCTGCTCTCCAGATCAAAGAGTGAGGAACACTGGTCTAACCGGTTAGACTGCTATGCATGGTTTGTACCTACAGGACGCGTTTGAGTGTGAACAACAGTTCCTAGCCTTCAAAATATTTATCATCATAGTAACAGTGTTGATTCCCAGCATAAATAGGCCTTTAGCTTGGTTATTATTAGACACATGGCATGTTCTGCTTGTTGCTGTTGCATGATAACAACTTTAACAAGCGTAAGGTGGAAAATTCAGGTTCAGGTTCCTCCCCCGCTTTTTGTTCCATTTGGTAATTTTTGGGACTTTTACTTTCTCACCCCTGGACTAGCAGCGACTTCACTGGAGGTTACTTGTATTGATCATGATACCAGATCGTTTTGTCCTCTGTTATGCCAGCAGGTGCAAGCCACAAGTTGCAGTATGGAAAATTCAGAATGTAAGCTCGTGGTTTAAATGCATGACATCTGTCAGGCCATTTCATTAGTTTGATTTCCCTGGAAATGTGGAATTACGTTGTAGTATGGGTATTTGTGTTTTGAAACAAGCTTGTATGGAGTGATTTTCTGGGAGGGCTTTGACCGTGAGGTGTATTGTATAGTACACTGGTTCTCATTAGTCTCTTCAGGGAAAAGCCGTTGCTTTCCTTTCTGTTTCAGAGAGCCCTCAGCTGCAATGGTGTCAAAAATGTTTGGGTGCATATCGTATATTATTTGCATTGCATAATTGCATGCCACACCTGATTATGCAGTGTGTGGGGGGGGGGGGGGGGGATATATAGAAAATGGAACAGGAATGAAGAATTAAGGAAAGATAAAAACAGGATAGCTATGCTAATCTAAGACAAAAATAAATGCTCTCTTGGCTGTCACAGGGCGACATGGCTCAGGCAGTAAGAGTCTGACAGTCGGAGGGTTGCCGGTTTGATCCCCCGCCCGGGCTGTGTCGAAGTGTCCCTGAGCAAGACACCTAACCCCCAAATGCTCCTGACGAGCTGGTTGGTGCCTTGCATGGCAGCCAATCGCCGTTGGTGTGTGAGTGTGTATGAATGGGTGAATGAGAAGCATCAATTGTACAGCGCTTTGGATAAAGGCGCTATATAAATGCCAACCATTTACCATTTACAACTCATCCGCATGCAGTATCAAATGAGCAGGGTCATTTCTGCTGTCATCGTAGATCAGTTTCAATACATAATAATTACCCATCGAAGAGGAGTGGAGATACAGTACGTGAAATCAGGTTTTTACATACTTCAACATCATGGATGTGGGCTCGACTTTTCACCTTTGGGTGTCAGTGCGAGGCTTTCATTTGCCAAAAATTAGGTGGCCGGGCATAATTCGATTTTTTTATAATTTTTTAAACAGTTAGTATAATTATGCATCACATGGAGACTGGATACTCAGCTTTAGAACTAGAAAACTTGGTTATTACTCCTTTAAGAGAGTGAATCCTCTTCTAGTACCTAGTTGGAAGTATGTAAGAACAGTTAACAGCTTCGTAAATTCAAGGGTTGCACAGGGCCCCCAGACCCCGTGTAAGAGCCCCCTGAGAAGGTGCCCAAAGCAGGCATTGCTCCGTTGGCATCCCCAGCAGCTGGCCGGTGTTTTTGGTGGGGTAGAGCGAGCGAGCGTGCTGAAATGTGGCCCGGTGTCACGTTCCCAGGGACAAGACGATGGCCACGCACCTGGAGGAGAGGCTAGCGGCCGCCAGGAGCCAGCTGGTGCAGCTGAAGGCCCAGGAGCTCCGCGTGCAGCAGGACCAGCGCAAAGCCAACACCCACAAGAAGATGACCGAGTTCTGACCCGGGGCTGACCACACCCAGCCTCCACCCTTTTAATTCAGTTTTTATGTTTTTGTATTTTTTTTTTTTGTTGTTGGCATGTTACTGTCCAGGTAAATAAAACAAAAAAATTATTTCCCACAGTTTTGGAAATGTCAGTTGTATTTGTCTGCATTCACTGCCTGTTAGACACTCTTATTCCAGTCGACTGAAGCAGTCCTATTCCAGAGCCATACAATCAAGACCATCTTTCATTGATTATGGTTAAATGAATGTTTCAGTGCTGGGTACAATTTTCCTATAACGATTGGGGTTGTCATGAATCACTTATTGGGATTTGTGGCCCTCTGGTTTTTATGGGGCTTTATGGGAAATTCGTTTTAAAAGAATACAGGAGTTATTATAATATTGTACACCTGTAGCCATATTCAAGGTCAATGTACTGATGGGGTTTGTCCACTGAAGTGGTAGGAATGCAGGTTTAAACATAATTGTATTTGTTAGTTGGGGACAGCGCAATATGATTATATGATTGTTACAAGTAAAAACAAGAAACATGCCGCATATAAGGTTCCAGGACTGTTCAATATCACCACCATTACTGCTATTGTTCAAGTGCGGAACCACTGGCAAAAATAAGATACCACTGTAGTCTATATATACTGTAGCCGAACCCATTAAAAGAATATTATGCTCCCACCATAGTTTTATGTAATGTTTCTCTGGAAATTATTCTGATTAGGACAACATTATATTTATGATTTAAAATGTATGAAGTAGGTTACTCAACTTGAATAAATTAAACCTATAGTGCAGTCCATGAGTATTTGGCAGGGGTACAATTTAAGTTATTTTGACTCATAATTAATCAATATGGGCCATTGGACAGTGCTTCATCCCACAGCAAGGCAATGATCCCAAACATCTTTCCAAAGCAGCTCTCTTCTTAATGTTCCAAACCGTTTCTGTCAGTAAGCCTATTGTCATTCCTGTCATTGGCACAACTCTGGTCCTCATGTTGACAAATGCCAACAGCAGACTCAAGACTAGATACTGAAAGCTTTCTTATACTTGCGCTAAGGAAGTGATTGAATACACCTGACTGATCAGAAAGAGCCGAGAAGCTAACTGTCCAATTACTTTGGGTCCCCTAAAATGGAGGGACTTTGTATAAAAAGGCATGCAATTCTTACATTGATCGGCCACTATGGATGTGAATGCCCTCAAATTAAAGTCTGCACTTAAACCTCATATACACTCAGTGAGCACTTTATTAGGTATTTATTAGATTAATTTTTTAGACTTCTACGGCTATAGCCTATCCACTTTGAGTTATGATGCGTTCTGTGTTCAGAGATGCTCTGCTGCACACCACTGTTGTAATGTGTGGTTATTCGCGTTACTGTCACCTTCCTGTCAGCGTTGACAAGTCTGGCCATTCTCCTCTGACGTCTGTTATTAACATGGCGTTTCTGTCTGCAGAACTGCTGCTCACTGGATTTTTTATTTTTTTGCACCATTCTTTGTAAACTCTAGAGACTTAAAATAACAAAACACTGATGCAACCAATAGTCCCAAAAGCCACTCCTTTACAGGAGCCTCGTATCCAAAGTCCTGTCCATTCCTAAGCGTTGTCTTCATGTTGAAGCAGACGCATTCCAGTCATTCACGCATACCCCCTCGCAGCGTGGAATGGGCAACGTCTCTTACATCTTCGGAACTTCACCCCCTTCAGGTTCAGGGATGCATCATGTAACCAGGAAACTGTTCCTTCCATCGAGGAGAGCCTGCCAATCTTTCTAGCCTGGCTAGAACCTGTCTTCCCGTACCTTGCCGCAGAGGATGGATAAGGGTGTACCCAGTGCACGAATCTTGGGTATATGTAACCTATTCTGTTTCTCAATTACATTAAAAGAGAAATGTCCATTCTCTTCATGTATTTTTTGAACCAACGCCTCTCCCTCTGTCGGAGGCACGACTTGTTTAGTCCCTACTTTATTAGAATTTACTGTCCTATACAGTCTTCTAATATTGTAGCTTATTCTATATTTTCTCGATTCCTTTCGAGTTCGAGTATTACGGTTTCACTACTTAGGTGCCTATCACCTTTCTCTTTAGTGCCAGTAATCAACTCGAGCCCCTCGAGCAGGAATCTACTCGGGCAGTGCCTCACTAGGCCGTGAGCAGTTCTCAACTACTCGTGCCCCACGTTGGGCGCCAAAATTGTCGTGAGCCACGGACCCCTTGCCGAGCTCAGACCTCACGTTCCCACGAGCAGTACCCCACGAGGAGGTGTCTCGGGGACGAACTCAAGTACTCCGAACGTCCTGGAGCCCTGGTAAGTTCTACTGAACGTCCAGCCCAGTCTCGAAGTGAAGGGTGTGATGCAAATCTGGTATTCGATGTCCTGTATTCAATGTATTCCTCTAAAGAATCTTTATCACATATGGTTATAATAAGATATACTTTATTATAATCAATCAAAAGAATAGAGTTATACAGATTACAGTGTACATATCATCTTTTGCAGTTTGCTGATCACATGCAAGTTACATATACCCCTTTAGCTCTTTCTAAGTTACCTTTCCACCTATGATGTTTAAAAATCAAGGTACACCCCTCAAATATCCATCCTCCTCTTTGGCCTTTACCTTATGTTATGGCTCCCCCTTCACGGAGATAAAAGCTACTGAACTTCCATTAATACAATGGGTACGAACACCCCTAAAGTCTACTACTTATTTATATCGTATATAGTATCTTTCTAAAAAATAAAAGACATAAAAATAAAAGGAAACTTATAATGTATTACTTCTATGTATTACTTTTCCTACTTCTACAAGTAATATAGATTATAATTACCACTCATGCCCTAAATATAGCCATCTCGTTTTCTGCGGGATTTGATCCCTCCTCCTTGCTGTTGATGAGCTCTTTGAACAGCTGCATTGGTTTGGGAATCTGGGGCAGGATCAGGACCCAGACTTTCGAAAGACGTGACTTTGCACTTCGTACTTCTCCTGCCTGTTGTATGGGATGTGCACTGGTATGTCTTGAAACACGTCGGGGGTTTTGCAGTGCTGCCGCCGCATTTGCCTCTCCTCACTGACACTGAGGTTAGGGGGGGAGGCTTCAGGTTCTTGCGTGGGTCCAGCAGGAAGGTGTTCTGTAGCGTGGAGGAACCCGGCGTCCCGTCTGTTGGGCTCCAGGTGCAGTTCACGGCTCCAAGCATGTCGTAAAAGCCCTTTAACTCTTTCACCAGCTTTTCTGTATGATGAGGGATGCGCATGAACACCTCTTCGACATCAGTCCCGCTGCCACAACTCTTGGGCTGAGTCCGCACCGCGTACATCACTCTGTTCTCCATATCCAGATCCTGGTGTGGCGCGCAGAGGGAGCGCAGAGGGAGCGCGCCACTCCAGCTTGACTACAGCTGTCTTGCGTTGCTCTCTCTTCAACAGCCTGTAGATATCTTCAACAGCAAAATTCTAAGATCCCACTCTAAGGTCTAAAAGCTTATTCCTTATATATCTTTTTTGCATACAAAAGTGTACCTTTTTGATAAGAAATGTCCCCAATATTTCAAGCGGGAAGACATTTATCTCTTATGTAACTTGTTTTTTAATGATCATATTCATTATTTCTGTTTTTCCAATTGTCATTTTCTCATACCTCAAAAGAAATTTCCCCAATATGTTATCTCATGTGCCCCTCCGGTTTGGGAATTTCCACCATCTTAATATACGAGTGGAAAAACACTAGCTCTTATGTAATTTTTAATGAACCTATTCATCACTGGTGTCTGTTTCAATTTCATAGTCTCTCCTTGACTTCCTCCAAACTTTGATCTCATGCAAGCCAGAAGTTAAAGCCTGCCACCATCTCAATACCCTCTTCAGGCGCCCCTTTTTGTGGTGCCTTAAGGGATCTACAAAGGACATCCAGCTAATAGCTGAGTGTAATTCATCATTTAACTCCTCTATAGTCAGTCCTTTGAATCTATCCGATAAATTATTTGTGCTATAATCAGGAAGGCCCTTAAAGCCTCTTAATATTCTTTCGGTATTGGCATCCTTTCCGTTTTCCTTATTTTTTTTCTTTAGCCAGGCATTGTGCCCCTCCCCTGTAGGGTTAGGGTATTCTCAGTCAGAACTTTAACCTTGCTCCTTAAAACCCTAAATCTAAGTCCCCCGACTTCAGACTCCTCTACTGACAAGTATGGCTGCTCATTATCTCTGAACCACATATTTTTCTTCTTACGGGCGTTCTTACTACCACCTCGATGGCGTGTGCGAGGGGTTAACAATGCATTCCTTTCTAACCCATCCCCCGTCAATCTCTCATCAGGGGGGCCTAGGGCCGGGTCCTCGACAGACTAGTGCAAAATCCCAGGAGATCAGCAATTTAGATGATTAGATAATCGCATGAATAAGTCGGTGTAATAAATGTAAAATGTTTCTAATAAAGTGCTTGGTGAGTGTACATATAGAGATAGATCTGGCATGGCTCACACTCATGTTTACATGGGCCTGCAGTGGCTGCACTAACCACAGCGCTAAATTTCACCAATGGTCAACTCGGGAGCATATCACTACAATTTTCATGCTAAATGAGCATTACTGTATTTTGGATTATCGTAAATGATGATTGCTTTAATATTTCATCAGCCATAAATAATTCACACAAAAGCTATTGTAATTCTAAAGCAGCATGTTGTAGGCCTATCCAGCACCAACAGCGAAGTAGGCTAATAGGGCCCATTGCAGGTAAAACTAGTAATATTCTTCACAGTGATGTCAACCACTGGTTGCCCCACTTGCCAGCTTTTGGCTGTCTGGTCTTTGGATAAGGTCATGGACAGAGACACGGGCGAGTTGCTGTCGAAATCAGGCCATCTGAAATCACCTTCCGTGGGATGTTTTTGAAGGTGAATTTTGGGCGGGTGTGAGAGACCTGACATCTCATTCGTCTCACCAGTGCCTCATTGCTCACCTATCAGCAGTGACTTTTGGGTCTCATTTTTCTGGCAAGCTTTCAAGGGTCCGGTCTACATTTTAATCACCAGGTATGAAAATTTGCTTTCATGTTTCTGCCTCGTGTGAAATTTCACTTCCGTAGACTCTCAGACCTGGAAGTTGAAGGCAGGGATCTTTTGAAGAGTTTGAAATGCAGCCAGTACCTTCACTTCTCTCCCATAGCTTCTATGCTTCAATGTTTTATTGTTCTTTTCCCTCCTTTATTAATAATAGATTTTTGACGTCCCGGTGAGAGTACAAAGGAGTTATCTTTTGCCCGCAGTTATGTTTATTGAATTTTGTGATCTGGAAAGAAACCGCCTCCAACTTTCTTTCTTTTTTTCTGCTTTTGATCACTTTAAAGATAACTGGCAAAATTTCAGTCATACCGCAGGGCTGCTGTTAATGTAGAAAAACACTTTGGCAGGTAGGCCAACAAGGCAGGTCTCCGCCTTTTTGCTCTTCCGTCACTGTTGGGTTGGTAAATATTTAGGGCTAACTGAATATACAGTCAGTGACCACTTTATTATGTAGACCTGTATGCCAGGTTAATGCAAACATCTAATCAGCCTGTCATATGCAACAACTCAATGCATAAAAGCATGCAGACATGGTCAAGACGTTCAGTTGTTGTTCAGACCAAACATCAGAATGGGGAAGAAATGTGATCTAAGTGACCATGGAATGGTGCCAGATGGGGTTGTTTAAATGTCTCAGAAATTGGATTTTCACATGCAACAGTCTCTAGGGCCAAACTGGTTGAAGCTGACCGTAACTCAAATAACCACAAATAACAGTGGTATGCAGAGGAGCATCTCTGAACACACAACACGTCAAACCTTGAAGTGGATGGGCTACAGCAGCAGAATAATATAATAAGCAAAAGTATAATAACCTAATAAAGTTGTCACTGAGTGTAGGTCTTCAGATACAAACCTCTAAGTGGATAAGCTACAATGCCAGAAGTCTAAAAGAATAAGTCTAATAAATACCCAATAAAATGCTCACTGAGTGTGTCGATGTATATTCAGTGCAAACCTACAGCCCTAATTCAGCAAATAATTGAACTAATTATATAATGGAGATCTGAGGCTGAACTAAAAACCAGCATACATGCAGCTCTCCATGCGCTGAGTTTGAGACCACTGGTCTAATGGCTGTCACAGCTTTTCCACTCTCCTCGTTTAATTGAGCTGTCATTGGCTGCCTCTTCAAAATGGAGGCCTCCTGCAGCGCTGATGTCACTCTTTTCACGTCCAGATGAAGGCAGCAGCCAAATATTATACATTCAGCAATGTTCCAGATGCTGAGTCTGAAATGGTTGCAACAATCACTGCTGCTCTTAGCGCTCTGCCTCCTGCCAATTTTGAGACTGCTCCTTCCACATATGAGAGATTTCTGCACCTCAGAAGCAGATTTCTCAGGGTTGGCTGAAGAAAGTTAAGCCTCTGAGCCCAGCTGTCAGTAAAGGACTGACTTGCACTTTGAAGATCATGTCTGGTAGTATCTGGCTCCCTATGAGGTACTGTTGGTCCTGATGCATGAGACACACCGAGGAGTAACGCGCACTAAACGGTACCTAATAGTGAAGATGCCCTTCCCTGTCCCAAATTCCCATCAGAAGTTTGCCACAACTTTGCAAGAGTCAAGAACAGTGGGCAAAAGAGCACATCAAATGAGGGATGGGAAGTGATGGAATGCCTCAGATGACAACAGTATCCATCTGCTCCCTCTTCCTATCTATCTGCTCCCTCTTGGTAAATGGTAAATGGTAAATGGTTGGCATTTATATAGCGCCTTTATCCAAAGCGCTGTACAATTGATGCTTCTCATTCACCCATTCATACATACACTCACACACCGACGGCGATTGGCTGCCATGCAAGGCGCCAACCAGCTCGTCAGGAGCATTTGGGGGTTAGGTGTCTTGCTCAGAAACACTTCGACACAGCCCGGGCGGGGGATCGAACCGGCAACCCTCCGACTGCCAGACGACTGCTCTTACTGCCTGAGCCATGTCGCCCCTCTTCCTATCCATCTGCTCCCTCTTCCTATCCATTTGCTCCCTCTTCCTATCCATTTGCTTCCTCTTCCTATCCAAACCATGTACAGATGAGAAGGAAGCCTGGATGGCTGCAAGACTACGTGTCAGGTTAAAACTGGTCAAATAAAATAAGCTTGAAGTTTACTGGTTTCATTGTTTACTATGGAAATGATAATTTCATACTCAGCTCTGCTTTTCTGATTGAAAAGGGAATACTGAAATTGCTTTGCGTTCAGTGTTGGCCGGTCTTGTATGGGTTAATGTACCCTAATATACTGCTTTCCTTCTGGTGATTATATTGTGTTCAATAACTCAAAGGTTGAGCCAAAAACAATATGTTATACCTGCATTGGAGGATTTGCTAAAATGTGTTACAGGATGTTCTAATGTATGAAATGTAATGAATTTGAAGGTTTAGCACCTTTTTAAGGTACAAGTACTTTTTTAAATTGGCTTCCCAGATGTGTTTCCTAAGGCTGGTATTCATTCTAGTCTTGATTGTAGACTTTGCGATTGCCTTTGGAGATCGTTGTTGGGGTGTGACAACACAACAAGGAAGACAGCAGTGTCAGTGCAAACTAAATGGGCCGTCATAAGGCTCAGAAATGAAATCAATCAATCAGGAACATTGCCAAAAAGCACCTTGTGGACAGATGATACAAAGATGAACAAAGATGTACCAAAGTGATGGAAAGAGTCAAGTCATATTTATTTATAAATCACATTTAAAATGACTACCGTCAACTGTACAATTTCTAATCACTATATATGTAAAAAAATAAAAACAAAATCCACAGTACTGCAATAATAATACTTAAAGACACAACAAAAAGCAACAACAAAGATAGCTCTCATGTGGAATTAAAAGCAAGGGAAAAGCAGTGAGATTTAAGCTGGTGTTTGAAGGTGTATATGGATGCTGCACACCTCATAGAGAGGGCATTTTGTTCCACAGTGTCGATGCGGCCACAGCAAAAGCCCTGTCACCCTTTAGCTTTAGCCGAAACCGAGGAACCGAGAGGAGCAGCTGGGTGGGAGACCTCAGCGACCTGGGCGTGGCATAGGGGTGAAGGAGATCAGAGATGTAGGGGGGGTTAAAACAAAAATGTAAAATCAAACCTAAAACTAATCAGGAACCAGTGCATGGGAGCAAGAATTGGTGTGATGTATTTTTTGTACCAGTTAAAAGCCTTGCAGCAGCATTTTGCATTAGCTGCAGGTGGCAGAGGGATGTCTGGCTAAGACCGAAATACAGGGAGTTACAGTAGTCTAGGCCAGATGATATAAATGTGAATAACAATTTCCAAGTTGTGAAATGAAAGGAAGGGCTTGGCTTTGGCTATGGCTCGGAGTTGAAAGAAGCTGGTTTTAATTAAATTTAATGCGTTTGTTGAACGTAAGGGCGGAATCAAAAATTTAAAAAAAGTTTTTGGCATGGGGTTTAATACAAGTGGGATGGAGGCCCTAGGAAGAGACACCACCGTCTTACTTTACAGTTTAGAGATGGGGTGGAAGTTATTTAGAATGGTGGGATCAAGGTTTGGCTTTTTAAACAGAGGCTGAACCACATCATGTTTATAGCAGGATGGGACAATGCCTGAAGTCAGAGAGCTGTTTATAATAGACAGGATGCTGGGACCAATTGTGGAAGAGGAAGAAAGTGTGGAGAAAAAAGGAAATGCCTGTGATCTAAAGCATAGCACCTCATCCGAGAAACATGGTGGAGGGGGTATTGTGGCTTGGGTCTGTATGGCTGCCAGTGGAACGGGCTCAGTTGTCTTCATCAATGATGTGACTTCAGACAGAAATCGAACAATTAATTCTGAAGTCTACAGAAATATTTTATTTGCTCAGATAAAACCAAATGCCTCCAAACTTGTTGGACAGCAATTCATCATGCAACAAGACAATCACCCAAAACATATTGTTAGAGCAACAAAGGGGTTTACAGGCTGAAGAGCAGCTGAAACAAGCAGGAACTGAAGATGGCTGAAGTACAGGCCTATTCACAGATGTAATGATATTCTTACAACACACATTTCCTGGGATGCTTATCTAACCTTTCTACCTATTCCTACCTGTATTTTATAAGGATCTGAGATGTACGGTGTCATCCTATTAAAAACAGTTAAATCTCACTCTAGTGCCTCTTGTTTTGCAGAAATTAGCAGTGTGACAACTTACCCTGCCCTTGCTTCTGTACAATTACGGAGTAATCTTTCAGAGAGCACCTATCCTAATGACAGAAGAATGACAGGGCCACAGAAACCTGATTAGAAACAATGACTTCATCAGGATGGAGTGCAAGACTGTTGGCGGCCACAGACATGTCCCAGGCATCTACCAGGGTCACCTTCATATCCTCAAACACCTTCCTCTGAGCCAGGTTCTGCATATAGCCATACCAGTTACTTAAACATATTGTCTGTAAGGCCAGGTCCCTGTTGTTCTCCAGCTTTATAACAATGTGTACTTGAGGGTTGCGGGCATGTAAGCGCATTATCGCCAGGCGGATGCTCAGGAGCCTTCGGATAAAGACTTCTGGAGGGTAGGGCCGAAAGTGCTGGCCAATTCCAATGACCACTATCATATCCTCCTGCCTGCCCCCAACTGCGATGCCGTCCAGTGCTTTAGGAATGTGAACTGATCCCTTTATGTAGAAGTGGTAAAAGGCAATCCAGGGATGAGAATGCCTTGCCCACCGGACAGTGATGCCGTTATGGGCGTTGACAGCCAACTTTGAATTATACGCTTTTTTTATCAATATCAGACCTGAGGAAATGTAATGAATAAATTAGATAAGTACCATGGAATCAGAGAGAAACATCACAGAATGACATGTGACAGAGTACACTGGCATTCCTGCCTTCAGCAAGTGAAAACGCAAGCGTTTTTTTTTTTTTACTCATTACCTTTCAGTTTTTCTTCCAAATACTCCATCCACTGACGTACAGTGGAGTCACCCAATAGGTAGAGAGTCTTTCCCTTTAAACATCTGGTAATGGCAACTTCACTGAGGAAGGAACCTGTCTGACAGAAGGATGAAGACCACCTGTTTGAATAGAAATATCCTCCAGGAAAAGGAGAATGAATTCCTGCCACACACATTTCAGTTGGCATGTATGTTGAACCTGAAAAATTGACAAAGACTGTGGTTGATGGTTGGTTGAAGTACCTCCACAATGCACAATAATATTACTGCATATTTTATTTTGACAGGCACAAAGACACGGATTATCATTTTAAAGGATGGTGTAGCTGTCAGTGATCTGCAGTACATGATCGTAGCAGTTCACACCAACCACGCTTTCATAGATGGTATAAAACAGATATAAAACAATGTTATGAATTGAATTTCTGTCATGGATTGCATTTATACAGCACAATCTTAAATCACTTCACAGAGAAGTCAGGAAAACACCTCAATCCCCACCAGTGGCAGCAGTTTGGCAGCAAAGAGACCGAAAGCTCAAATAGCACACTTACGTTGACTGATGAGTGAAAGCTCATATCATACATCAGTCAAGTTAGAGAGGGAATACTACTTAGCCATTTACACTCAGACTGACAGTGCCAGATTGGCAAAAGTAGAGGGAGGTCTTTAATAACCATAGTAAGTCAGGACTTTGGTTTAACATCTCCTCTCAAAGAAGGCGTCTCCTATAGTGTCCCTGTCATTGCGTTGGAAAATAGGTCGATTTATTGGTCTCAATAGTCTCCTATTTCCCCCTACCATTGGCCAACCAATTTTGATTTTGACATGTTAAACTGACAGCCAAAAAGGAACATACCAGTACAACCAAGGACAATCACAGGGCCGAAGCTGTTTGTCATTTCTATTCCAGCGTTTTTCCTACAATTATATAAAAATACAACATGAGTACGATTATGAGCATGAGATTTAGGTTGTTAAACTAACAAACTTGGTTTTCACACCAAACTCTTCATTTTGACTCACCCCTATTGTCTGTAGTTCAGCTGCACCCAATACCATTTTGTTTTCATAAAGCGAATATTGGTCAAAGCTACAGATATTATACAAATATTATATAGGAAGAGCCCAAGCAAAGGCCAATCAAAAAGAAAGTTTTTTACTGCATAAAATACAATTCACAAAATAGCTCCTGCAATGTAAAATGAAATGCCGTTAACCTCCCAGTCTACAGTGAGCTCCATAAAATTTGGGACAAAGATCATTTTTGATCTGGCTGTGTACTATTACAATTTTAGATTTGTAATCAAACAATTCACACGTGATTAAAGTGCACATTTGGAGGAATCAGGGTAAGGTCTTCAGTACTCCTTTAACACCGCAATGTAAAAAAAACTAAATCCATTTAGACTTTCATTACATAGAACAAACTAAATCCCTTTAGACTTTCATTACATATAACAAACTAAATCCATTTAGACTTTCATTACATAGAAACAAATTTAAATTTTGAATTAATTCATTCAATCGAGACTTGAAATGCATCATATTTTTACGTTTTCACATGCAGAGTGACATCACAGTCACAATATCACATTTGAAATTAAAGTGTAAAATGTTTTATTTCAACTTTATGGAGCACCAACATCAAATTGATATTGATATTTATGATAAAAACGTGTCATTTTTGGAATATCAATATCAATTCATGGCACATGAATCAATATTTAACACAAAATATCCATCAATATATGGCAGAAAACAAAGAAAACCATAACAATATTAGCCTTACTAGTATTACTATGAATAATTTACACTCATTAGGCCCTTTATTTGGTACACCTGTCTGCAAACTCTTATGAGAGATTTCAGTTTTTAATTTTTAATAAATTTGTTTGTTCCTCAGTTGCATGGAAATAAATATCCTCAGCAAAATAGCTGAAATTTATCGAAATGTCGGCGCAAAACCCTGTACAACAACTTTAATGTCCGTCAATTTGACACATTTGAGTTGCAAGTCTTCCCTGCATAACATAAGACGAAAATTCAACATTCAGAAATAAGAGTGTTAGTCGATGGAGATTAATGGGAGATTAATGCGGCTTCTCATTAGCCCGTGTATTCAACTGCTTCCTTAGTGCAGGTACTGTATAAGCAAGCTTTCGGTATCTAGTCTTGATTCTAGGCTTAATATTGTTTTATCCGTTATAGGCATTTGTCAACATGAAGAGCAGAGTTCTGCCAGTGAAAGTCAAGGACACCATGATGAGGTTGAGAAATAGAAACAATGACAGGTATGGACCAAACCTAAGGTTTTCTAGAATCAACCATTTGGAACATCATTAAGGAGAAACAGAGCACGGTTGAGCCCAGTAATTACAAAGGGACTGGTAGGCCAAAGAAGACCTTCTCACCATAATGAAAAACCCCAAACACCAGATCAGAAACACTCTTCAGAGGCAGGTGTAGATGTCAATGATTACTGCCCACAGAAGACTTCACCAACACATATTTGTTTGTCCCAGTATTTGTCCCAAACATTATGAAGCTCAATAATCAATACTTCAATCTTTTTATTGTGATCCCTCCAAATCAGGAACACAAGGTTCGGGATAGAATTCATCCAACATAATCGAAATAAATATGTCTAATTTATTTGTAAGTATGAAATAAATTGATAATTTCCAAACAGTTCAGCTCTAAACTTTTTTGGGCAGACTCCACACACTGAAGTTGAATCTGCGATATCCGATGGCATTAGAACAGCACACATGCAACATTTTAATGAGTGGATGACTTACTGGTCTAATAGCTGGGCTTCTACTTCGGTCAGATGAGGATCTGGGGGTATGTAGGTTCTCAGGAGGGTCAGAGAGCTGCAGGAAAGAGTCTGGGGCTGGTAGCAGGCGTAATACCCTCCGTCCTCCTTCTTCATGTACTCACACAAGGGTCTGTCTGAGCTCAGCCGAAGGGTGCACTGGGACGTCTCCGTTTTTTCCCCTCTGATGAAGGTTCCTGTGTACATGGCCCTATTGTAGTCCTGCATCCAGTCTCTCTGGAGGATCTTAACGGTCTCAGAGGAGTGGATCAGACGCACAGAGACCTGGACCTCTCCGGGCCAAAACAGGCGGAAGCGCACACGGTAGGTGCCGTCGCGGAAGTCGGTGACGTCTCCCGATGCACCTGCCTGGAGCTCCGGAGAGTGGATCCGGGCCAGGATGAAGTCTCCACCGTGGGCTTTGGGAAGGCCCGCGTAGTTCCTCATCTCCACCAGCACGCTCAGTGTGTCCCCCACACAGTACTGGGCGCCGGGCTGCTCTAGCCTGACCACACTGTGCAGAGCACTGGAAGAGTTACTGAAAGAGGTTATGTTGGAGGAGGAAGGAGGCCATGATAATGATAATATGACTTCTTCTACACTCAGTGCTTGGTGAGGGGTCTGAAATTGCTCCTGCAATGACAGAACATTACAAACGAGATTGAATTCACCATCGTCTGGAACTGAAAAACCTTTTTTTCCGATTTTACTGTTAGATGTTCAAAGCAGATAATCATTTTCAAGGGAAAACATAAATCCAATCCCTATTCCCCACCCAAACCTAAATATAATACTGAATGTAATAATTATCTTCAACATCCCTTTCATCAACTCCCTCTCTTTTTTAAGTGACAGCATCAATTGGTTCCTAGCAGTTTAAATTCACTCCTCTACTTGGTTCAAATGCAAGTTTTAGTGGATAATCTCACATGACATTATCTGACTCTAAACCAATTCATAGTGTGGTGCCCTCTATCTGGAGTATGTATTACTCTGGCTTCCTTCCTCCCTTCAGATGAACAGTGAGGGAACCAGAACCACCTCCATTTCACATCCACAATCAGATATAAACCCTTCAAAAGCAGATTAAAATAATCTGTTGCAAATTGTTAATTACATCAATTAAACAATCACAAAACACTAATCAAATTAGGTATATGATGATAGGAAGCAATTTAATCAAGTGACTCTTTTTTGTTTGTGTTTACTACCTGTAGACCTTTATGCACCACACCTTCTGTTTGACATAAAGCATTGTAGTGACGGTGACCGATGTTGGAATAGTTGCACCCTGCCTCCCTCAGAAAGACCTCTTATTAGCTAAGGGGCCAAGCACTGTTCCAAATACAGAGGAGCCACAGAGATACTGCACATGGTCACAGTGTCCTCTCCCCAACAACAACAACCCCCCCCCCCCGCTGCTGCAATACTGTTTTTCTTATGGCCTAGGATAACACTGGTATAACGTTTTATTTATTTATTCTGATATCCTTACAGTGAGAATGAACTGCCACCATAAATGAGTGAGAAATAAAATTGCTGTTACCCATATTGATGTCCGTTTGTACAGTTTGGAAACAACCACAAAGAAAAACACTATGGCGCACAGAGACGTGAATATACATTTCCTTCTTTGCATCTCATTTAATATCTCCATGTTCCAAAATGATTCCCAACTGCTTATGGAAGGTCTACTGTTGTTCTCTGAAGGACAAATGAAAAAAAAATATTATAGATTCAATAAGTGTTGAAAATACAGTTTCATCCCACCTGCAACCACCTGATGTCCAAAAAGATATATAAAATTTGCAAAATTTGCACCAAAATATGTCACTTTTCATATATTTCTGATCAACATACATTGGTATATATTTTAAAAATATTAAAAGGTTTTTAGGAATACAGGCCTAATTATTGTTGTTTATGGTGGCAATGTAAGACCATAAAAAGACATTAATAAAGTGTCTAAGAATAATTTCATAGTTTTTAGTGCGCATGAAGCCACTATGAAAACTTACTTCATGTTATTCAGTTTGTGTTTTTACCTAATTACAATGAGCTTTTGTGATGAAGAATACAGACATATCAAGTCTCTGTGATATCCGCCAGAGGTACTCAATCTCAATTGAATTGCTTTAGCTCAGAGTCAACTGGGCTTCAACAAGTAACTGTCTATTGAATAACTTACGGTTTCTCACACAAAACTTTGAGAAAGGAATCTCAGTACTTGTAACACAAGCACTTGTCTTTGCTCTGAGAATATGAATACAGTCACAGATATCATACCCCATTGGAAAGCTGATATCGCCCTCTACTGTATGACCCATTTCCCAATCTATATAGAATGGATTCAAGGATTTGAGACGTGTTCTAGATACAAGTTGGTTGTCATGTGTGGCTGATATAATGTATACCCCCCACTTCCTATTTGTGTTTTTTTTGGGGGGGGTTTCAGGAACATCTCTATATGTGTAATACGAATGGTAAGATTTTTTATTTATTCCATACTGACTAGCTGATATTGACATATGTAGAATGAAGCGGTATGATTACACAATAATTCCTCTTGTACATTTTGCTTTTCACTGAGCAGTGTTTTCACTTTTGTGTTGGAAAGCTTTAGGGTTCTTTTTGGCTTTATCTTGTTGTTATGGTGAAATAAAGGCTTCTGTTGGTGAAGTGTTTATGTTTATCTATGACTTCTAGCTATTGTCCAATGGCTCAGGCTTGGTGCAAATAAAACTGGGAAGGGGGAGCTACAAAATAATGGTGGCACGTAGTTGCTACATATTTTAATAACGTCTGTTCTGCATAGTAATTAAACTGGAATATATATTTTGTTGCTTCCGCTCATAGTTTGCTCACAGGAGCATTGAATGTCTCAGCAGTCTCACGACATGGCACAGGGATTAAAAAATGTTACACAATAAGCTGATAAACTCTTCACACATTTTATTCCCTTATTTTCCAGTCTTATTTTCTTTGATGCCTCCAAGATTTTGAAGCACAGCTAAGTGACATTCATAAATTTACATACAATTCTGACTACTGAGTTTCACTAATCATTCACAGTTAAATAATGTAAAAGATTGTTGCATACTTTTATGTTTTCATGTTGTGGTCACGTGATCCTAGCAGATCAACATAATAGGAACAATTAGTTCAACACACAAACATAAAATAATACTCCACATTGCACCAATAATATAGGTAAGTAAATAGTAAAAGACAATGCACAATTTCACTTCTGCAGTCTATATTCTGAATGTAATGTTCCAACAAAAAAAAGAAGACTACTCACCTCCCCAACCTTTCCGTTGATTTAATTACATCTGAAATATAATGGACTGCAATTATAATTAATATATAATAATATAATTTCATATTCACAATGAAATAATTCTATACACCACATGTTAAATCAGTCTATATAGGCAATATAAAAATGAGCACTCCCTCCCCCCCTTGCAGATATAGACAGAAACTTGACAGACATAACTCTTTTGGCAAAATGAATTGAAGTAAAAAATTCCTCACCTACAAAAAACGAAATCCAGCTCAGGGATAAAAAAGTTTATTTTTTATTTTTATTTTTTATTTTCTACAATTAACTGAAATGCTAATCATATTGTTTGGAGAATGAGTTGTGTAACTGGTTGCTCATAAGAAGATACTTATTTACTTATTTTTTTAAAAGCCCTCCTATGTCCAGTCACTGTATTTCAGTGGGTAGAACTTGGAAGACTGCACCGATGGAGATGCATTTACGCTTTTTGCTGCCAATATGAAACTTTGCCGTTTCCTGTTTAAAGTTAGAGGAGAAGTTTCAAATTTTCTATTGTCAACACTGGCTATTCCACACTGAGCACACACAGTACATTCTGCTATGCTCTTTACTGCGTCGTAAGCCAGGGGAATTCTACAGAAAACCAGCCTTGTTTTGTTACGTGAACTGGACCATAACTCAACTCCTCAGGTCCGTCCTCTCGTGCTGCATCCGGCGGCGTATTTGATGGAATGGATACTCAAGTTTTTTAATGTAATGGCCTACTCCTTTGTAAAGGAACCGTGATTGCTTTCAACCAAATGACCCTCAAAGTAAACGTTGCCATAGCAGCACCCTTGGGAAGGAGGAGTAGCTCGACATTACAATTTCTACAGTAATTCGTTCACACCGTAATCACCAAGATTTCTGTCTTTTTAGCATCACATCCATAACCCAAGTAAGTTATTTGTCAACAATAAAATGAACATTTGTATTTTTATTACGTTTTATAAATGATAAAAAACAGAGTCTCATGTTTCTGCAACATTCTACTGTGAGTAAAACTCGAACAATCTCTTCCGTTTTCACGAAGTCAATCTAACGTCAGATCGTTATATCAGTGCTGCCAAATTATTTCCCCCTTTCGTCCCAGCCGGGCGGCACGAGATTTTTGCGGAAGCCATGGACGCAAACCACATGACAAACGAAGAGGTAGGCTATAGCGTGACAAATAATTTACAAAAGACACATGGGGGAATATATCCAAAAACATTTGAAAATGCGTTACCTTGTTCACTTTCCATGCAAGTACTAAGAAATCGTTGGTTTTAATTCACCTACGGAAAACTTTCGTTTCCAACAGGAATTCGCGCAGGTAACTTGCCCATGGGAGTTGAGCATTATTGTCAGGGGGCCAGGTGTTTGCCATCGTCTGAGAAGCTCGCAGCAGACTCCAGTGGTCACTCGAAGTATTGCAGGTTTGTAAGTCTCAGGTGTCAAAAATGACATTTACCCATTGAAATTCATTCAAAATTACGAATTTACCCTCCCCGAACTACTGCCCAAAAACAGTACATTTGAACTATAAAATATATTTACACTGAATTATTCTCCAGGGACCTATTTCTTTCTGAACCACATAGAAGAAGATATTGGGGATTAGGCACGTGCACAGATAGACCTCAAGGGGGGCTTATGAGGACTGCACTCAGGGTGTGTGAATTACTGCTGGAGGCAAAATACGGGCCTTATGTATTTTTTGTTAGTGATATATATATATATATTTTGGGAAATACCGAAGGCCCAGTTGTGATAGGATTCCGAAATGTCAGGTCCTTTCTGAGGCTCATATCCTACAAACAAATTCTGCAATTTAAAACAGAGAAGTGTGTTTTTATATTTGTTTGTACATAAAAACAACATTATCTAGCCTATATTAGCACGGCAGTTTATTTGGGGTTGAGGACTTGCTCTTTAGGTAAAAGGATGTTCTAAGATGACCCTGTTAAGTGCACAGCTGTTGGCTAATCATCATTTCGGCAAAAGAAGAAAGCTCTGCATGCAAACATTAGCAGGTGTAATTGTTTTCTCACTCAGAAGACCAGCTCAGATGATCTGCATATGATCTTTTGATCACTTGATCAAAACAATGATGTGCTGAAATCAGTCTTCCATCATAGCCTTTCTGCTATTCTAGTGAGACCTAGCTACCCTACTTTACCCACCCCTCTACATTATTCTCATCACACGCCGATGACTATGACCACTCACAGATGAAGCCAATAACGTTGATTATCTCATAAAAAAAACAGCGCATCTCAAAGTCAGGGATATATTAGATGGTAAGCAAACAGTTGGCTCTCTTAGTTCATGTGTTGGATGCGGGAGAAATGGGCAGGCATAAAGAGACCTGAGCACCTTTGACAATGGCTAAATCATTATGGCCTAATGACTGGGTCGGAACATCTCCGGAAAGGCAAGACTTGTAGGGTGTTCAGCGGTGGTGAGTACCTACCGATAGTGGTCTGAGGAGGGCCAAACCATGCACCGGCAACAGGGTGTTCGGTGCCCAAGGCTTATTAAGGGGCAAAAAAGGCTAACGCATCTACTCCGAACCGATAGAAGGTCTGCTGTGGCACAAGTCACAGAAAATGACAAGAGGAATGTGTCAGGACACACAGAGCATTGCCCACGATAACCCCTGTCTATGGACGAAAGCACCTACAATGGCCACTCAAGCGTTGGAACTGGAGCAATGGAAGAAGGTTGCCTGGTCCGATGAGTCCCATTTATTTTTTCATCATGTGGACAGCTGGATAAGTCTTCACCGTTTACCTGGGGAGGAGATGGCACCAGGATGGACTGTGGGAGAAAAGACAAGCGGTGGAGGGAAAGTGATGCTCTGAGCAATGTTCTGCAGGGAAACCCTGGGTCCGGGAATTCTTGTGGACAGCAATTTGTCACGTGTCACCTACCTCATTGCGGACCAGGTACACCCCTTCATGGCAACGGTATTCCCTGATGGCAGTGTTGTTATGTTCCTGTATTCTGTGTGTTAGTGTATCATTGTTTAGTATTATTTATTCTTGTAATTTATTATTTTTCATATTTCATGTCTGGTTCTGTTTATTTTTCATTAGTCTTTGCACTCGTCCTCCCCTGTTATGTCTGCATCTGAATGTTTTCCAGTCGAGTCACTCCCCTGTCTGCGTGCCCCAACATTTTTTCTAAACTCGCGATTCTTACTTCCTGCTTTTTCTTGATAGTTAAATGTTGTAAAGCACTATTCTTACTAACCACTACTAATCTAGGTTTTGTACAGTACTAATCCGATTAATACACTTACTGTCTGTCTAACTAACTAACAATCACTTTTATTGGGTAGTTTAGAAATATTCACGTTACTAACTCACTAACGCATCTCTTAGCATTTCTCCGCTGTTCTATAACTCCGCCTTCCTATGCTATCCCTTATTACTCATTTGTTTCAGCGAAGTGTTCGCACCTGTCTCTTAACTATCACTGCGTCTTCAATCTATGCATTGTCTACTCTCTAGTCCAGAACCGTTTGTTTTACATGTGTGTCTTTGTGAATCCAGTCCGCGTTTTTGTTTTCCCCCTCGTTATTGTCCCATTACCCTTTCATGTGTCTCACCTGATGTTTATTTGTTAGACCGCCCTCACTCCCATGCCCCGCCTAGTTTGTCTCATTCCCCTGTGTATTTATACCTGTCCTTTTCAGTTGCACGTTGCTAGTTCGTCTTGTCCTGTTTCTGTTCCCGAGCCCTTGTTTCCTTCCCCAAGTTCTAGCCTCCTTGTGCCCTTGCCCTTGCCCTTGCCCTTGCCCTTGCCCTTGCCCTTGCCCTTGCCCTTGCCCTTGAGTCCTTGGTTATCTGCTTATCTGGTTTTCCTGTTTTGACCCCTGCCTGCTTCCCTGGACTATTCTTTGTGTTTTGTGGAATTCTGTACCTCTGCCTGTTTGGACTGACCCCCTGGATTTTGACCTTGGCTTGTTTTGTGACTACGCTCTGTCTGCCCCATCACCTGTGAGTAAACTTGCCATTTTCCACACCCCTGTGTCTGCTTCTGGTTCCTCTGTCCTCCCCGCCGTAACAAGTGTCCTCTTTTAGCAGGATAATGCGCTCTGCCACACTGCACAAATTGTTTGGGAATGGTTTGAGAAACATGAGTTCAAAGTTTCGATCCAGCATCTGTGGAATGTTCTGGAACAACAAGTCTGATCCACAGAGGCTCCACCTCGCAACTGACAGGACTTAAAAGATCTACTTCTGACGGCTTGGTGCCAGATACCACAGGACACCTTCAGAGGTCTTGTAGAGTCCCTGCCTTGGTGGGTCAGAGCGATTTTGGCGGCACTTGGAGGACCAACAGTATATTAGACAGGTGGTCATAATGTTTTGACTCATCATTGTGTGTATATATATATATATATATATATATATATATATATATATATATATATATATATATATATATATATATATATATTGACAAATCTCAGCAGATATAATATTGTATGCTATTCTGGTTTAAGCCAAGGGGTTCTTTCCAATTGCTTATTGTTATCCTCTTATCTTTTACTTCTTCCTGACCCAGTAAATCAATCATGGTTCATCATCTTTAAGGACGTTCCAAAGCCTTTAATGTTCCTTCTAGGAGATTAGGAACTCCCAACCCTTCCTTTGAGCAAGAAAACCTCAGCGCATTATTTGCGGAAGTATTTTTTCAGAAAGTCTGATCGACCTGCGGATCCACCTCTCCCCATCTGCCACGCATCTGCCACGTCTGTAACTGATGTGGCTTCGAATTGACTTTTGAAGGGAATTGCATTTGGCTAATTTCCATTTTCTCGATTTCCCCATCTTTTTTTTCTTTGATCTTTTCCTAACCTCTCCAGATGGGTGGAGCTAGGGGCAAGAAAATAAGAAAAGAAAAGGAAAAAGAGGAAAAAAATAAGGGATTGGAATGAGCCCATGTGTCCAGTTTGACGAGTGTCCAGAATTTAAATGAACCCAGGCAGATTCACCTTGATGGGGTACAAGCCTGATTTGAAAGTCCAAACTCGTGGTGCAAGAGTAAAAATCTGCTTTACCTTGAATAATTTATGTTGTCTCAAAATGCTGTCACTGTGCAAGAAGCAATAATGTAACCCCAGTACTTTGGTGTGATGCTGTGCAGTTGACTGTTGGTTGGTTGACATATTGTGCTTATTTCAAGCTTGCTGCACATTCTCCTGGGTTCTGGTGCCTGGGGGTGAGACACGTCATCCTCAGACAGACGTAGCCTGAAGGGGATACTGTCCACTGTTCTCACAGGGCTACAAATCTTCTAGCATGGTTACAGAAGTATAAGGTGTGTGTGCGTGTGTATATAAATGCGTCTGTCTGCATATTGCTTTTCGGACTACTGATGAGATTGTAACGCTGACAAGGAGTGCCTTAGTTCTTCAGAGGTAATTATAAAAAATCAGAAAACTAATACAGGGAGGATGAGAGGTAAAAAAAAAAACCTCATATTAAAATGTATGAATCCGTACGGAACTGATTAGACTCGGCAGTGTAAGGCAGATCTGTAAAGGAAGAGGTTTTGGCAGGCGTGTAAAGAAATGTCAAAGTCTTTTGTTCGAGAAGGATTTGCTGCACGCTCTTTTTTTCCTGGGTTGACAATAGTGAATCTGTGAATGAAGCGATTTCACCGTCCCATAGTTCCATTAATTACACATTTGTGTGCTCTCTTAATTTGTGGCAAAGAACACTGGAGGCCATCTTGTCCCCCACGCTTTTTCTTTGGCTGCATATCAGCTGCAAGTTCATTTCAATTAATGCCCTCCATTTTTCTTTTCACACTGGATTAAGATTACGCTAAAAGCTTTGTGGTTAATCGTGTTAAGCTCTGTTCCAGTACATTTATAAAGAAAAGCCTTTCTTTCCAATTTTGCAGTCTGTTTGAATAAGGAGAATGTTATTTCAGGCTTTTGCAATGCTGTTGCATAGATAGGGTTTTGAACCAGGGACCAGTCTGGTTCATTCAGGTTATACTGTATGTGCCCCCCCCCCCCCCCCTTTCCCAACCCCTCAATTCCATGTCTTGTCTTGTTTTGACAAATCCTAAATCTGGAAACCCCAATTATAGACTAAGTGTCTGATATTAACAAACACATGGATTTCCTGTCTCAATGTCATTTCCTATCCCAGTTTAAATGATAAAAATCTTACTCCTCAGCTTACATATATGCACGTCGACAGAAAACCAGTCAATATTGCTCATTGAAAGGGTTACACACGGTATGAGTAAGAGGTGACAAACAATCTAGAAAGACAGAGCCCAGTCCTTCAGTGGTGACCAGATTTTGACCGCTTGTGCAAATTGTATTGGAAAAACCAAGAAAGTGTGACCAACCACCATGTTACTCCTTTACAACATTTGTGAATTGAATACAGTCCTGGTTCATGTATTGAAACAATGTTGTTTTAATTAATGCAATAATGCTCTTATGATAAAATAATTTTGAGCATTTATTTAATAAATTAAATGCATAAATGGGGAACAAATGATCCCATCAAACAATTCTGCACAAGTACCTGAAGGACAATGCATGCAGTGCAAGATCTCGGCAGTGATGAATGGTTGATATAGCATGGTGCCAATCGGCTAGTAGGCTATGGGCTGGGTAACCTGAAAAGCCAAGGTGGCAGAATCCACTCCTGGAGGGCCACAGTGTTTGCTGGTTTTTGGTGCATTTCAGTAGTTGACTTGCTAAAGAGTCGAGACACTTTGTTCTTCAAGCCAAAACAGCCTAGACCTGCAGACATTGCGGCCTCCAGGACTGGAGTTAAACCCGGAGACGATGCAGTTCTCCAGGACTGGAGTTAATCCTGCAGACACTGCGGCCCTCCAGGACTGGAGTTAAACCTGCAGTCACTGCGGCCCTCCAGGACTGGAGTTAAACCTGCAGACACTGTGGCCCTTCAGGACTAGAGTTAAACCTGCAGGCACTGCAGCCCTCCAGGACTAGAGTTAAACCTGCAGGCACTGCGGCCCTCCACGGCCCAAGGCTTCTTATTGAATGCTGTTCAGTCTACTTGATTTTCTTTATCCTTAAGTATTTATTTCGAGCCAAGAGCTTTGTTGGACAGCCTTGTGCTTTTATGAAAATATTCTAGAGAGATCGAGAGCTGTGGCTGGAGGAGGATTACTTTGATAGGATGATATGCATCTTCCCTAATGAAAGACTGACCATAGGCCCATATTAAATAATTGTGGTCTGCTAATAGATCCTTAAGACACACTCCATAATGAAGCTGAGTCAAATAGGAACGTTTGAACTAAAAGTAATTGTAAATGACCACAGATTTTCATTAAAAAAACAGACATTCTGTATTCAGTATGGCCAACTGAGAACTATTTTGCAGTGATGATCTGGGGAGGTGAAGTATATAGGGGAAAGTGGAAGGGATTATGTAGCCAAAAGGCCATGAATAAGTGACCAGATGTACAGTGAGTCAGAAGAACAAAAAACATCCAGTGAGCAGAAGTTCTGCAGGCAAAAACATGTTGTTACTGAGTCAGAGGAGAATAGCCAGAAGCGAACAGGAAGGTGACAGTAATGCAAAGGTTACAGGCTGGTTTGGCTACTTGCACAATACACTGATAAAGCGTATACTGTTATAACTAATGTATAGTAGATGTAAAATGAAGTGTAATGTAAACCCTTGTAATGCCGCATCATTGCTGGAACTGTGGCAAAGGCAGCAGTTGTGGGAGGCTAATTTGTGGCGGCTGCATTGATCTCTCTTTCACCGTTGCTTAATTTCTACAACACAGCTTGTTTCTGAACATGCGGTCCTCTGGATGCCCCCGGGAGCGAAGGCCAGCTGGTGTTTGCTCGGGCAGCGGTCCTCCGGCCGTCTTTGAGACGAGTCAGTACAGCACGCGGAGGGCCCTGGGCGTCGTACCTGACCGTTCCCGCGGTAAATCGGCCCGCCACGGCAGCTGCGTGCCGCTGGCAGAGTGCCGGCCAACTGCCGATGACAAGCCAACGCAGCTGGTGCTGCGTCTCATCGCCGCTTCTGCCTGCGCTCGGTCTTTCACACCTCGCCATTTTACAAAAACACCGAGCTATTTCCCGTGAGTAACAGTGCGACGACCGCTTAAGAAACCGCGAAGAAAGAACGAAAAGGCAATATTTCCCAAGTGTGGCGCTTCTGGAAAGGTGTCGGATTTCACCGCGGATGCAAAGCGAGTGTGCGTGTCAGCGCCAGGTTCCCGGTCCTGGGGCAGTGGTGCCCTGCGGATGGAGCTTTTTGTTTCAATCACAATTAGAGTTCTTTAAGTAAAACCAGTTGTTCATTGTTTTTATTTAGGTACTACTTTTAATGTCTAATGAGAAATGACTTATCTTAATATCAGAAACAGACATTCCTGTTACAAAGAATGCATATTCCATATTAATCAAAAAACTATTAAGATCATTTCTCAGATAGTGAAGTCTTTCATTTTCAGGCAGGTGCTGTGGGAAAGAGGCTGATACGCCTGATGAGGGAACACGGCTGAAATGACTGACTGCTGTGGACACCAGGGGCCTCCTTTTATAAAACAGTACCAAATTGTATCTTAAATAGTGCCTTATGCAGACAACCATGGCTAAATAGTTATTCATTAGATCCCACTTTGAAGTGCATATGATCGTATCTCTAAGATAATTGGTTATGTGGAGGTAGGCCTACTATATGATTCATGGCTGTGCACAAATCCCTATAGTGGGTTGTGTGTGCACTTCAAGAAAGTGCAGGAATTGTGACCAATCTCAGGTATGTCAAGATATGCCCTCCAGTATAATGTGCTATACGAGATCTTTTTCAATCATGGCAGTGCTTAAGTGCGGCTTATAGCCGGTGTTAGGTTTCTTTGACCCTTCTCTGTGGAATCAAATGCAGGATGATGAATACAATTATTACAGTGTGTGAGATCCTAGCTGCAGACTATAGAGGTGTTTTGCAGAGACATAATACAATATGTCAGCACTTTTTTAAGTAGACCTGTACACCAACTTGTTACTGCAAATATTTAATCAGCCAATCATATGCTGATTAAATATTTGTTAAGCAACTGAATGCATAAAAGCATGCAGATGTGGTCTAGAGGTTCAGCTGTTTTCCAGACCAAATGTCAGAATGGGGAAGACATGTGATCTAAGTGGATAGGCTATAACAGCAGAAGTCCCACTTATCATTTCAGTCAAACACTGTCAAGATTTGCGAGTTTAAACACGCAGACCTGTTTTGGTCAAAAACCTACAGTTTTGGGGATACATTTATTTTACAAATTCATGAAGAAATCTTACAGATAACTATTAGCAAATGTAGGGTGTGATTGAGAGGGGGTTTTCCCAGACTGAAAATGGGATAGGAACAGTCCAATTCAGTGAGTGATTCAATATATATTTTGAAATATATTTATTGCAAAAAACCTGATCATGTTACCATCTGTGATGCCATTCTATGACATTTTTCTATGCACACAGCCTATCAACAGCTTGGCTATGTTGGCTAAGCAAACACAATTTCTACCAACTGCATTATATTCAGCCATAAAAGTTTTTTTTAAACATATATTTTACAAATGTTCCGTCCAATTTCTGCACACAGGGTTATTTTAAAGCCAGTTTGAAGAAAGTGCATATAGCATTTCCCTTCAAGTATGAGTGTGTGCATTGCATTCCGTGTGGACTGGAGAAAGCCCATAGGGGCATCTGGAAAATGATTTAAGTTGAACCAAAAACTTCGACTTTTCATTTATTTTCAAAATTTTCATTTTTTGTTCACTGTCTTCCATTGTCTATGTAGGCAGAACACTATGCATTTTGAAATGTGGTTCATGTGAGAATCATCGTGATCACTTCTCAGAGCCAACCAATGTTGGGTGCATACCAGCAAGCTGTCTTGTTCATCAAACACCCTGCACATGACCCCTATTGGCTGAGTTTATGAGTTTTCATTCGCTGGAGGCACTGCGCTGAAAAAGTCCTTCCAACCGCTGCTAATGCCCACAGGCAAAACAAGACTCAAGGCCAAATTATCATAAATGATAGCAAGGTTTATAAAGAACCAAACTATTTATCAAACTATATATAGAAATGCTGGAAAATGTCATATTATGTGGGCAGTGTATTTTCATGACTGGTTACCTTATCAGTTACATTTTGCAGCCTGCAGTTATCTCTGCTTGCAGCCTGCAGTCCAGTCCCCCCTATCCAGATCAGCAGGGAGCAGTGTGCTGTTATCTCTAACTGCTTAGTGAATAACAGAGTCCAGTCTCCCCTATCCAGATCAGTAGGGAGCTGTGTACTGTTATCTCTAACTGTTTAGTGAATAACAGAGTCCAGTCTCCCCCATCCAGATCAGCAGGGAGCAATGTGCAGTTATCGCTGGCTGTTTAGTGCAGTTGCTCAGAGTGAATTGCTCTCATGCTTTGAGCCTGTCAGATAAATCATTTCAATTGGCAACAAAATAAAAACTCTCCAAGCATGTTGAGGAAGGCTATGAGTCTGTGCGTTCTGTGTTGAGTTTATGTTTGGCCTCCATTGTTTTATTCATTTTCAAATACATTCAATGACCACTTTATTAGGTAGACCTGTACACCAGCTCATTAATGCAGATACAGTGCTCTAGAATTACTGGCAGCCTTTCTAAATATGTAATAAGTAATAAAAAATAATGAATACGGCAGAAAATGATGAGAACTGGAACAAAAGTTCAACAACCCAATTAGTAGCCTATTCATTATTGTTTATTGCTTGTACTATTTGTTATTGTTATCTCTTTTTATGCAATTGTTTGCTATATAGCACAGTAAGCACAATGTGGGCATTGGACTTTTATTCTTCTTGGCCTACAGCGCTATTTCTGGCATAATGGGGCTTCGGAAGGTAAATAATCCCTCTCTCAATGAAAAGTAAATATATTGAGAAACATAAGCAGCTTGTTAAGATTCTAGGATTGGATTGGAATAGAAACCAACCCACATAGTGGGCCACCAGGACCGAGGTTGGGAGGCACAGCACTAGGGGGATCAGTCCACTGGGGGAATGAGTCCACTTTCAGCATTTTGGTCTCAAAGAGAATTGATGCAGAATGTTCCAGACTCAAAAAGCAAAAGCAGAGCCTCCCCAAGAATTCTGCATTCTGTATGGTGTGGTGCAGGAAACAGCAGTACGTGACAGACAGTGACTCAGAGCTTCAGTCAGAATACAGCCCTCTCTGCTACCCCGACTCTTCAAAAAGTGACTTCATAAATAAATAAAGATTCTGTACAATTATCATTCTTTACCTGTGCCCTAATGATCCTTCATAAGAATATTGTCTATAGGGGAGTTATGAATAATTCATCCGGTTGTGTCTCCCTGTCCACCCCCTCTCAATTTGGCCATGGAGGGGAGGCTCCTCCGTGACTTAGATTATTCTAGATCATTCCGGCCAGCCACGGAGGAAGGAAGAGTCCCACAGTTCCCAGAATGCACACCATGATAAACATCCAGAGGAATATGCGGTCGATGACCATCGCCACATACTTCCAGTCCTCTTTCACCTGAGTGGGGAAGCAGGGAAGATGCAGTAAATTAATTCAGCAGACATTATTTTTCAGAACCACATACAATATCTGGGAACATAAGCGCTCATTCAGCTGAATACATGCAATTAATTTGAAGACCATTCCCATACCCGAGAAGATACCCTGTATGTAACCTTACTTCACTAAAGCCTAATGCAAATTAAGTATAATAACCAAGAACCAACTGCAAGTTCTGAATACATACATAATATAGCCATAAGAAGGGAAACTTAAAACCATAAAAAACGAAACATACAAAAACGTAGGAGTGTTAGGGTATGAGGATGGGAGTGGAGTGGAGTTAAGATGCAGCCAACAGAGGTGATAAAACAGCTCAATGTTTGTATCTCCTCGAAACGCCTCCGCTAAGCCTTCGATTTCCTCTCTAAATTGACTTCACGTCTGGTTGGTTTTTCACAAAGGATGCCACCAGCTCCTCCACACCCATCACTCACTACTCCTGTCAAAACATTGACGTCAACAGTGTTTTGCCTTTGTCTTCGTGGGATTGACATGTTAGTATGCATACCCCCCCTACACCCACCCCCACCCCCACCATTCATTGCATTTGTCTATTCCCTCAGGGAAAGAGATTTGACGCTGACTTTTCTAATTCCTGCAGGGATGCCTGTTCTTTAGAATATGCCATAAAGTGCTCAATCATGGGAAAAGTCTAGAAATTAACATTATTTTTAGAAACCCTGTCATGGTCCTATGGTTTTACAGGCCATGAGTGTCACCATTTCTGTTACTCTGTGAAGCGTCTTCTGCGAAAAGTGGAACACAAATAAAATTGAACTGAATTGAACCAAAGCCTGACGTTTGTCAAGTCACTATTGGAAGGATCCAGTTGGTCAGTATTTTCGTATTCTGTTAGACCAAGTAAAACCTTGAGTACACGACCATTGCAGTGGACAGACTACTCCTCCAAGAGAGCACAAGCTGTGCCATAATAGTAACCTGTGATGCAGGGACGGATTGTGTCATTTCTGAAGCACAGGGGAGTACACTCTCCCCAAATCTGTGGATCCCCTCTCTCTTGCTGTAGTGTGAATAAATAGACTTTCCTCAAATTTGAAGATCCCCCTTCCCTCTGTGTGCTTTGAACAAAGACCAATTCTGAGGATCCTGTCTAGGTGCAGTGCAAGTAAATAGATGTGAGGATGTAATTATGTGGAATGATGTGGCTGACTCTATAATTTTTTTTGTCCATGGGCTTAACTTTAATGATTTGTTTTCATTCATTTCCCATTCCTCTTGTAATTAGCAGAATTCTTCTGGCTCTCCACTGCCTGGGCTTAAAAGGCATTTGCCTGTTAATTTCACCATTGAAAAAATTCTGTATTGACCATGAATTATACAACAGGACCCCGAATCTGATTAAACATAATTTTATTTCACCAGGTTGGTCTCTTTTGCAAGTCTAAATTGCACGTAGGTGTGAGTGAATGGCATGCCCTCCAATGGATTGGCAACCTTCATCCAGGGTGTATTTTTGCCTCTCGCGCAATGCATGCTGGGATAGGCTCCAGCACCCCTGTGTCCCTGACCAGGAATAAGCTGGTTAGATATTAAATGGATGGATGTAAGACCCTGACCTGGAATAAGCTGGTAAGATAATTGATGGATGGATGTAAGACCTGACCAGAAATAAGCTGGTTAGATACTGGATGGATGGATGGGTCTCTCTTGCAGTAATGACCTGGGGAATCAAAGTGCCAGGATTGCAAGGGAGGTTCAGTGGCGCCAGACAAGTGTAAATTGACTAAAATTCATTGTTAAAATAATTTGGCTTCTTTTTTAACTCTGATGTTCTCCACATACGTATGTAATTCCGTCTGGCTATGAGCATCTAACTATGTCTGTAATGTAATGTAAGCATTATTAAATGACAAGGCATGTTTTCAGCTTAATATAAACTGAGCTAAATTGACGAAATGAGCCTGATCCACGGCTCTGAAAAGTGAAGGGTGTGGTTGCCCGCGGTTACTCACAGAGAAGTCGGCGTCCTCGGCTCGGAGGTGGTCGGCGATGTACTGCACGCCCTCGATGGCCAGCTTCATGGGGGGTGACATCATGAGCAGGCGATGCCCGTCGCCAGCTGTGCAGACGTTGAAGGTCCGGCCGGGACACAGCACGGCGTCCGGGGGCCCCCCGCAGGACGTCTCCTGGGTCAGGGGCCGGCGAAGGAAAGAGGGGGACCTGATGGGGGACCTGCCACCCTGGCCGTCGCTCTGGGAGGAGTCCTCATGGGGGCAGCCGTGCTTCACGCTCCGGGAGCGGCAGTGGCACGAGTTCTCCGCCCCCTCACCGAACCCGCACTGCGTGCCGAGCGAACGCGCATTGGGGCCCCCCGGGGGCTCGTCCAGGCCGAGGCGGAGCAGGGGGCCCGGCGTGGTGGGGAACGCCGTCTGCGTGGGCTCCTCCAGGAGGAGGGAGTACTGGCTGGAGGGGGAGGTAAGCAGGAGCTGCGTTTTCGGGAGGTGCTCCTCCAAGGGGTGGCTTAGGGGCGGAGGCGACGGCGAGGACGGGGTGGGGGAGGGCGGGGCCAGGACGTCCGGGCCGTCGGGGAGCGCCGTCGGGGCCCAGACGGAGGCCGGGCCCTTGTGCATCATTTCAATGAGCTTCCTGCAGTTGTCCTTACAGACGGCGGAGGGCCGCTTCATGAAGAGGACGCGGGGCACCAGGTCCAGGAAGACCCGGCGGACCCACTGCGGCATGCTGTGCGTGCGCGGCGAGCGGTGGTGGACGTTCAGCACGAAGACGGTGATGATGATGGAGAGGGTGACGAAGATCATGGTGAAGAGCAGGTACTCGCCGATGAGCGGGATGACCAGCGAGGTGGAGGGGATGATCTCGGTGATGAGGAGCAGGAAGACGGTGAGGGACAGGAGCACCGAGATGCAGAGCGTGATCTTCTCGCCGCACTGCGAGGGCAGGTAGAACACCAGCACGGTCAGGCAGGAGATGAGCAGGCAGGGGATGATCAGGTTGATGGTGTAGAAGAGCGGAAGCCGGCGGATGATGAAGGAGTAGGTGATGTCGGAGTAGATCTCCGTGCAGCACTCGTACTTCTTGATGTTGTACCTCCCCACCGCGTTGACGATGACCCACTCGCCACTCTCCCAGTAGTCCATCTGGTCCACGTTGTTGGCCATGCTCACCAGGTCGATCTTGGCCTTGTCGTAGGTCCAGGAGCCGAACTTCATGGTGCAGTTCTGCTGGTCGAAGGGGAAGAATGTCACGTCTATGCTGCAGGAGCTCTTGTAGATGGCCGGGGGCATCCACTTGATCCGGCCGTCGTGGAACAGGTGCGCCTTGGTCAGATGAGTCACTGCAAAGTCTCCATCGGCACTGGAACAGGTACATGTTTCCGTTAAGCCATGCTGGATCTTTGTCCCAGTTTCCAGGGATCAAAGGCATTCACTGTAAACATGCACACATTGGAAATAGTGTAATACATGACATTAAGATGTTAGCTTTTTTTGCCCAATGACTGACAGAAAGCAATGCCTGTCTGCTTGACCTGCATGCTGTGCATGCTTTCTTCCAATGAAGTTGCTGGTAGATGGCACTCAACCCGTTTTCATTAGGCTCATTTTCCTTGATTAGCAAGTGTGCCAACTATCTGAATAATCCATCGGCAAATTAACGCAATGCTTATTTCTTCACATCAGGCTAGAGAGACTAAACAGTAGGCGTAAATGCAATTCAGAAACAATTGGGGTCGCTGCAACGCGGTGCCTCAAAAGATACCAGACTGTGGGGCTCGTCTGCAGACTAGAACAGTACTTTAACAGATACCAGATAGTGAGGGCCATGCATAGATAGACAGATGAATCATTGCATTTTTATAGCCCTTTTGTAGGAATTCAAAGTACTTTACATTTCTTTGCTCAACCACCACCAATGTGTAGCACCCACCTGACCACATACAGCTGAGGTTGGGAGGGAGATAACAATTTTTTGCCAATCGAATCTGTGGACAATTAGGTGGCAGGTTGAAAGAGCTAGGTTGGGAATTTAGCTGGGATACCAGGGAACCCCCTACTCTTTGTGATGGGATCTGTAATGACCAGAGACAGGACCTCCAAAGGATGATGTCTCCTACACCAAGGTGTTCCTGTCACTGTGCTGAGGCATTGGGGGTAATTTAACCCATCCTGGCCCACCAACGCCACTTCTGGCAGCAACTTAGTTTTCCCAGGAGGAGTCCCATCCAAGTACTAACCAAGCCGAAACCCACTTAACTTCAGCCATTTGGCAGGAGCAGGGTATATGATGGTAGGGCACTGACACGGTGCCTTAATAAAATGAGCCAGTCCCTGGATGTGCCCATCTTTTAAGGGGAAAACAAAGAGTGTGGGTGAGAGTTGGAAATTCCCAAACAAAAGCACGCATCTGACATGATATTACTAAAGGAGCAAGCAGCGATTTTGAGATTTTCTCGGTTCAAGCTGACGTGAAGCCCACTCAGAGTACGCAGCACTCCCTTCTGCAGATGCCGCGGGCTCAGCGGCTTGGCATCGGCAGCTTCAGTGATCCACACCAGGACATCACTCGAGCTGGCACGGTGTGGAGACGCATCCCTCAGGACGGCAGGAGGATGATCTCTGGCTCAGCCTGGAGCTTCAGCATTTCGAAGGATTAAATAGGATTAAAACGAAGGAACATCTCCCATCGTGTGGCGAAGATGCAAACTTCAATTTTGCGAAATATCATTTTTCGCAAGCCTTACCTACTGTACTGCTTTCACAGTGGATAAAAGAAAAATGCAAAAATGTCTGTTAAAGTGCAAACACCTGTAATTTCCACCCGTGGCCTTTAAACATGAAGTTCCGAGTCACATATGGCACCCTCTCGTTTATCGGCGAGTGAGTTTAAAGGGAGCGCATTGGAAGGACGTTTTGCTAGTGCATTTCAATGGAAATTAGGATATTGATAAGCTGAGTGTTTGGGGGAGTGAGACAAAGTGCAAACATCCTAAAATAGACACAGACTGAACTCAACAACAGGAGCCGCCAGGGTTGTATTATCCGTGAAATGAGACTGTACTTGTTATAAAGGACGATGTCTGGTCTCCAGATGAGCTCCGAGGGAATGCGGATAGAGGTGACGTTCTCGTATTCCTCCGGGTTCCATCTCAGTTTATAGTCATTCCACTCCTGTCAGAAACGGTAACGAGAGACATAAACAAGGAGAAGACAAATGACGCTCATCCACATAATGTCAGAACAGGAGAGGGACCATGTAAGCTGGCAAATACCAATTTATGTGCATGCCCTCAGCTCAGCAGAATCAACAGCATGGCCCCAACTTCGCTTCAAGTAACTCGAAACGAGTTCTGTCATTTCATGTTTTTTTGTTCTAAAATCATCAGTGAACTCCAGAAAATGTATATTTCTTAGCATGATTTTTAGGTGTAGAACTGCATATTATAACTGCAATAAATGTTAGCATGTTTGTTTATTGTTGAGCTACTAGACATACTTGCTTAACCCAAACATTGGTGGTCATCATCTGGTTCTTCTCATCCTATTTATAAAACAAAAACAACACAAAACAGGAAGGTCAACTCCAGGCTCACCCATCTGCCCAGACATTTTCACACTTCAAGAGCAATCCAATAAAGCCTTTCTCCTTGAGAAGAGAATTGATTTACTTTACTCTGGGTCTGGATAGCTTCTAGGTGTCATTGCTGTCAACCAGCCTGTATTTTTTATAACTATTTAATGTGCCTTGTAAGGGGGGTGGGGTTAAGACAGGTTAAAAACTGTGTAATCACAGTCATAGTTAATTTATAACGTCAGGTCTTTACAACCTCCAATAGATTATACCTATGACTTACAGGCCTGTGACTTGCATGAGCAAAACAGAAGACGGGAAATGATTTAATCCTGGTAAAAGAGTTTCTCTTGTAGTGCTGTAATTGGGGGGAGGGGGGACAAGACCAAAAAATATGGTGATCGATATACCCATTCCTATAAATACACTACATGTAAATGTAGGAATGTTGTTCGTCCCACCATACTAAAAGCAATCTAATGTTACAATTTTGTCACATCTCAAGTTCAAAAAGTCTTATGAGACTAGTCTCAATGATGAAAATGGAAGTAATTCGTGAATGAGGACAGTTTTAAACAAAAAGGGAGCGGAGCGCAGTTCTGGCAGGCTATGAAAGTCAACCTGGCTGCGGCTGAATCAGCTGATGACTCAGTTGAGTGATGTTCGCCTATCACAGTATATTCTCACAACATGGTGGTCTATTTAAACAGCCTCCATCTACTCACTCAGCTGCTCCTCCTGCATGCAAGCTTGCTGCACGCTGCATTGTTAATTCCCTCCACCGCCCCAGCTCCATCCCCATGTATTAAGACTGGTTGCATTGCTGCTGGGTCTGTTCTGTGTATACCCCTCGAGGTGCTGGTTTTGGAAGGGATTCCAGAACAGAGCCATACCGCCAAACATAACCATATGCCTTTATTGCCAATAAAGATCCTGCTAACAGTGGTCTTGAATATCTCTTCACATTCAGAAGAATCTGCATGTGTCTGTTCACTGCACGGTTGTAAAGCTATGTCAAACCTACGAAGTGCTTAAACATCCCATTTACACAGCATTTAAGACCAGAGATTGCACCATGGTTCCCCTGACGCCCTTTAGATAATCTTGCTTTTTTATTTCCTTTACTTGCTTGTTTTGTGTAGCTGCGTAGAATTGGTTATCTGTCTTGTCATACCATCCTTTATTACAATACATATTGATATTTATTTTGAGGTTAATATTACACTTCTTGGTAATACTGCACTATTGTTATACAGAGTAACACTGCCATCCCACCTCCTGTTCATTATTCTGGATAACAGCTTCTGCCAATGTAATCTAATGAGAGTCGCAGGTACAGACAGGGAACAAAAACCGGAAAAAACAGGGATTTCATTTCTAACTGTGCACGTGCAAAAGAAAAGTATACACCACTTTCCCTTTAGATTTGTGATTTATAAAAATAAACTTGACTTCAAAACATGCACACGTTTACACAAACTATGACCAATGTGGCAACCGGATACTTAACACAGATAGATGTGCTATAGACCTGTTTCACTCAAATCCTTTTGCTTCATATGGAAGTACACAGCTTTCTAATAATCATGGTCAGAGGAACATCTTGGCTTTAGTTGATTGTCTTTTTGGTGTCAGGCTGAAAGGACATATTTAAGCATGCGCACTGTCCAAAAAATTTTCATATCATCAGGGACACGGTTTCCTGTGCATGCAATCACTTTAATATCCAACTCCACACATTTTAGTTTATTGTTCATGCCATAGCTATTTCCTCCAAACACCCTGGCTGCTTCCTCTGTGACGTCTCAGTTTACACTCCGTGAAGTTTCTGCTTGTTTGCTGTTCTCATTCTCCCTGACAAATTATCTGAATGACAAGCTGATTCATATGCAAATTGTGCATGTAAATGGGAATTCCACTAACTGTTTATGGTTAACTGTAGGAGTTAATGGGGCAGGATACCTTAATGGGACATACGCAGCATTGTATAAAATCAGGATATTTTTGGCCGTACGCCTGCTTTTGTGCTTACAGCGCAATATGTTTATGTGTAAAACCTGTGCAATTTTATAAATGTAGCCCGACTCATGATTAAACTGGCTGCCCTTGCCCCATGCTGATGTTTGCACAAGCTGTAGTTTCTCGCCTGTTTCAACTTTGCTGATGATGTTCCTCAGACTTCCATGCTCTAGTGCCCCTCTAAAAAGCATACTCTCTTGGGAAACATCAGCAGGATGAGCTGTATTAGTTACTAAATGCTCGCCAAGTTCATGGGAATGTACCTTGCCCACAGCTGTAAAATTATCTCCATTTTCCTTAACCATATTGGCCATTAGACCTTCCCGAATTTTGTCTCATCCAACCTGTTCTTCAGGTTGTTCTAATGACCTCGGTATGCTCTATTTTGTATGTCACGTTGTATAAAATCATCCGCTAAATGAAATGTAATGTACTTTAAAATCACAGTTCACGGGTCCTGAGGCAGACGCACTGGTTGGGATGGGACGGAGAAACGCTTCCGGCAGGTGGTCGGCTGATTGAGGAAACTCGAGGGAACACTTCAGCGGTTATTCCAGCCTGCCGACTCACCTCACCAGTGAGACCGCCTGCGATCGCTATTTTCAGCGGGAGCAGCCTGCTGAAAAGCCTGAGTAGGCACTCTAATTGTTTGTCAAACATACGAATATAGTTCAGTTGGGGATATACCATGTTTAGCAGGTGTGTGTGTGTTGTCGTTAACTCGCCTTTCAAACATGCATCCTGCTCAAAGAGCAAGCTTTACTCCCAGAAGACATTCCACATCCACTCCCCGTATGGTGCACAGACTGTCGAAGCTGCTCATGCTAATTTAGATGGTCTGCATGGTCAACCACATGGTCAATCTTTCTCCCTATAGTAACTGTGTCAATACTCTCTCTCTCTCCCCCTCTCTCTATCTCCCTCCTTCTCTCTCTCTCTCTCTCGCTCTCTCTCTCTACAGTCTCTGCATAATTACTTTTGCACAGGAACGGTTTGGCACTGTTAGGCATGATTTGGTGCATTTAGGCAGGGTTTGGTGTGGTTTGGCATGGTTTGACACTGTTAGGCATGATTTGGTGCATTTAGGCAGGGTTTGGTGTGGTTTGGCATGGTTTGGCACAGTTAGGCATGATTTGGTGCATTTAGGCTGCGCTTGGTGTGGTTTGGCATGGGTTGACACAGTTAGGCATGATTTGGTGCATTTAGGCAGGGTTTGGTGTGGTTTGGCATGGTTTGGCACAGTTAGGCATGAATTGGTGCATTTAGGCAGGGTTTGGTGTGGTTTGGCATGGGTCGACACAGTTAGGCATGAATTGGTGCATTTAGGCAGGGTTTGGTGTGGTTTGGCATGGTTCGGCACAGTTAGGCATGAATTGGTGCATTTAGGCAGGGTTTGGTGTGGTTTGGCATGGTTTGGCACAGTTAGGCATGAATTGGTGCATTTAGGCAGGGTTTGGTGTGGTTTGGCATGGTTTGGCACAGTTAGGCATGATTTGGTGCATTTAGGCAGGGTTTGGTGTGGTTTGGCATGGTTCGGTACAGTTAGGCATGATTTGGTGCATTTAGGCAGGGTTTGGTGTGGTTTGGCATGGTTCGGCACAGTTAGTCATGATGTGGTGCATTTAGGCAGGGTTTGGTGTGGTTTGGCATGGGTCGACACAGTTAGGCATGATTTGGTGCATTTAGGCAGGGTTTGGTGTGGTTTGGCATGGGTCGACACAGTTAGGCATGATGTGGTGCATTTAGGCAGGGTTTGGTGTGGTTTGGCATGGGTCGATACAGTTAGGCATGATGTGGTGCATTTAGGCAGGGTTTGGTGTGGTTTGGCATGGGTCGACACAGTTAGGCATGATTTGGTGCATTTGGGCAGGGTTTGGTGTGGTTTGGCATGGGTCGACACAGTTAGGCATGATGTGGTGCATTTTGGCAGGGTTTGGTGTGGTTTGGCATGGGTCGACACAGTTAGGCATGATGTGGTGCATTTAGGCAGGGTTTGGTGTGGTTTGGCAGGGTTCGGCACAGTTAGGCAGGGTTTGGTGCATTTAGGCAGGGTTTGGTGTGGTTTGGCAGGGTTTGTTCCTCACCACGTCGATGAGCTGGGCGATGGACAGCCCGAAGCGCACCAGCACCACGTCAGAGATGTTGGCCACGGGCCGGGAGAGCTTGTTGTAGCGGGCGAAGAGAGACTTCATCAGCCTGTCCTCAGCATGCGCTTGTATCCTCTTCAGACTAGAGACTACAGAGGAGGAGCAGAGATGAGGTTTTCAGTCCCTGGTACAACTGAGTTCCCCTCGCATTGGTTAGACAACAATATGATGTCAGGGTATCCAAATACCTTCCATAACCAGGTCAGGTTATTGAATATCACTGCTTACATTTCCATGAAAATAATGCTTATCCAGGCGATGGTGATTTTTGAAATGAGAAGCTTTGGGAACAGCTATTTTAATTGGCAAGTCAGGGAATTTAAGGAAAAGCAAGCAGTAGTTCACTGAACATAAACAGTAATTTGGTCAGGACTGAAATTCTACATTGAAATACCAGTCATATCTTGCATCTGGGTGCAATTTTTTGTTTTTTTGAATGTGAGGCGTGAATCAACAGCACCTGGCCAGTCTTTACAGATATTACTTACAGAAAACCCTGAAGAAGGTCAAAGAGACTGAAATGCTTTTAACTGACACATTAAAGTGGGTGATATTGGCAGGGGATACACTGAGTGGGAGTCTTTTTTTCCAATTTAAGGGAAGAGCTCATGGCCTGCAAAGATAGCAAACTTTCAGGCTTCATAAATTATGACTTGCTAAAGAGATTCTACATGGTTTCATACTGTATATACTGTGGACTCCAGAATTATTGGCACCCTTGATAAATATGCATACAAAATTGACAAGCTTTATTTTCCAACATGTGCAAAGCAGTGTGCTTTATTAATAAAGTGCAATACTTTATGCATGTTGGAAAATAAACCGTATGTCAATAACTGTATTATTTTGTATTTTATAGCACGTTTTATGCATGCGTTTATACGTTTTGTTAAGGGTACCAATAATTCTGGAGCCCACTGTATATAAGCGTGTTGTCTATTATTGCCTTTCACCTTTATTCTCATCAATAACAAAATATTCTCCAAAAAAGCCCAAAACTGGATAATTCTTGACAGGCCAAGTCAGTCACCCAATATCAATCAAATTGAACGTTTTTCATTTGCTGAAGAGAAAAGGCATCGAGCCCCCAGAAGGATGGCTGCAGTATAGGCCTGGCAGAGCATCACCAGAGAAGATACGCAGCACCTGGTGATCTATATGGGTGGCAGACTTCAAGTATTCATTACATACAAAAGATATGCAGCAAAGCACCACACATGACTGCTTTCATTTACACATGTGAATTGTTTGATTCCAAATCAAATATTTTGGGAGTACAGAACCAAATTAAGAAAAATATGATGTTTTCCCAAACACGATGGGAAAGTTACAGGCATCCAAACTAAGGGTTCCAATCAAGAGGAAGGATACAGGATCTGGGTTATTTTTAAAGCACTTTTAAATTCAAGCTTTCCTCCACTTCTGACATAAAGAAGATAATAATTTGTTTTGGCTGGAGATTTCCACTGTTGGGGGAGATTCTCATTCTAATGGAATGGAAATAAAAAAGGGCGGACCAATGTCAAATATTTACCTTGAGGGACAGGTGACACATACACTCACTGAGCACTTCATTGGGAATTAGGAATTAGGAATTACTGTTTATGCATGTGATCATCTAAGACAGGGTGGATTGAGTCTCTCAGAAACTGCTGATCTCCTGGGATTTTCACACACAACAGTCTCTAGTTTGCAGAGAAATACAAAAAACATCCAGTGAGCGGCAGTTCTGTGGGCAGAAACACGAAGGAGAATGGCCAGAGTGGTCAAAGCTGACAGGAAGGTGACAGTAACGCAAATAACCACACATTACAACAGTGGTATGCAGAAGAGCGTCTCTGAGCACACAACACATCATAACTCTTAAGTAGATAGACTGCAGCAGACTTAGACTTAATAAGTCTAAAAAATAAGTCAAATAAATACCTTATTGTGCTCACTGAGTGTATGCTTAAGCCCTGAATAACTTTCCTGGTGCATTTCACAAGCTCTTGCATTGATGAATAAATGTATATTTTCTCTAGTCCCAATTTATGAAGATTGACTATGAAAGAGGAACTGTTCATTTCAGGCTTGGGCCTGTTTCCAGTTTATTTATTAGACATCACCGGCCTGTGTGGGTATGCCAGTCGATCTGGCAATGAGCTGTGGAACAAATACTCTGTAAAATGAGTAATATTTCCACAGGCATATTACACAAGCTAAATACAACAGCCAAACAAATTAACATATTCAAAGGAGAGATTTCACAGTTTTATAATTCAGGCATATTTAGCTGACAACTTCTGAAATGAAGATGCGATCAGCATACGATTATGTGCAGAAATCTGGAGCTTAATTGAATAACACAGTAAAGTCACCTACTTTTTCGATAAGTAAGAGCTTGCCATTTAGTATACATTTCGTGATAACTTAATAATTTTTGTAATATGGCGACAATACAAATCAAGGGAAAGTTACCCAAAATATGCGATTTAAATTGACTGTAAATGTGAATTTGTTAATGGCTTCAAACTACATTGAATGGCATTATTATGGTATGTGTTAAGTATCCACAAAATTAGAGTAATCAAATGCATTGCAGTGTCAACTTATATCAGTCTAAACATTTCAATCTATTCCTATATGGGTATTGAATGGGTGGAGTTCAATTTAATACGAGGGTCTGAGCTATTGGGTCAGGGTTCTTGATGACATAAACAATTCCCTGACCTAATGGCCAATAAATGTTTTAGTCTCATTGCATATCTCCTCCCATAGTTTCATGAGATTTGTATAGAGAGATTTGTAGCATGAGCTACGTGGGTGCATGGTGGTACAGTGGATGTGTGTTACTACTAGTTATTTACATTACATTTAATAGATATTTGGTGGATGTATAGTGGATGCATCTCACTGTGATAATTTAAAAAATATTCAACCACTTTACAGTCACTTTAAATGAACAAGCTGAATATACGTCTGTCCAGTTCCAGTCTGCTGAATCCAACACTGAACCATGCTTTCTTTATTGTTAATTTGGTTTCAAAGTCCTTTTGATTTTCAATTTTCAGTTCATAGATCTGAGTCTCTTTCAGATAACATATCCAAAGTCCCTACCCATTATTCACTGTGGATGAATAATTCCTTAACTTTTCTGGCATTTTGTGTTTACTGCTATCTGCAAATGCATTGGATTGATTCTACCTACATTGATCTACCTTTGTTGTTACAACTGAGCCTCAGCAATATTGCATTCCTATACAACTCAGTTTGTCTGACAAAAAAAAAAAATCGGAGCTGTAGTCCACTGATTCCATTGCTTTGAGAGCAGCAGCAGGTGAAATGCATTTGATAATGAACCCCTCTTTGATATGTGGCCCGGAAGCCTTGTGGCTGTAGGTCTGGTAGACTCTGAAGCTACGGAGTGAACGGCTCTTGCAGTAACAATATTTTACCACTAGCTGGCGTAGATTTCAGAAATGTACAGTCTATCAGTCGCAGCAGCAGTTTAATTTCAGCAGTGAAAGAAGCATTATTTTTTGGCAAAAAGTGCAGCATAAACAGATATATATATATAAATATAAACAAATAAGATTATGTAGTGGTCATGTTAAGGGGAAATGTTTTTTTGTTTTTTTAAAACTGCATAGGGGATGAATTTACGTCGATGACTTTACGCAAGTTTCAGAATGGAACAGGATGGGGAGCGAAAATTACATCATATTTGGGATTAATGTAATTTCAATATTTCCGTCTGCTCGGACAGCACAAAACAGCATAACACTTTATAACGAGTAAAAGCATAATGCTGTTATTATCCTTCGGCTGTCAATTCATTTCAATTCAGATGTTTTAACCTCACCTGTCTTTTTGGAGGAACTTGCATAAGCGCACAAAATTGAAAGCGACTGGAATTTTTCAAATACAAACTCAATTATAGCCCAGTCTGATTTATTATGCATTGATTTTTTAAAATCATAAACTCCGGAATCCTTTCTTTTCTGACATATATAGCCAATGACTGAATTGAAAAATCCAACAGAAAGACCAAACGCACCATTTACATTTACAGCTATTTAGCATGCATGTTTACTTGTATATAACAGCGTAGGCTGTAGCTTTATCTTTTAAAAGAATTTACGAAGAATGTACTTAACAAAATTACCTGGAAAAGCGTACAGAGCGATCAGGATACTCATCATATGAAAGCATTTGGTGAGAGACATTCTCATTATAAAATGCATGGCTCCGTCTGTGCTCCAAGTTTCAAACAACTCTTGTTGGTTGTATGTCTACTTCCAACTCTTATGTTGACTCGTATCACGATCTCCACTTTGCATTGCAATTTCTCATTTGATTAGTTTTCAGTCTCCTTGTGGGATAAAAATGAAACTGTAATAACGGAAATAGTATTTCCTAATGTGCTTTCGCCTTCTTTCCTCTGAACACTTAGATCAAATTAGTATCACGCGCTTTCTGTTTCCCGATCCTCTCCATCCCGTACTCTGTGCGCGCTCCCTTGTTTGGAGCACGAGGGCTCCATCTCATTCCGTGTGTTAATTTAGAGATTATGGTCTCTTGCTCTCGGGGGGAGCTGGCTGTATCTCTAACAGTGAGCTGAGTGTTGGCCCTTTCCCCCGCCCTTTCCCTTTTCTCTTTCTAGCTGTCTTCGTTTAGCCAGATTACGCGTCTGCTGAGGCAGGCAGCAATTGCGCACCGTTAAAATAGATGTACCAAATCTGCAGGAATTTAAATGGAACAAGCCCAGTTAAAAAAACTAGTATGCTATTTTGTTGTCTTTGCCGACTTTACCGACGAACGGAAACAATAGTTATCTGTGGTAGTTATCATGTTAGTGACAATGAATATTGGTCAGGTGATTAAACTGTCATCTGGATACCCCTACGCTATTCCAGAAGTGGTGAGAAAAAAATTATATTTGGGGAGGCCAAAGACGTGAAAATGAACTATACATCAGAGCACAAGGTTATTCTATCTAGATTTATTTTGGCTGAACATTGAACATTTTTCCGTGTAGATTTAAGTGCTTGAAAGAGAAATTGGTGTAGTGACGTGTCGCGCCTAATTTTAGGGGCACTTTACTTAAGACAGGACGTAGTCAGCAGTTCTCTCAGGGTTTCAGCATTCAAACCGTCCCCCCGTCCCTCCAGGCGATTTTGGACATATTTGAGTTCCCCTTTTCCCTTCTCATGTTGCGCTTCACCTCATATGTTTGGAACGTTTTATTATCGCGAACCTGCTGAAAGCGCCGTGGGGCGGCAAACTCCAGCTATATTTAGAAGAAGACTCGTAGGTCGCTGTAATGATTTCCCCCGTTCTTTCGTTTCCCCAGGCAAGGTGTTGATTAGTTGGAGAAAACACACCTCTCACTCTCCAATGTCCTCTGTATAATTAATGGTGCAGATTACAAGCAACAAGTGCTTTCGACATGACGAGGGACACACAGTGGTCTACTGCCATTGCATGGCCCACACATAGAATATACAACGCCTGCTCGCTGTAAATCTCAAGATCTTAAAGGTTTTATAGCTACAAGCCGTCGAGGTGAAATTTAAATATTGCTCTAAATCAATATCAAAGCCATCATGTGAAAAACTAAGCAACACGTCTTTGGACATGTAATGTTTTATCATATACTGTTGTTTTCCCTCCACATAAATCGATTGCTAACGTCTTCCTCAAAGAATATACATACCACATTCTTCAAACCTTACCACATCCATAAACTTTATTGATTTTTTTGGAATCAAAGTGTCCCTCCAATCCAAACGATGACTAAGCTTGTGTTGGTGGAACAAAGTTACGGCTACCTTTCATTTCTGACCTTTTGAAAATAGAGAGATGTTATTTAATCGGGATAAATAATTTGTTTATTTAGAATTACATAATGTCACTTACTGGGAATTACAAGATTTCTTATGCGCGAAAATAATTAGTTGGCCTTCAGACTAGTAACAAACTGACAAATAAAAAGCAGTTGACACAGATTGTGAGCTGGGCACCTTTTCTGCCTGGGGCAGACATCTGCGCAGTTTTTCAATTCAGAAGGTTGGTTAATTAAGCCCGCGAAGTTGAAATGAGAAGCGCAAATCACATTTTGCCCTAAACTTAAATGATTCATAGCCGATTATGAACGGTCAACGGTCATACAACTCGTGCTTGTTCCACAATAGTCGATTTTGATTAGTCTAAATCCGGGATTTGCAAGATCGTTGGCCATGTGAACAGTTAAGGCCCGGACACACCAAACCCACGGTCGGCGTCGGAGCCCCCGGAGCCGTCGATGAGAGAGCTCTCACCGACGTCCGAAGGCTCCGAAACACGCCGACGGAGTGTCGGCGTGCGGGACACACCGGAAAGACTCGGCCGACAGGGCGCCACCGACGTCCGACGGCCGACCGTCGGTTTGGTGTGTCCGGGCCTTTAGGGCTTCCTGCTCAAACCGTTAGAAGCGTTTCCAAGTCTGTTATGGGTAAGAGAAGTAAGCAATCTTTCCTTGATCCACAAACACAAGGGTATAGTATCTCAAGGGATTATCACAATGGCAGCACTGGAAATGATGAAGTGTTTGGGCACCCTGTGGGGACACGTGGGGTTGTGCCAATTGACATGTGGAAAACAACCTGCCATCTAGCCACTGATGGAAATAGAGAGGTTCACAATAAAAGACCCTTTCCTTCAAGTGGGATAAATTGTGACTCTTATTCTGATGATTAAGTACATTTAATCGTTTAGTTGGAACACTCTCCAGTATGTGATGCAAAAATATGTTTACTTCTTGCCGCACATCAATAGACTACATAGATTTAGCAGATGGGCTTAGGCTATGTGAAGTAATTTAACATAGCTTACATTTGACATATAATTAGCTTATACAACTCAGTATTCAATGCAGCAGATTTTGGAGCTGAAACTTTCTCAAGTCAGGAATTCTATATGGTGAAAACAAAATGTATGAAGAAATCTGTATTTGTACCAAACATTATGGACTCACTGTAAACACACGCGCACACACAGGAGTTGAAATGTGATGAAATGTGCTTTGCCTCTGAATAGACAGGGCTCCAGAATAATTTGCACCTTTAATAAAAATGGGGGGGGGGAAAGGCTGCATATAATAAACAACATGGATCATGATATATATTTTATGTTGAAACATATGGGAAAATATTTCAATACATTTACTGTCATGTTTCAATGTTTTTTATTTAGTTTTTTCTGAAAATTACAGGTGCCAAAATGATTGGCACCCCTAAAAATTATTGTAGATAAAATGTAACAAAGTGAAATTGGCAATACACTTGTACTTAATTTAGTTAATCTCAGTCTAAAATAACTATATTGTGTCATTCCATCACTTCCTGTTTCCCTAGAGAATACAAATGAGGTAACAAACATGCAAAATCCCTTTGTCAACAATCATCATGGGAAAATCCAAAGAACTGTCAATTCAGAAGACACAGATGGTAATTGACCATCACAAGTTGGAAAATGGGTACGAAAAGATACATAAACGGTTATACATACCACTAGGCACTGTAGGGGCAATAATAAAAAGGCATAAAACATATTGAATGGATGTTTTGCTGCCAGTGGTCCATGGGCACTACTTAAGATCAATGGCACAATGAATTCAGCAATGTACCAGGAAATCTGGGTTGCTTCTGCCAGGACCCTGAGAAGCTGATGTGGGCAGGCCTGAGCGACTTTGACAAGGGCCAAATCGTTATGGCCAGACAACTGGGTCTGTTTAAACAGCATGTTTAAAATGGCAGAACTTGTGGGGCACTGGTCGGCAGTGGTGAGTACCTACCCACAGTGGTCCGAGGAGGGACAAACCCTGAACCAGTGGCAGGGTGTTTGGTGCCCAAGGTTCATTGATGCGCGAGGGCAACAAAGGCTATCTCATGTGGTCTGAACCGATAGAAGGGCTACTGTGGCACAATTTGTAGGAAATTTTAATGATGGTTATGGGAGGGAGGTGTCACAACCCTGCATCACACCCTGCTAACCACTGCCCACCGTGGAAAGTGCCTACAATGGGCTCGCGAGCGTCGGCACTGGAAAGTCGCCTGGTCAAATGAGTCCCATTTTCTCTTACGTCATGTGATACGTGTTCATGTGGCACCAGGATGCATTGTGGGAAGAAGACAAGCCAGTGTCTGTGTGTGATGCTCTGAGCAATGCCCTGGCCTACAAATTCCCCAGATCTCAATCAGTTCGAGCATCTGCGGGATGTTCTGGAACAACAAGTCTGATCCACGGCGGCTCCACCTCGCAACTGACAGGACTTAAAGGATCTGCTGCTGCTGGTGCCAGATACCACAGGGCACCTTCAGAGGTCTTGTGGAGTTCATGCCTCGATGGGTCAGAGCTGTTTGGGTGGCTCTCAGAGGACCAACAGCATATTAGGCAGGTGGTCATAATGTTTTGTTTCATTGGTGTACGTATGCTTTAGTCTATATTTTGAATTGAATCATTGCCCTTTAGTTTTATGTTAGGCTGGAATAAAAAAATATCAGTCCAGGATGTATTTTATTCTCCCTGGTGGGATGGCTAAATAATATCATTGTGTGTCATATACACTCAGTGAGAACTTTATTGGGTATTTTTTTTGACTTATTTCTGTAGTGCTGAGTGTTCAGAGATACTGTTCTGCATACCACTGTTGTAATGTGTGGTTATTTGCGTTGCTGTCACATGCCTATCAGCTTCGACCAGTCTAGCCCTTCTCCTCTGACTTGTCTCAGTAACAACGTGTTTCCGCCCACAGAACTGCTGCTCACTGGATGTTTTTTTTTATTTTTAATTTTTTGCACTATTCTCTGCAAACTCTAGAGACTGTTGTTCATATAAATCCCAGGAGATCAGTATTTTCTGAGATACACACCCTGTCTGGCACCAACAATCATTCCACAGTCAAAGTCACTAAGATCACTTTTCTTCCCCATTCTAACATTTGATCTGAAAAACAGCTGAACCACATCTGCATGCTTTTATGCGTTTAGTTGCTGCCACATGATTGGCTGATGAAATATTTGCATTAACAAGCTGGTGTACAGGTTTACCTAATAAAGTGATCACAGTGTATTTTCTGCTCAATGGCAGCTGTGGCCAAGAGGGCCGTTCTTCCTGCTTAATCTGCCTGCACGGCATCTTTTTTTACACATTTAAACTGGACAAGGTGCATGTGTTGTGCAGTCTTGCCTATAAACTTGGAGCACGCAGTTGATTTACAGTATGTTTTGCCCTTGTCTGTCAGAGGGCTTTCGAATGGTCACTGTCCACTCTGTGGTGCTGAAATGCCGAGCCGTAAGGACGCTGCGCTGCGTTCACGGAACTTTCCTTGGTCAAATATGTAACTCCGCCCTCTTCGTATACGATTGGCTAACACCCTTTTTGCGCATCCCATTTGTGTATAATTTAGACAGGTACTGAACCTTAATAGAAGCATTTTCCTGTGGCATTCATGGACAGCTTATAGAACCTTAATCTTGGTAATTGATTTGGGGGAAGGTTTCTCGCCAATGGTTGTGTTAGCTGCATTCCAATGCTTTAGTGTAGTCAGTTGTGACTTTTTGTAAGGAGTGTAAGGAGTGATCCAATACGATTAGCATTCCTTTATCATTAGCATTCCTAAATCAGTAGATGTGTAGATCCTGCTAAGCTATGAGCGTACATGTTTTACAGCAGGGATTTTCAGTCAGTGCTGGAGCCCACCAGTGTAAGCTGGTGTACATTCAAGCCATAATTTACACCTCTAATCTGTAACCTGCTCTTACCTTAAATACTGAGTGGTGATTTACCCCCTTACGGCCACAGTATGTGTGAAATAACTGTTTGCGGAAGTTATGTCACGAAGAAAAAAATATCCCATATTCAATATTTTTTGTTGTGTTAGTGCTTCTTCTCCTTGCCCCAATTTTGAAACCCCAGATGTGTGTATTTATATGTGAATGCTCATTGCTGCAGCTTCCACTATCGATCGGGCAGTTTGGAGGCACTCTTCTCTGAAGCATGTGAGGTCACCACAGCTTCTTGCCACATTGCAGTTCTCAAGTCAGGCTGTCACAGACACAAGTTAAAGGAAGACGGCAGGTGGATTGTGGGTGCCAGATTGGTCAGCAGGGGTCACTGGTGAGACATAAGACACTGTAGCAATGCTAACGGCAATCATGCATCGCCCAGCGGAGCTGCAGGCCATAGTTAGCGATGTGTTCAATTCCAGACTGTGGACATACACACGATCAGTGAGTGCCTTAACTGGATGAGCCGCCCAGCTTCCCTGGCCCGATGATTTTCAGATCAGCAAATGCTTTATTTGTCTCTAATGTGTGACCTATCGAGAGGTTCCTTTAGAAAGCGGTCACATTCTTAATTGATGAAATTATAAAGTGGCCAGTGTAATTGATCGGGTCTTCGGTGCTGAGAGGGTGTGCACCTTGTCACTGAAGAAAATCCATTAGTGAAAAATGCAGGCGCCAAACATACAACTTAACAGTCATAACAAAAATAATTTGTAGAGAATGATTGCAGAGAATCGATTTACTTCGAATTGCTGTACATGCAGATAGATGTTCTATGTGCCCACTATATAGTGCTAAATGATTACTGTAAAGAGACAAGGCTTAGCTAATAAACCAAACTATGCCATGGGAAAGAGTGAGAATTTCAGTGTAATTTCCATGTTACCAGAGGTCCCCAAGTTGTACAATTCCCACATTATTAATTTCCAGAAAGCCCAGAGTCTAATATTGATCTTTTGTTATGGAATTTCCTGTGCTACGACATCTGTCATCCTGAAAGTGGAGCAGGCTGAGCTGTCAATCAATATACAGGAAGTGGAAGAAAATATGTGAAGCTAAAGACAGGGTGTGTCAGTCCTCCACTGTGGAACTGCTGGACTTTCACTTCTCTGTGTCAAAAAGTCTATTTTTTAGACACTGAAGTTTGGACTCAAGGTGGACTTTCACTTCTCTGTGTCAAAAAGTCTATTTTTCCATCATAGAAGCGATTGACAATGTTACAAAGCATACCTCAAAATCCACACAGAAATGGTTCTGTGACAATGAAATCTATGTTCTGCAATGGCCGTATCAGATGCCGGATCTCAATCCAATCCATAACCTGAGGGCTAAACTGAAGAGGGCAAAACCAAGAATGTAAAGGTTCTTACAAGGATCCTTAACCAAGCATTTCAGGAAAAGACTCCATGCTGTTATTCTTGCCACAGATGGATGCACCAAATACTAAACTAAAACAATTATAAAACCTTGATTTTGGTGAAATACATTTTTTAACGACTTAAAAATTGGTCACCCAATGTGACCCAATCCCACAATAATTGTGCAATTTCTACCTGCAGCTGTGCTTATCCCTAATCCCTTGCTGCTCTCAGGGGCTACATCTGTAGATCTCCTCCCAAACATGTGGTGTCACCAGCCTGCTTCTCACACTACAGCAAACAGCTAAACTTGCATAGAATTGAACTGGAGGAAGTCAAGGGGGGCGCTAGAGAGCAATACAATGTTGACTGGTAACAGGCTGAACCCTCCCACATCCAGGTCAGAGGCTTTAAAGATTCCTTTTAACATAACTCTAATTCGGAGACTGGTACCATCACATTCTTGTTGCATCTAAAGCGTCAAATATGTTTTTTTCTTCCAGATTTATGTACGAAATAGAGAAAAAATCATCTTTGATTTAAATAATGAATTTTTAAATAATTTCCCTTCTTATTGGTAACCCAGCAATGGCCACACTCCATTTGTTAAAATGGAAATGGCCATACACAGTAAACATCGTCTCCAACTCACCAATGCTCTGCCCTACTGTAGGGAGCAGTGTAAAAACTTGCTTTCAGGATGCAAAGGTCAGTTAAATGGATTAAAATTGGCATAATATAGTGTTTGTTTTCTTTGCTTCTTTTTCTGTGATACTGTCAGCTTAAAACATTATTTACAGGGTCTTTATAGACACTGTCAATCACTAAATCAAACAGTAGCTACGAACAGTGGTGCGGTTGTCTGATTAATATCATTTTAAGAGATTATTCATATCATCTCAAGAACAATTTCTGGCAAAGTATAGTTTTCTGAAAGTAGACATACAATAAATTGCCTTTATTGAAATTGAGTCTTTATTGAAAGGCGGATAATAAAATGTCCCATCATAGAAGTCCTTTTAAACCCCTGGTGAATCCTGCAAGCAAGGGACCAGGGGTGGCCGGCAGGTGGAACGTATGACAGAGATACAGCAAATAAATGACCGCGTAAAACCTCTTCTACCCTCCGGGAGCAACCTTGAATTCCAACCTTGAGACTTTCACAAAGACCATTTATTTCAGCTCCGAGGCAAAGGAAGAATATAATATACTGTGTATGAATGGATATTATTTTTATTTCAGCAACAGGAGGAAGCCATCACTCCTGATTCTACAGCTGCTATATAGTACCCTCAGCCACTGCTGTGACACCCTTGTCCTCTCCTACACTTCATACGCACAATAGTGATCGTGATGATAATGATGATAATGATGACTGCCAGCTACGCTCACGTTCCCCACACAATGGCAAATCAATACAGAAATGGTGACCATGTAATAGCATGTCCCCTATTAGCAATCACAATTATCTTCTTGAATCTTATTCATTCACAGTTATTTTTGCACTAGACCGAAAGTTTTGGCATAGCTATTCAATAATGACTATTATTCGACAGACAGTACTGTTTTATGATTCCAAAAAAATATATACGTTTTAATATTAGTGCTCTATTTTATTAATCCACCATTAATATTAGTGCTATTTTACTGATCCTATCCTGCATAGTTCATTTGTGCTTTTAAACTATTCATTTTGGTAATGCCATTAATGGGCAGGTGATGTTGATAGTAGTCATATGATGAAAATTGAATGGGGTAGACTCCACAATATGACTTACGTTATACCAAAGTGTAATATCCCTTTAACAGATACCAGACCATCCACACTCTGTAACAGTGCCTTCCCTTATGAAAAAAAACCCAACAAATTTTAAAAATGTGGCTTTTTCCATGTGATCACATTTGCCTTTTCACATGAAAATCAATTTAACATGAATAAAAATATTCACACAAATTCACATTTTCATATGTGAATAAAAATTTCCATATGTGAAAACGAAACGTAACAAGAAGTTTTTATGATGGAATATTTAGTTAGGATATAGCCTGGACTCATCTGAAATACTGACACCTCCACAACACATTGCCCCCTACTGGCCCACCAGCACCTCTTCCTGCAGCATCATACGTTAGATTTATACTTTGTTGCACGACCCTTTCAACAAGTGGCTTATGACAAAACTGATGATTCATCTCTATCGAGCAACCCCTGCTGTTGGATCAGGTGCCCCTGGACCGCATGTGAAAGGTCTTCCTCTGACTCCACTCTGTGCAAGTGTAGCTGTAGTCCATAGTGAAAATTAGCAGCGCTAAATGTTTTTTTGGGGGCTACACTCCCGAATCAGCAGTGGGGTTCGCAGCATGAACGTGGCTGTGGTTGCAGACAATTGGCCGTTCCAAATTGAGGTAGGGATTGGGGGAGCCATGGTGGTGCAACAGGCTAAGATGCAGCGGACTTGCGGTTGCAGTTTGTTGCAGTTGCACACCGAGGACCGGGGTTTGATATGAGTAGTGCCAAAAAGCCGAGTTGGAGTGGAGCGGCATAATTGGCTCGCTGCTCCAGGGGAGGGACCTGGCAGGGTTAGTGGGTTCGCTGCATACAGCGCCCCGGGCACCTCGGAGTAACGGTCTAATTGAGACGAGACAGCTTGTCACTCTCAGGGTCACAAGATACTACTGGGCCACCAAGGGACGTAAGGCGGTGTATCCCTAGCTAGCACTAATTGGATTAGATAGGGTATAATTGGCTACCAAATTGGGAGAAAAAGGGAAAAAATGTTCTTTAAAAAAATGACATTCATAAATACTCCAAAATATGGTCTTGTGAAAGAACATTCATGTGACGAGCGAAGTACATTTTCTCGAGATTCATGCCAGGGCTATTAAACGCACAGCCATCGCAATGGTGATGATATCATGATTCAATTTAATGTACAAGTTAAGTTCATTAAGAAACTCATACATCCCTTCAACTGGAGCGTAAACATGATCTGTGCTATATTTTAGAGCTAAAATAATCAAACGTATCCTTAAGTATAAATGGCAGCTCACCCAACTGTGACAGATTTGCAGCCATTAGATAATCTGCGCTCATAATGAAGCCTGGTTTCAAATGGGATTTGTGAGCCCTGCCAACGTGCTCATCAGCTGGTCTTCTAAAAAAGCAGGGCAGTCTGTCGAACAAAGGAAATCTTTGTGTTTGCTTTGTGTAAGTCACATTCAATTAAACCTTGTAAGTGTATTGTTTTTAGGAGGATGTCCCTTCATACCCTCCCTTAGGCAAATGTCATTTGAGTTTGTTTGTCTGTTTTTCAATTCTTATACACCATCCAATGTTTAAGCTTCATTGACCAGTGTCCAGTTATGACACAATTTCTCATCTGTGTCAGCCTCATGAGTACTTAAACCATTTCTTAAGGAATAATTTGTCATAAAGCTCTGCACACGGATGCAGTAATTGATGTAACTGGTTGGGATTTATTCATTGAATGCATAGCTGTTTCTGACATAGTGAAGCATTTTAAGGGTAAACCATCTCCAGCAGAGCAGTTACTGTAGCTTTCTGGTTCAGGGTTGCAAGTGTGGCTGAACCAAGTTCGAGAGCCGTGCTGTAGGCACCCTGACTTTTAGAATGAAACACATTCATTTGTACATTTTAATTCAGTTTGCTTACAAGTAAATGCTTATTTTTCTTCTCCAAAATTTTTTATTAATTTCGGTGATCATTACACAGCAAGTTTACACAACATTGTGCATGTGAATTAGAGGTCACAGAAACCACAGCATAAATGAGATATTTCTGTATTCATGTAATGCAGTGTTATGTTTTGTCAAAGCCACTTAACTGTGATTATAAATGTGAGCCTAAAAATGTTGTGGCTTTTTCATTACTGACCGATATACGGTTTATGCTTTATGGTGATTGGCCTTTGGTTGAATGGTCTGCCTAATTGAAATCAAATTCTAAGAGGTCAGGATGTCAGTAGTAAAGAAAATGTCCGTCATGTTAATTATCATGATTATTTGATTATTTTTGCCTTAAGTTCTATCCAATTAATTCAATGAATCAATTCAGCCTGCATGTTAAAACTTGTTTAATCACTGCAAAGATCTTTTCAGTATCCTCATTATTTTCTGTCTGGATGGAGGCCCATCATCTATCATGCTGCGAGTTGGCAAGTTTTTAACAAGAATGACAGAGAATGTCTGGAGGAGAAGAGCTTTGTGTCTCCATGGTGCTTCACGTGACTTCTTAAAAATACCTTTAAAATCTAACCCTTTTAAAATCTCTATATAGATCATTTCTAAACAGCCAGCATGTTTATAGAGAGTTAACACTGATGAAGAAGTGCCATGTAGCCATTTGAAATTGAATTGAATTGAATTATCTGCAATATTTATTGAAGTTTAATGCTCATTTTGGCGTCAAGCCACTGCCTCTTATTAGTCCCTGTACCCACTGTAGTTATGATTACAAATGGCAACATGTGCCCAACTTTTTAAAACGATATCCAAAATGTTATATTGTTTTTGTCTGCATCAGCTCTTGGTATTTAAACGGGGCTGATTGACAATCACAAGGGATACTCACGCAAACAGCTTGTTTTAAAATGCATGAACACTTTCAGCGAAAATAACAGTGCTTTCCCTCTCTGGACAATTTGCAGGATCTGAGCCATCAAATTGATAATCATTAATTATTCTGAGTTGTTTTAATTCCCTGGTCAATAGTTCTGATAACATCATAAGAGCAGACAAGAAGATTGGGCCTCACGCAAGAACATTTTCATATTCTTATCATAAATTTATCTTTCTTTTTGTGTGCCACTGTAGATTCAAGAGACACTTAACTTCAGAAAACTCTCCTAAATCTCACCTATATGCAACAATGCCATATGAGGCTAGGCATGTCTGGAATACTCATTAATAAAAATGGCATCTGGGCGGTTCTGTAGGTGGGTTCCGTCGGACAGATGGCCCAAAGGAAGCATCAAGAACAAGGGACATAATCTACCATGGAACACTGTCGGTCATAACATGGTGGGCTGTTCATAAACTTTCTCTTATTCCTCCGAAACAGTCTACTAAAATTTCGCTGAATCTTGTTTTGTGAAATGGCTGCCTTTATTAAGACAAGTGCTCTCTCTTCTCAGTGCAGAGCTCGGTTCTCCAAGTCTGTGACATTCATTCCATGAACCATTCCCTCATAGGAGAGTTGACATGGATATTCTCCACATACAAAGATCTCTATTAACACATTACAATGTATTACCTGACAAGAATCGCATTTGTGTCTGGTTCATTCACTGGTTTCCATATTTCATTGTTCTTCGAAAACATACAGTTCAATTTCAATTCAATTTGTATCGACCGTTCGCCTAGCAAGCCTTAATCCCCTGACATATTTCTGGTGTTAGAAAATAAACGAGAGCTCAAACCTGTATAGCGAGCGTGAAACTGAAAAGCGAGAGCAGAGCTGGGAAGCGAGAGCAGAGCTGGGAAGCGAGAGAGCAAACTTGGGAGAGCTGAGAGCCCAGGCTAGTGAGAAGCAATCTCAGAAATGAGCCGCAGTTCTTGTTTCTGCTGGCTTTCTTTGTTTTTGCTCTCTCGCATTAAAGACAGTGATTTCACCCCATAAAAAGCCTTACCTCAAGACCTTTTCAGATTTATTTCAAAGCCAATGATTCATGTGTTTATCGGGTTTGGTCCATAAGTGAGGTGTGCAATTGATTGCCATGGTTTTATGGGAAATCACGCTGTATGCTGAGAATGTTGAATTCCATGGAGGAAGTGGGGTTGAAACTGCATTTATGCAGCTGGGGGCAAAGCAAGCCAATTTCAAATGCATTTCCTGCATTTCAAAAACACGTAAATTGTTTATTTGGCAGATAAAATTAATTCAGGATCAATTATGAAATGAATTAAAGGGGATATTAGTGTTGAGTTCATTACCTGTTGTGTTTAAAAACACACACACACACACGCTTACTGAAACTGGATATTGGAGCTGAAAGTAGGTGAAACCCTGAAAAGACACTCCAGTACTTCACAGTGTATGGGCAAATACACAAATTATTTCTAGTTTCTGATATTGCAATGCCATTCAAACAAGAAGGTACATTACTCTGAAATAGATTTCACAAAAAGTTAATAAATGCAATACAGTATATTTCAGTATATTACATTTCTGCAGGGACACACACAGTTCAGGCTTTATTGACTGAGCTAATGGGTCCCTGCATCAACATAAATCAAGGGAATAGGGTTTATAAAGTATGAGAAAATGGTATCCAATCTTGCCCTGTGATCAAAAGAATGGGGCAATGGCAGCCTCATAAATATGTAAATATGGAAAGTACCCTTAATGAAAGGTGCTTTTTGGCCTCTTCCTCATTGCTTCGGAACAATAATGAATAAATCAAGACTGAGTAAAGGTTTCATTTTTTAAGATTTTCAGAGCATACAAAGGTGCTTCTATTATTTCACCTAATAAACAGTGGTCTTGATGAGAACTGAAAATCTGTGCTGCATTTTTTTAATGACTGCTACCATGCTTTGTTCTATGCGTAAGGCATAAGGTGGCCAGTGTGTCAGATTTTCCCACCCTTGTGGGGACTGTGTGTGTTCCAGTGTCCCTGTCATGGCAGTCCTCTGTCTCCCTAATGATGCCCATAAGTGCAGGCAGGAGGCTGAAGAACTTCTAGGACATTAAATGCTTTCCCTTTGGATGGGAGAAAGAAAAAACTTCAACAAAATGAGAAGATGCTTCCGTTCGTCCTCCAGATCACTTGGCTGCTGAAGGAGACGCGCTAATTAAATGAGTAAACAAACAACTTAAAGGAGTAAAGTTTCGATAAAACCAGGCAAAAGAACATGAAAGAAACTGCTGTGCTCTCAGAAGGCTGGGTATTTTTTTTTGTTTAAAGGAATCTTCAGAGACTGTCAGTGTGTTTCCTTAGTTATTGGACAGTGGCAGTTTCCTCTCCCCAGTTTTGAGAGAAGGAAAACTCTTGCTCGCAGTCTGCTAAACCCAGTGGAGAGAGGGGGTAGTGCTAACGGCTAGCCCTGGGTGCAGCGATGTGGTTGAGCTGCACGTCATCACACAAGGGAGGGGATCGATAGCAATCATACTAGAATGTACTGCCCCCCCCACCCCCTGAATCCACTGCCCCACTCAGGGCACTGAGAGGTACACCCTGACTCTACTGCCCCCCCCCCCCCCCCACACACACTGCTGTTTTTTCCACTGGTCTTTGTAGTTGTATTTGCTATTTGCATTGTAAGCCACTCTGAATCAATACTAAATATACTTGTTTTAGGGTGAATGTTTTTTAATAACGATGGCAAATGTTGTATCCCCTTGGCCCCCATTAGCCACAGTGTTACAAATTCTGCTGCTACATTATTTGACCAATTAGATATTTTTTTAAACAGACCACAACCGTTTTTTTAAAGCTGGTATAAAACACGCTGTATTGTCAATTAGAATTTGTACTCGCTTGATCATCCCAGAAGCACTTCTTGAATAATCTTAAAACATGTCAACTTTTCCATGCCCTCTGCATTCCATTGCACAGTGTATGCATTCAGTGAACAGGATACTACAGTAGCCTACTGAAATGTGCGTTTGTGGCCACCACTCAGGAGAGAGCTTAAACTAATCCAATTGACCTCTCATCTATAGACCGAGTTTCCTCTGATGAAATGTCAATGGCATTGTGAGTCGACACACAAATTGTCAGCAATTGCGCACTTAACTCTTGTAATCAGGTTACGGTGCATTGATTAACAGAAGTCCACCTGATTTGAAAGCATTGACAAGGGATAAACTCACCCACGCTTCTATCGCTCTCGTTGGACATTCAGCGGCCTGTAATTATCTTTCCTGTGAGCGAAGCGGTCTGTTATAATTTGCACAATTATGTATTCTCAATAGGCTATCAGAACATTTGAATGGATGCCCAATACTTCAAGGCTCTGTTTAGTTTGATTAAGGCCAAATGAATTTGTTAAAAAAAACAAAAAAAACATCAAAATGGCTTTTGAACGGCACTGGCCAATATCCAAAAAAGAAAGAAAAAAAAATGTGATTTGATTTCAGTAGAGGAGAGATTCCATTTTGAAAACCAGTATAAAGGGACTCACTTTCTCAAGACCCTGAAAACCAGTTCCGTTCAGCCAGCATATAGTAGCCAATGATAAGCAATACGCTCGAGGATCCAAACTCCAGATGGCTCCAAGCACTTACACTGCAGGTAATTAAGAGCAATAAATCAAATACAGATAGATGCCAAAGAAACGTTTTTTTCCCAATTATATTTCCTCTAGAATAGGCTAGTCCCTGAAATAACACCTATTACCCACAATGACAGTTATGTCTTGCCCCAGATTTCTATTTTATTTTTTTGACCTGTGAAAAGCAGTGGTGTTCTACCAAAGTGCAGCACGCTATCTGACCAAAGGTTATTTCATTGTGTTCTGATAATGAAATGAAAAAGCACTTCTTGTTAAACTGCTAAAAGCCCAGAAGACTCGGTTTGTTAGCGAACGGTGCCGCTAACCCCTCGGGAGGGACATCTAGGGGCCGAGGTGGGGTGCGGCTCGGCTGCAGAGATGAGGGCGGGTTTCTGTTGTTTCTGAAGCAATTAGAAGAAAAGCCCTTGAGCAGGACTCCTCTCCTCCACTAATGCCAAATATTTCCCAAGCTAAGCATTCCTGGGTCCCCCGATACCAGGGAAGGATAGTTAATTTTCAGGGCAATTTTCGAAAGATGAGTGCGCAGCAGTCCGAGAATGAGGCAATGGGAATGAGAAAGTGAGGGAGGGAGAGGGAGAGAGACAAAGAAAAAGAGAATTTAACCCGTTAAGGGCTGGGCTGGTGTGGGCTTTTTCACATTCATTCCTTTTTTCATGGTGCAATTTTAAATCATTATGTTAGCAGGATATCCTTGCGGTTCTATCTCTATGACCTATTTTAAGATGCCATTGCTTTAGCGACAACAGTTCCTTATTTTGTAACATATGGGTGTCAAAAAAAAAAAGGGGGGGGGGGACCTTACCTTCTGTGCATTTTGGAAATCCACAGACTACACAAATCAAGGTAATGTCAGTGTCCTTTTTACGGCAAGGGTCCAGTGAATAGGTTCTCATTCTAAAAATCTACAATAATCCGTGTCCACTCAAAAACAAAAATTATTTTACATTGAGAAACATTTTTTCCACTTGCACTTTTTGAACTTCTGTAACTTTGTTTTGACTCAAACAAACCCGGAAGAGTTACCTTTCAGAAGAGACCAGGATTATGCCTGTAGTTGAAGACTAGTAACAATATTATTTTGGGGATGTCATTTTCAAGTTTGTGTTAAAAAAGGGGGCAATACTTAAGGGGTTAATGCTCTTTACTGAAATATCATCAGTCAATTCATTATAATCATAAAAAAACAATCAATACATGACATGCTCTAAAAAACTAAAAACAAAAACATAAAAAAAACAATGTCACAATTCTTTAAAACCTTCTCCTCCTGACTTGCCTTTCCATCCTCCCCTCCCCCCATCGTGACAATGTAATCCCTTTGCCCTCTTCATCAGCCTCACAAACTGCTCCCCCAATACACCCTGTTTTACCAAACATGTCAACACGCTTATTCCGTTTGTAGTAAGCACACTCGTTCCCAGGAGCACAGCCACAACGCCCCTCAGCCGGCTCACTAAATCCATCATCCTGCTTCCAATTCTTTCCTTCTCGTGAACTCAGTTTAGCTTGCCCAAATTAAAACAAAAGAGACAGAATGAAATTCAGAGAAAGAGAGAATCCATTCTGACTGAGTGGACATTGTTTGAGCTGCTGGGTTTCAGGGGGTTTCTCCATTTTGCTTCTCGTATGCCTTTAAAACGCTTCGCCAATGAGAGCGCCTGATAGTTGAAGAAAGAAAAAAATCAAATGAAGGAAGATATCAATAAGTCTGTTTGATTATCCGTGATGCACAGAGAGAGAGAGCAGAGTTAGCAGTGGGGTCCTGCAGTGTTCTCCGGTCGGACTTCCCATGACCCGTCCTTATTGTTTGTTTGCTCAATATTGCTGTGTCTTCGGCTGGTGGAAAACCTTGATTGACACCTTCCCTGCTGTACTTTGATGATATTATTGAGCCATGGGATAAATCATACAGCACAGAGCGTGTGTTGTGAGCGCTCCAGGTGTTTCACAGTGTGTAATGTAGGCCTGTGGTGTTTAACATGCTGTGCTATTAAATTTAACCTAAACTCACGCATCTTCTTATTCACGCTCATATAGAGAGACAAGAGGAAGTGGCTGCTCCAGATAACAAATACGTTTCCAGAATACTGTGAAGATTTTGGTAAGATTCCGTTTTTTTGTGAGATGGCATTATATAGTGTATACACTCAGTGAGCACTTTATTAGGTATTTACTAGACTTATGCTTTGGACTTATTATGTCTTCTGCTGCAGTAGCCTATCCACTTAGAAGTTTGACATGTCATGCGTTCAGAGATGATCTACTGCATACCGCTGTGTGCGGTTATTTGCGTTATTGTCAACTTCCTATAAGAGTTTACCATGTCATTAGCTTGAAATGATCTTTCACAGGCTTTTATCTTGATAGAAGAGCTCATTGGCAGGGAAGGAAACCAGGACAAAATGAGGAAAAAAAACTGATGAAATGCTTTGTGAGCAAAATGGTGGAAATACCCTTCCCTGTGATTGGATAAGGAGTTCTCATTCTCAGACACATTTTGCAGCTTTCAGCATGTTGGTGGTGAAAGCCTGCACGCCAGGCTCCTTTGGTGACAGTGTTGTATCACTACTTTCCTTCTTTGCGTGACTGTATTTAGAAGATATAGCAGCTGTTAGTGATTTAGTAGCTTCCATTTTGAAAACATTTACATGAATGCCAGCATATAGCATATACACAGACACACATATACATGCACAGACATACTCACATATACGTATGTAGACACATACACACACACCTGCACACATACACATGCACACAGCTGGTTGCTAACTAATGGCTTATCAGCAGAATATTATCTAAAATATCAGCCTCAGGAATTTTCACTCCAGCTTAGGTATTATCCAAAGGAATTCCCAGGAGAGAAGGCATTGAGAGAGAGACAGGTAGGGAAAGGGCAGTATTCCCAGGAGAGAAGTTAAAGCAGTTAAAGAAAGCATTGTCGCAGCGTTGTCATGATGTTGTGAATGACAATGTTGTGGAAAGGTATGTTTAACTCTTTTTTTACCATCCCGCAATCACATTGTTTTCAGGAGGTTACAACCGAAGTACACATTTGAGATTTGAGACCTGATAAAATCGGGAGAGTGAAATGTTTTTTGGTCAAGCGAGGTCGAAGCCACATAGATCATGTCTGTACTGTGTTAGTGGCTATCTGAACACCACAAGCAGAGCCGACTTCTAAGATTTTAATAGCCCTAGTACTGCCCACAGAAAAAAACCTAAACAATTTATATAAAAAAGTGCTACCACCATGCTGAAAATTCATTCTCCATGCCAGCAACAGACTGGACAACTTTTTGGGGAGTAAACCAAAATAAGCAATGGTGAAGCACAGAGCTCTGAGCACTAGATGATGTTTAATAGACAAGGGAGACCTCTGTCTGAACATCATCCAGAATGTGCAATATGGAGACATTTTAGAAAAAAAGCATTCAGTTATTGCCACATGTTGGGGATGAACTGTGTGCAAAATTTTTTCCACACACTGATGTTGATTTGGTGAAATAAACGTTGCATTTTTATGGGTATACCATAAATCATTCCTTTCCTATCTCATAAAATTGATACATAGTCTTGATGGTACACTTGTGCCCTTCAAGTAATGCCATAACCCATGTGTCTGCAGTATGTTGTCGCAACGTTATAAGGCTTTATTTAAGCGCAGTGCAAACCAGGTGGAAATAGCTTTTTCCAAGTGTTTGGGCACAAGTCACCCAAGTAAAAACACAATTTATGTCAATTCATGTCTGCGTTTTATGTCCCAGCAAGGAAAGAATACTCCAGAAATATAATTACAAACCTATATTCCTTTATTTTTGCCAAGAATAGAAAAAACAGTTCCGAGTATGAGCGCTGTCCTTGAATCACTAGGCTAGGAAATGTTCCTGTGCATGCCAGTGCCATTTGCCCTGCTATGTACTCAGCTATAAAAGCATTACCCCTTTCCATATTCATCAAGCGGTCCTGATAAATATGTCATATACTGTATACTGAAAAAAAATGCCATCCATACACCAGCATTCATACAGAAATCTACAGTCCTTACATAAATGATCAGTTCAGGACAGTGTTGAATGCAATATGTTGTGTACACCTCAACCCTTTCATTCCACTTGACAACAAAGCAATTCAGGAAACAGCTGTCCTTGTCAGAACACTACACACACGTAAGGAGCATTAGCTTTGTTAGCTTCCCACACTGAATTTGGTTTGACAAATGGCAATACGCCTCTCAGAGAAGCAAATTAATATGCACATATGAATGTGGTTAAACTTATACTGTAGGAATAACTGCTGAAAAGGCTGGAAGTTGAGTAATAGGCCGTTTAAAAATGTATTTTGCATTCTTTTATTACTTTGATTACTCTTCAGAAACCGTCACTACTTCAAATTGGCTTTCAGTCTCCAATGCTGAGAACATTGCGTCTGAAAGTGAATTCTTACTCTCAAGTAATAAAAATGTATTCGGAAAGTGCAGCTTGTGTGTTGGTCCTTCTGCCGGGTCTGTTGTAAATCCATTGGAAGCTGGGATATTTTTATATATATTTTGTTTGTTTTGCCTTATATCCAATCATATTGCTATTTGATGTGTGTTGCTACTATATCTACTCCGGTGTGATGCTCAGTCAAGGGCAGAGCAAATTTATTTTAGAAAGAAATACAATAGACACCCAGACCACCTTATTTGGTACAGAGAGTGATGCAAAAAACACTCAGTTCTGAGGGTGAAAATTACATTACATTACATTATTGGCATTTGCACTTATAATTAATTGCACATCTGCACTCATCCAGAGCGACGTACAGTTGATTAGATTAAGCAGGAGACAATCCTCCCCTGGAGCAATGCAGGGTTAAGGGCCTTGCTCAAGGGCCCAACGGCTGTGCGGATGTTATTGTGGTCAGGATTAGAACCACCTACCTTGCGTGTCCCAGTCATTTACATGAACCACTACACTACAGGCCACCCCTTAATGCCTTGTCAATGAGAGAGGTTAGAGGATAATGGCCAGACTAAAGCTTACAGGTGGCAGTAACTCAAATAACCACGTTACAACAGTGGTATGCAGAAGAGCTCACAACTGCATAAAATATATGTCTAATACATACCTAATAAAATGGTCTCTGACTGTATATCATGGTCATTTCATATGCATGCTACAGTGTATGGATTCCTCCATTTTCCGAATGGAGCAAACTGCGTTGGCTTTTGTGAAAACCAGGTATCTCTTTTCTTCCAGAGAGGTCATAGGCCATTGTGTTTTATGAAAAAACACAACTATTTGTGACAGGGGTGATAGAGTATAGCATTAGAGGGAAAGACTACCACCCCCACACATACAGACACTTTCACCTCCCTCCAGCTTCACCCAATCTGAAAGACTTCTATTCAGAACAAAAGTACTGTGTTACCAATTTGTGTGGGTACCATGCAGAGGCAGACAAAAACTAAGAGATTTCCAAGGCCAACATCCATCCACCATTTCCATTGAGTCACACAACACAGCTCTATTGAAGGGTGCAATCAGCCTTCACATTTTTACTTCAATTTGTCCTTTATCCACAATGAAGGATAATCCACCATATAGATGATGAACGGGCCCCTCAGCCCCATAGGTGTTCCTGCTGAAAAAGAATGTCAACTTTTTGTCATAACTTTAATAGTGTAACGTCAACAACTTCATTTATGTAACAACTTTCATATTTGTCTGCCATACAGAATGCTTCACAGGAAACCAGGGATTTCAAGCACCCCAAAAAACTCACTTTTTTCAAACTGGATTACACATATTTAAAGTTGACATCGATCTAAATATACAGCCTCTCCTGAAAAATAACGATAAGCAGCCAAATAGTAATGTCAGTGTCGTGGTCTTATTGTTGTTGCTCTACAGAACCGTTTCCTCTGTAAAGACGTTCAGATACATCCCACAAAGGGCTGTGTCCTCGCAAAGCACGATTCACAAGATGACGCTCTGCTTCCTCATGGAACAGTTCCTGCTGTTGTTCTCCTCCTTTCATCAGAACAGAATGAATACTTTCTCTGGACCAATGCCGATTCTCTTTTAAAAAAAGAAGTTGGATGAAAATCAGACTTGAAAGTCACAATTGAACAAGTTTTTAAGGTTATGTCATGAAATGCCACGACTGCCATTTCACCTGCCATGGCAGGTACTTGAAGGCACAAGCAGTTTTTTTAGGGGGAATTAATTACAACAAAATCTTTACTTTACAAACCTTTACTGCACATTTCTGAAAGTTGTAATGTGTTATTAGTATGATAGCATATGGCATTCTGCAAAGCTATTACTGGTCCTATTGGCCATGTGAGATAAGGCAGTTAGGATTGTCAACCTGATTAAATAGTCAAGCTTTATCACGCCAAACCCCCCATGTCCAGGAAATTAATAATCCTACTTGCTTTTATTAATTCAGGTCAGCACTTCCTTCAGAGTTTCTTAACTAACTATCCTGGGGTTGTCATATTGAGCCAATGGGAAAGCATTAATTCTTTGTATCACAAAGCAAGATTCAGCTGGATAAATGCACTAACTCAGGAATCCTGCTCTGTGAAACAGGCCCCAGACAGTCCAAAATGAATCATGGAAATGTGTAGATCCCAACATCTACCTGAAAGACTGTAGGTTCCTTGAATATGTGGAACAGTGACAGCTATCAACAACTTTAATGTGAAACTCTTCTGTTCCTTTAAAGGGTGTAATGAGATAGGAGAAGTAAATGTCAAATATGTAATTATAATAATAATTTGTATTATTATTATTATCATTCGTAATAGTAGTCATAGTAGTAATATTACATATTTGACAGTTACTTCTCCTATTACTATGTGTGTATATTCTCTGAAATGTGTATACTCTCTGATATGGGATTTCACAAGAATTTCACAATAACTTGATCTGCTCCTAAGGCCCACCTCGCTGCTGCAAACTCCTCATTATGACAGTAGTGCACCGACCAGAAGTGTTCAGCTAGCAGCAGCTCCTATTTACTCCGCAGTTCTTAGCTGCGCAGTCCTTGCATGTTGTAGGTACAGCCACTTGACTGAGACCCTCCCTCCCTGGACTGTTCATCATCTCACCCGTGAGATGCCTGGGCACGGTCTGTGCTGGCACTGAACTCCAGACCATGGGGCGTCCCCCTTTACAGATTGTACATGCTATATACTGTAGCAAGGCTCTTCAACAGCATCTCTTTGGGGGAAAAATGACTGCATTTGAAATCATGTCTTAAATTGGGCCAAACATTTTCCACATACTAATTATAACATGGCCTGTCGTCCACTCCATTAAGTATGGCTGTTCATTAATGAGGCAGCCTGCTCCTCCAGACAGTGAATCGTGTGGCTGCAACTCAATATAAAATACATGCTGGAGAGATTTAGTTTGTCGTTCAACCGACCATTAGAAAGGGCAAGATGTCTGATCCAAGTGATTTTCTTTGACCTTGGTATGAATGTTGGTACCAAATCTGGCTCATCTCAGAAAGCTGTCCTCTTGGGATTTTCAAGCACTGTAGTGACCTGAGATGACGGAGAATGGTGCAATAAGCAAAAAAACATCCAAGGAGGGCTTGTCAGTGGGTGAAAACACCTTGTTAATGAGAGAGGCCAGAGGAGAATGTGCAGATGTTCAAGCGAACAGAACGGCAACAAAAGCTGAAATAACAGCTGTGTGCAGATGGGCATCTCTGATCGCACAACACATCAAGCCTTAGGCTACAGCAGCAGACCGTGCCGGGTCCGACTCCTGTCAGCCAAGAACAGGAAGATGAGGTGAGAGTGGGCATACAATCACCAAAACTTGGTGATAGAATTGGATAAAACATCCCCTGGTATGACAAATTGGGATTTTGGCTGCAACATGCAAATGGCGGGGTCACAATTTGGCAACAAATCTGCATTTGTGTATCTTAGCTCTGTGCTTGACTATCTTTGCTTCCACCAGATTCCGCTTTCATTTTCATTTGCCGCCATTTGCATTGATCTGGGTAGACTCTTGATCTGTGAAAGTTTGCGTGTGCATTGTGGACTTCAGTGTTTGACCCATTTTGTTTGACTTTCAACCCTAGCCACTTTTTGATTTGTTTTTTGGATTTTGTGTATGGCCATTGCCTCGTCATATTCAATGATTCTTGCCTGAGCCCTTTTTGGTTTGTTTGCCCCAGTGTATTACTCGTGATTAATTACCCTGCTCACTGACTTTGACCTTCATTTTGACCAGCTTTCTTTGGGAGACTATTTGTAATTTTGCTTTGTTATTTTTCCATGATTGTTTTTGAAGGTGATTCTGGGTAGAATCGTTCTCACTCACCATTCCACACTCCATTTCCCTATCCTTTACTCTGTTATGGTCTGACCCCAGACAGGGTTGTAAGAGAATGGTATAATTTTGTTAGTTTCTTACATTTCTTTACATTTGTTGACATACACTTGAGCCGTTAATACCAAATGAGTGCCATTAGAATTCCATACTTAACCATTGTTGCTGACCATGTACAAAACAGTCAGAGACATTGGCCCAACAATAGGCTTCCTTGACTGTCTTTGACAGACCGTCAATAACAGACTTTGAAGGCAACCAAAAGCCTGAAAGCTTTCTCTTATACCTGCACTAATTGAATACTAATTGAATACACTATTCAAAAGCAGCGGAGAAGCCAACAATGCAATTACTTTCCCTCCTCTAAAATGGGGAAGGGGTGGGGGGGCTATGTATAAAAAGGGATGTGATTCCTACATGCATCACCTGATATACATGTAACGTTAAAGGCCCTTAAGTTTTAGGAGACAGTCTGCACTTCACATTAATTGTTGAATTTCAAATCTAATGTGCTGGACTACAGAGCCAAAAGGAAATAAATTGTACCACCTGTCCAAATACATACGGACTGCACTGTACACTTGTGTGAACATGTGTGTGAACAAAGTAGATGTCTTCTTAAAATACACCCAGCTGTTGCTTGCTCTTCTATCACTATTGAGAGGTACGCTTTGCTTTGATACCCAAAGTCACAGTTTCTGAAATTTGTGAATAATAGTTTCTTTCTTCTCAGTGATCAAAGGGAAGAGTTCTTCTGTGGAGTGCTGCATTTGGCTCCCAGGCTGCCTGTTCAGCAGCTGTGTTTTATATTGTGCCTTTTGCAACCCAGATCTGTTAACTGCATTCTGTGCTGTTGTTCTGCAGGGTCTGCTCATTCACTACTGCACGTCCTCCAAGATGCCTGCTGTCATTTAAACGCTTCGGTCCGAATGAAGCTGGGCTTCGACTCTCACTGGCACCATTCAAACACGTCCGTTTATACAGAGCTCTGCTGCGGCACTCCCTGCCTCCATTCAAACACTGTGGTTCCAGCAGCACTTGTATTCAATGTTTCCTGCCCGCATTCGAAGGCTGAATGGGGAGGTAAACCCAGAAAATGACAAGGCTCTGCATCATCATCATCAAATGATCAACATGCTGCTTTTCATGACTTGAAAAATGTCATAGTTACATTACATTAATGGTATTTTGGCAGACGTTCTTATCCAGAGCAACGTACAGTTGATGAGACTAAGAAGGAGACAATCCCCCCTGGAGCAATTATTGTTAAGGGCCTTGCTCAAGGGCCCAACGGCTGTGCAGATCTTATTGCGGCTACACCGGTGATCAAACTGATCAAGCATCATGGAATTAAAATTCCATCGTATTGAGCATATAGCTATGTATTTAAACTATGAAACACATACTTTGAACCTAGACACCAACGCTACGTAGTTTGCTTATATTTAGCTTTTTTCGCTCTATTGAATAGAGAGGAGTATACTGGAAGTAGTGTAATGCTTTGTCTGAAGGGTGCTCAACATTGGTGCTTCCTGCCTCCATTGCAGTGGTCCAAACAGCTCTTGGCTTCAGACACCTGTTCTGAGGAATTGACCAGGAGCGTCCATGATGGACAGCGCAGCCTGAATTGGAACATGCAGGAGTGCCACGGGGGCACCACCATGCCTCCCTCCGCCCACACTGTTAATAACACTTCCGTGTGTCTGAACGGTAGGTATGCGCCACGGTGTTCGAGACCTGCTCTCAGGGCATTGTGATAACAGCGTGCCCCTTCCGTTCTCAGATACCCTTCCCCCCTCTCTCCCTCTCTGAGATGGGTCCCTCCTGATTGAAATGCACAAAAAGAACATGATAAGCAGAGTGGCTATTATATTAAAATGCTATGAATATATGTGGGTTGCCAGGGTTACCTAAAAATGAATTTAAAAAGACTGCTGTTTATGCCTCAACATTTAAAAGATTTAGCACATTCTCTGAATTATAGCCTGTCCAGCCCTGAACAATTCAGGGCAATTTTATCCTTTTAGCGTAGACGTGGTTATTTTAATATCCAAGGAAAACTTCATTTTTTCTATGTGTGATGTTTCAGACCACATACTTGTAATTATACGATGGGACATTTCCATCCAATTACTTTTATTGTTGGAGATCCAACTTAACGAACAAAAAAAATCGAACTTTGATGAGATTTCGCTCCAGGCTGCCACCGACATTGCGAACATCCAGACCTCATGGGGTTTTCATTAAGAATTCTTTTGTCATTCTTTTTTACAAAGAAACATCACTTAATGCTGATGATCCTGATTGCATTGTCAATATTTAATGATGTATCCTGACAGTGAGTGAGAAGGGCTTTAGGACTAACCTCGTGTGACACCATGGTGTCGTGACTGGAATCTGTAAAATCTTTCCTGGATCAGGTATGTGTACATGCTGCATTTTTAAAATACTTTTTTACAATCTCAGTTGGGTTCCCAGTACACTCAATGAGCCCTTTATTAGGAACATTTTTACTTAATTGCACTTACTTATTTATGCAATTATCTAATCAGCCAAATGTGTGGCAGCAGTGCAATGTATACAATCATGTAGATACGGGTCAGGAGCTCAAGTTAATGTTTGATTTTGTAGATTTAATGATTAATTAATGTTTGATTTTGTAGATTTAAGTGACTTTGACCGTGGCAGAGCCATGCCTATGGCAGTAGTTTGATGGAAAAAAAAGTACAATTGCCCATAAACGCTCACTGAGTGTATGCTCTTCTGCATACCACTGTTGTAATGTGTTGTTATTTGTGTTGCTGACACCTGTCATCTTTGACCAGTCTGGCCATTCTTCTCTGACGTCTCTCATTAACAAGGCGTTCCTGTCTGCAGAACTGCTGCTCACTGGATTTTTATGCACTATTCTTTACAAACTCTAGAGACTGCAGTTTCCGATATACTCAAACCACCCTGTCTGCCACCATACTTTTTTTTTTTTTATCAAACTACTGGAATAGGCATGGCTCTGCCTGGGTGGGCCAATACCACCTTGGCTGCTGGAAAACTCCCAGACACTGGAACAGTGCCTTAAAAGTACAATAATACTACCACACACCACCACACAGTACTACAGGAGAGCCAGTGACTATTTTACATCCTACAGGCCACACACAGTACTACAGGAGAGCCAGTGACTATTTTACATCCTACAGGCCACATATAGTACTACAGGAGAGCCAGTAAGTATTTTACATCCTACAGGCCACACACAGTACTACAGGAGAGCCAGTGAATATTTCCCTTTCATCGATGGAGCCCGGCTGCTTCGACGTAAATGGGTGATTGAACGTTTCGGGTGGATAAATCACCAGTCCGATCACGTGTGATTCTTCAGCTCAGTCTCAGCTCTGTGTGTTCAGAGGACAGTCTCTGCCAGAGGTTCAGAGCAGGAACCATTTATCATTTATAACTGCGTAAGCTCATCACCAAGAGATAGCGACAGTACTCTCACTCTCACTGAACAGGAAGCAAGGTACCGTGCCTGGGTCAGCTTCTTGCGCAAACCCCGCCCCTCGGCTACATGCCCGGCCTGCACGCGCTCAGTGAGTAACCCTGCGTCATTTATTCAGCTCGTCAAACAGGGCCCAGGTTTTCATGGATGCCGTGAGATGCATGTGATTATATAGCGTTTAATATTCATATGTGGTGAGGTACGGGAGAGGAGGAATAATGCATGAGCGGTGCGTCACGCGGCGCTGGAGCTCGTCTGAGGCGAGTTCCACCGCGAACGGGACAGCCTCACGGTGAGAATTCACACCGGCATGTGAAAACGTATGGCTGAGGCCACACTCACGCACACACACAAGTGGAAAAACACACATGTACACGCACTCGTGGAGACACAAACATGCACACACACACATACGCCCACACACACACACACATATACGGCTCATTAATACAATGATTGGCTGAACAGATATTAGCATTAACGAGCTGATGTACCTAATAAAGTGGTCACTAAGTGTATGTCTCATTGAGCCTCCATGACTCATGTGTGTGGTTTCACCTTGAATACCTTTTGCAACTCTATGGTCACAAATGATTAATTTACTCATTAAAGAATACAATTAGGGGCCTGCGGAGTAGCTCAACCTGTTAAAGGCTTGTGCAAGGATGTGCTGAGGGTCTGGTATCAAATCCTACTTTAAATGTGCTCCACTGAGTGAACTGAGTGACCACATTTGTCACCACTCGATATGTGCTCTAGAACCGAATGTGGTCTAGAACCGAATGATCACATCTATTATCATGAAGCATTCTGGATCTACAGTGGGCTCCAGAGTCATTGGCACCCTTCAATAATATGCACAAAAAATACTGTATGCTAAAAAATGTTTTATCATTGTTATTGACAGAAGCTTTATTTTCCAACATGTGTAAAGTTCCATTATTCAATGGAATCAACCAAAATTTTTCATTTTTCAAATAATAAATATTTAATATTTCCCCAAAAAACAGGGTCCCAAATTATTGCCCCCCCCCCCCCCCGGTTTAAAGACAAATTGAAAGTTTGTGAATTCTTCATAAGCACACAAACATGTCTTAAAGTATACAGTATATTCCAATATTTATTTATTAATATTAGTTCATAATAATTATAATGCTTGTGTATTTTCACACCAAAGTTTTTTTCCATCCACTTCCTGGAAAACAAGATTTTATGTCATTGGGTCCCAGTGGGAATGTATGTCGATCAAATGTCTGTCAATTTTCCATTCCCCTCCAATCAATATCCTTTTAACACAGTGGCATGCATCCTCCTCATTTGACGTCAGTCAAATCGACTCCCAGCCCTTCAGAAATTCCCCTGAAAGATTTGTTTCACTCTTGTGCACACTGCTGCTCTAACGTCCGTTTCAGCCTACCTTTAATAGGGAATTCATACCAAATTAAAGAATGATGTCAATGAAGGCACATATTTGTATTCATTATATATTCATCCAGTTAGGTCCATAAATATTTGGACCCTGACAAAGTTAGTGTTATTTTAGCTGTCTACCGCAGGATATTGTAGTTATTGTGAATAAAGAATATGAGCTCTAAGTGCAGACTTTCAACTTTAATTTGAGGGTCAATTTACATCTAAATCAGGTGAACAGTGTAGGCATTACAGCCCTTTTTATACATAGTCCCCCCAATTTTAGGGGCTCAAAAGTAATTGGACAAATTAACATAATCATAGATTAAATTGTCTTTTTTTATACTTGTTTGCATATCCTCTGACATTCAAAAGTATGCCAAAATGCTTGACTGACACATATACCAAAAACCATATATAGAAAAGGTAGCTAACTTTAGCGAAATGCTAGCGGAGATTGAATGAACCAAGGCTAGCCAGTGCTGCTAACACCAGTGGATTTCAATCTGCTGTAGACAGCCTGAAAGGAAGCATTGCACAATTCTGTAACATAAGCAAGCATTCTCACAAACACATCAATTCATTGTCACTTATATTTTTATCAGTCATCTCAAGTATTTTGGAAGTCCGGGAGTCTTTTGGATCTAGGCATGAGTTCCCTGCCCAGGAGATTAAATAAACTGGCCGAATCTCCTGAAAATGTAAGCAGGAGTACTGTGCAGTGTGACCTAGCTATCATGGCCGGTCAGCTGATGTACAAAACTGAATTTCGCTACAGAATACAGCAGCTACCTAATGTTATTTATGGTTAGCCACCAAGGCTAATCTCTCGCAAACCTAGTCCACCACTGTAATAGCCAATCCAGTCTCCTCTTGACCTCCTCCTTCTATTGGACCATAGAGCATATGAGTTCAATGTATTGGACGCATGCATTTCAGATACAGTACAGGAAGATAAGGGCCACACCCAGAAATGGCAGTTTTTATTATAACAAACAGAAGTCAACAAGCACGGTATTGGGCAGAAGTGAACACAGACACAGGTTGTCAGTGTGCCATCGCATGAATATGAGCATATGAATGTGAGCATGTTTGTCTTATAATATTTTCAAGGTGAAAATCCTGTATTCTGGGACTCAGAAATCGCATCAATGTTCCCCTTCAACGTGCTTTCCTAAGCATCCGTGCTACCTTTCGGTGCATGTACTGCAGAGGTATGTGTGTGTATGTGTGTGTGCATTAGTGCATGTGTGTTTTTCAAATGAGCCATACCTACTGGATGTGATTGCAGGCTCCTAACCTAAATGTTTGGCTGGTAGCTGGAAGCCTGCTCGGTCAGAAGACTCTGATGCCTACTGACTGACGTCAGCACTGATTTCAGAGCTGAAAGACTTATGCACATCAAGGCTCATCTGGGCGCGTTGTAAAGGCTAAGCCATTCATCAACCCGCTCCCATCACCCATGTCACATCTCCCGGACCCCTCTTCAATTCATCTCCGTCTCAAAGTGTGTTTGATTTACAGTGCACTCACACATGACCACATACACACACACACGTACATACACACATATACACATGCACACACAGACACACACATAATCACACACACATACACACACACGCACATACACGCACACACACACACACATACACGCACATGCACACGCACACGCACACACAATCACAAACACACAAGCACACTGCTGTTGCTGTGGTTGTCAATCATGTCCGATGTAATTAGCGATGGGTTGCCGTGTGGCTGTGTTACGTTCCACGTTGTATGTCTGTCTGTTTCCCCCCTTAAACTCTACAGGTGAAGCCATCAACCATTTCCATTCGCTGTCCCTGCTGTCAATCATCATTATCCTGGTCCCGGCTGCACCAATCACGTCCCTCCTCTGTTTACATAAACTGCGTGTTGGCTGCCCCACGTGGGCTATGCTAGGCTTGGCTGCTCATTCGGTTGAGAACCCCGTCGATGTATGTTGTTTATCTGTTCTCCTACATGTGTGAATGTGGTTGTCTGTGTATAGGCTCTGGGGCAGGTAAGACAGAGGCCTCTATACACTGTTGCTGCACATAGGGTGAACTATTGTTTAGACACCTTAGGAAAGGGGTGATTGCCTCCTATGTAATTTTGGGCTATAGAGTAGATATATATTATTTTGTTACGTGAACAGTTAGTATGTATTTTGTTTTCAGCTCCATGTGTCTTTGTCTTGTGTATACTTGTATATCTGTAAATAGCACCTCCACTGTACTTTTGTAAATACACTTTTATTGCACCTCAATTCTGGTCTGTTTGATTATTTTCACCCCATAACGCTGAAATATATCCTCCCGGTCATTTTATTTCATTATTATTTTGTTGCGTACTCCCTCCTACCCCTGGGCGCCTGAGAAACGTAACAGGCTGTATAGTCCAATAAGTGATCTCCACTGCTCGCCGCAGACAGTGCAGGCGTGAACCTGCTTTGGTGAAGCACACAGGGTCTGAGCAGCGGACTTTCTGTCCTGCTTCCTCAAAAGCTTGCAGTCCTTCACAGCAGAGTCACCAGTGTAATCGGTCTGGTCCTCCAGATGAGATGGATTCATGTTGCACTTTTTCATTGTGCTTTAGAATTGGTCTTTGTATCAATCTTTCTGGCCTCCAGCACATCAATGACCCAGGTGTAGCTGACCAATGTATGCTGGGGCGACACCTCCTTTCAAGCTGGTTGGTACTTTGCATGGCAGCCAATTGCCGTTGGTGTGCATGAATGGGTGAATGAGAAGCATCAATTGTGCAGCGATTTGGATTAAGGCACTATATAAATTCCAACCATTTACCATTTACCATATAGGATCTGCAGTGGCAGTCAGCAACCTCTGAGGAGCACGTCTGAGGAAGTCTATTCCTCCACGCTGTAGGTGACCCATACCCCACAGCTGTACAAGAGAGTGGTGATGCAGATTGCCTAGTATACTGCTACTTGGGTAGTGATATTTTGCTCACAAGTTTTGGTGGGCAGCCGTACTTCCGGAGAATTTCACATTTCTTGAAACTTCCCCCGTTATTGTTTTACTCTTCACTCTGATGAAGGCCTAGTGCCGAAACGTCAGCACGTCTGCCAATAAAGTGGTGACTCTGTAAAGTAGCAGTGTTGCAGTTTTTCCTTACTTTTTCAAAAATACTCTAAGCTAACAACAGGAAGTGGTGCAAATCAAAGTTAGCCATCAAGGGCTCTCATGTCTGTCAATTCCGAGTACAAAAGAACAATCAGGTCTGAATTTAAGTGCTGTCATCACTGTAAATTTCGAGTCACACAACCATTTGTGTCAGTCAGCTAAAAATCCACAGAACCTAAAAGTGTGGTAGAGTGGAAAATTGTCTTCATTCTGTACATTTCGAAGCAACCTGAACAGTGGCACAAAGATACGAGCGCTGAGATATGTCGTACATCCCTCGTTCTCTGTGTTCTAAAATGACTCATCTGGTAGTATGGAAAAACCAGCGATTTTTAGAAGGGATGGTTGTTAAATGCGAGATGCTCTCCATCGTTTGGATACTATTAGGATTTATAGTCTCTGTTCAAACATAATAACTTGTTTTGTGTATTAAATGAACTGTCTTACTGTTCATGCTAATTTTTCATTAAGACAGCTGTTGTGCCATTCTTGTGTTTACCAAAATAGAATCCTTGCGCATTTTAGTGAGGGGAGTACATTTCCAGAAATAAAGCAACATGAATTAAAATTTACATGACATCTTAGGCACTCTTTTATGATATCAATTTCATCTTTGATATTTTTTTATTTATTTTTTGTTTTCTGCATTAGCTTGTCAGTAGAAAAGAGCAAATTTGAGATTTCCAAACATTCGCATTCCAAAATAATTTAATGTTACAGTGAACTTGCATTTCGCTAAATGAAATTTTAAAAAATGAAAACATATTCAGGCTTGATTGAGGCTGGCTATAAAGGTGAAGTCTGCAAAAGAACTGATGTATGTTTAAAGGCGAAGGGTGGCCAAACAACAAATGTTGATTTGATGTAGTATTTATCAGTTCCCTGCTCTTTTCAATATTTAAAACGGTTCACTTCGTTGTTTTTCAAAACATCTTTGCTTTACAGGTTTGTTTTACATGTACCAAAGACTTTTGCACAGTACTGCATGTTAACATTTTTATAAAGATTTTTTTCTCATATGCCTCACAATGATAGAATCATATTTAATGTTTGAGAATGGTACATTGCCCCCTCCACCAAATTCTCATCATGCACTTCTTGCCCCTGTTGTAAATTCCTCAGAATAGAAAGGCTCCAGCAGTCATGATAATAGTCCAGTTTGATGCTAACTGATCATCATAAATAAGCCCCTGGTCCCAGAACCTCATTATATACACAGTATGTAATGTACAGACATCTATGGAGATCCCACAAGTGTGTGTATGTGTGTGTGTGTGTGTGTGTGTGTGTGTGTGCGTGCGCCTTTGCGAGTGTGTGTATCGGAAAACATATTCTAATGATTTGTAAATGCATGCTAATTACAGAAACACAATTTCCCTCATTACGCTCCCTGCATGGAAAGCCCATTTTGTGCCTTGGGACTATATTTATACATTTTCAGATCATCAAGACAGAGCTTGTTTCAAAGACAGTTTCCTCTGGAGGTGTGAAATCCCCTCTGTTCTTACTTGCCAGTATATGTCACATGGCACATGGCACATGATGTTTGGCTCAATATTTGGCATCCGTTGGCAAACCACAGACACAACACAGCCCACATCTCTCTAAAGAAAACAGTGGAGAGAAATGTACCTGTAATGACATGCTTTTATATGGATGTATATATGCATGAATTCATGATTTGCTTTATGATTCTAAATTGGCCTAACCTAGCTTAGGTTTAATGCATTAATGATGTTGATTCTTGATTCCCTGCTATGGGACTGTTATTAGCCACACAAGTCTGATGAATGCACTTACAGTGGGCACCCCTGACTGGCAATGAACAAAAAATGAACAATAAAAATGGTTTAATAGAGCATAACTGAGGATGGTACCGCCAAGGATTACATGTTCATTTAGCAGATGCTCTTATGCTGAGCAAACTTGCAGACAAAGTCAATGAGAACATGCAATGGGCTCCAGAATGATTGGCACCCCGGACTGGCAATGCGATCCATGTTCTACAGTGCATAATCTCAGGGGCCAGACCTCAATCCAATCAACTTGTGGGTTGAACTGAAGAGGGCCATTGACAAGTGTAAACCCAACAACTTGAAGGATCTTGCAAGGATTTGCATGGATGAATGGTCCAAAATACTTCCATATTTTTCCTTAAATGTTCCTTAACCTTGTTATTACAGGACTCAATGATGTTATCCTTGCCAGAGGTGAATGCACCAAGTACTAAACCAAGGGCGCCCAGAATTATGGAACCTTGATTTTGGTGACATTTATTTTTATGAAATGAATGTTTGATTTTGGTTGCTTCCATTGAAACAGTAATGAAGTACACTATTTAAAAAAAAAATTCTGCATTTAGATTTTATCTCAGTAATCATGCTGTTCAGCGGTGCCCAATAATTCTCAGAACTGTATGTTCTGTCTCACTGTAGTGCAAATCAGTCCGGATATGAGTGTTTTGCGAAATTAGCGTGATTTCATCGCTTTCCCCCACAGAATGTTTGAGTACTCCCAAACTGGCAGTGTCATGGAACATGAAAATTCAGGTGTGGAAATGCAGTGAGGGGGGTAAAAAATAACGTTCATCACCAGGGGCACGTTGAGTATGGGGCCGGTCGAAACAGCCCCTAACAGCTGGACAATTATCTTGGGTCTTCCCCCCAGATGCTGAAATTGAGTGGGATTTGACATTCTACCTATAACCTACGCCTATTTTGTGTGTGTGTGTGTGTGTGTGTGTGTGTGTGTGTGTTGTTGGGCGGGTGGACAGGTTTAATGTAGCAAGCAAACTGCCAGTCCTTTTTTTAAATTCTCAACCTCCGGGAAATAGATTGCACAGATAATAATGGTGTTTTCATGTTTTGTGGAATATATTCAATGTAACTCTCTTTGAGAGTTCTCTGTCTTCAGTTCTAGCTTCAAGAGCTGATTGCAAAATATCAGTTTTGTTATCTTGCACAATATACTGTAGAAATCATAGTAGATTTATTCCATGATATTGAGTCTGTGCTGGGCTTCTAAAAGATGTTTTACAAAATGATATCTCCTTTTGAAGCCAGAAAGCAAATCTTATGACAAAACACTTTCAAAAAAGATTAAATCATATTGAAAATGAAAATCGAGTTTGCCCCAAGCACACTGAGTTTTTTTGCTATATAAAGTTTGACATGAGACAATCTGTTTTCATTAAAAAAAAAAATATATATATATATATATTAGAGATAATTTAGTTTTTCAGTCTTTGCTGAGCTGAGTTATGGAAAGTTTGCTCTTTTGCTGGAATGGGAGATAGGGGGGAGGGGGACTGAAGGAAATGTAAATCTAGGAGCCGGTATTGTTTAAGCACTGTGGAGGTGCAGAAAGCACAAACCAGGGGCTCCTCATATCCCCTTCCATCTCCTGTTCCCTGCCATCCTCCTCTCTCAGAGACTCCTCCCCTCCCCAATAGACTCTCCCCTTCACTGTGAGACTCCCTCCCTCCCCATGAGCAATGTGAAATGGTCCCGCTGCTCCACCACCTAGCAGTACTAATTCATTCATTTCCATTCAAAATAAACCCCCGATAAACTTCATCATCTCTAAATCAGTGTTATTTATATACGCTCACCAAGCACTTCATTAGGGATATTTTTATTATACCTACTTATTCATGCGATTATCTAATCAGCCAATTGTGTGGCAGCAGTGCAATGCATACAATCATGTAGATACGGGTCAGAAGCTTCAGTTAATGTTCACATCAAGCATCACAATGGGGAAAAAATTTTATCTATGCGACTTTGACCGTGGAATGATTGTTGGTGGCAGACAGAGAGGGTGGTTTGAGTATCTCAGAAATTGCTGATCTCTTGGGACACTAGTCTCTAGAGTTTGCAAAGAATGGTGCAAAAAACAAAAATGAGCAGCAATTCTGCAGACAGAAACACCTTGTTAATGACAGACGTCAGAGGAGAGTGACCAGACTGGTCAAAGCTGTCAGGAAGGTGTCAGTAACGCAAATAACACAAACATTACAACAGTGGTATGCAGAAGAGCATCTCTGAACACGCAACACATCATACCTCTAAATAGGCTACAGCAGTAGAAATCTAAAAAATAAGTTGAATAAATACCTAATAAAGTGCTTACTGAGTGTATATACAAATGTTCCTACATCCTCCTGTGAAGAAACATACCCTAGCCAGAATTCAACAGAATTGTCTGCAAAGGCTTAGTGACAAACAGCAATGTTGAAACTGCGCTATTTAATTTAAGTAGCCAAACCTGATACTTAAGTCAGTGAACATAAACGTAAGACTGAACTTTCTAAAATCGTATTGCAATGTCTGCTTTACCCAACCCCCAAAATGTAATTGCTGGGCAGGTCCAACAAGCAATACAAGCATACTGTATAATAAGTGACAAGCTAGACTAACAAGCTAGAGCCATAGGCTAGAATGAAAAGACAGTCGGAAGAATTTTAGTGGAAAGCAGCATAGATAATTTACTAAAATTGTTTTTTTTAGGAAGCAGAATTTTTTTGCAGGTTTAATTGTTGCATTTATCCAGCAAAATAAGCAATTCTGTTTCATGAACAGGGCCCAGAGGCTTTGTAAATGAGCAGGAAAAAAATATTTCAGACGTTTCTTATTGGAGTTGTGTTTTAAAACACAGTCTAGCTATTGCAGGTGGCCATCTTGCTACAGTATTTATGTGTTCAAATTCATAGAGGCTATGTGGCATTCTCGTCATCTACTAAAAGTGAAGCAGATCCTAGCTTTATCAAATACAGCGAGCTAATTGAAGCCAAATTTCTGGTCGCACACCAGTTCCTCAAATAAAACCGGTCAGAAGAATTTTAAGTTAATTTTGGAAGGACTTGAAGACCATACAGAGTTTTGTTATGGAATTGAAAAATGCATTAATGTTCGGTGGATTTATGGAAATGTGCGTTAGGAAACAATCAAATGCAATAAATCTGTGAGCTATATTCTGTGTAGTTGTGAGAAAAAAGATACGTTGTTATCACATTCAATTATTAAATAGACGTTCCATTATGTAACAAGAGTGGTAGTTTATGGGAGTCGAAGATCACTGCATATTCAGAGTGGGAGTCGGCCACCCAAAACCACAATGAAATTACATTACATTACATTAATGGCCTTTGGCAGACGCTCTTAAAGCCACAAAACACATTGTAGAATATTCTGGAGTAATACTAATGGGAGAGAGGTGCCATGGGGAGCTGTTTTATCACAGACATAATGCTGTATATTTTCATTCCTGTTAAAAATAAAAAAGCGAGAGAGAGTTAGGTTCCACTTCTGCACTGACAGGCAGGGGTCAACCCAATTAGTTTCTGCAACACATACTTCCCCTTTGCTACATCAGGGTCTGGCTAAGCCAGGCTCGCCTGCTCTTGTTTCCAGTAAAGATTCACCGCATGGCTTATTAGTATGAATTACAGAATAAACTGAGAAAGTACTAATCCTTATATACAGTGATGAAGACCTTAAAACAAGCCATTAGAAGATTATGTGACCATTTACGAGTTCCGTAATATGCAACCCAGGAATTCAGAGATTGCAGCTTGGGGAGAGTATAAAGGCAGAACTGTGTATTAGAAAATATGGCTGAATCATCCAATTAGAAAACATAATACATGCTCCTGTGGGATCATGCGTAATAATCAAACTCGTTGCATCGCATACCAAATTAATCACTGTATTTATTTATTTATTTTAAATGGAATCTACTGTTAGTAACGACCACAGAATGAACCAGCAAATTTACAGCAGTTCAAAAGCTCCCTTGGGGGTTAAGACTGATGTGGAGCACACTAAAACAGAGGTACATGAAATATATAAGTAATATATTTTGCCATAAATATTTAAAGCCTCACAACTAAACTCTCCAAAAAGAGGGTAATGAATTGTCCCGATGCATCTTCTGTTGAGACATTTGAACATACTCAGACATTCAGGGATGTTGAAAGGCATGTAGTGCGTAGGTGTGAATATGGTGTGTAGTGTTATGAACACAGTTCCTAAGAACATTTTAACTAGCCCATCCAGTAATTCAGAGAGATGTAAACAGGTTCAATACTACACCATGGAGCCCATCCATGCACAAGATAATGTTTTCAACAGTTAAACAGATTCAGAAATATTCAGAAGTGAGTTTACTGTTGTACGGAGATGTGCTATTATAGAATGAAGCTTTACTTTAAACATTTACTCCAAACTTCAATCTTCTCCAATATTGGCCTTTTACTCCCGAGAGTAACTCGGTGTAGAAGATGACCCTGAGAGTGTGAATTATGTGTTATGTGTTCCCACTCAGAGGAAAAGGCCCCTTATGCTTTGAAAGCAACAATGCTTTCAATGCTCATTCAACCAGAGGTGCACTGAATATCACCTGAATGACTGCTTTGGGCAATCACCATGGTAATCTGTATGGTGTGGGGACATGGAACACCTAACCTTAAACTGGAGATCGTCCTGAACTTGCTTTTAAATGTTTATTTGATTAAAAATAGGTTGTCATTTTAAGCTGAGATCATCCGTTTTAGAGCCAATATATTTTTTATCAAATTTGTCGCAGAGCCTTTACACACTTTGTAATAAATCATTTTAATTGCAGAGACAGGATCAAGGTCTATAATTTATGTTATTATACAGTAAGAAGATTAGAGATTGTTTTTTAGCTTAAACGCAGTTGTAATTATATTATATCTGAAATGATTTCGCATGCTGTCTCATCGCAATCAAGTCAAAAGGAATTGGCCGCTTACGGGCTGTCCTTATGCAAATTGCCATTCTAAGTAATCATGCACATCTATTAAAAAGGCACTGGGTAATTATCCAAAAAATGTTCCCTGCCTCCTATATTTGAAGTTCAGTGGCTGCTTCTGCAGGAGTTTCAAGTCAATTAAGATGGCGCTTAACCAATGCAACAAGAAGAAAATGCACGTCTGTGGAGAGTCAAATCCTTCTCCCTGACTGCATGAGTAAGGTAATAATAGCTCGTATTTTGTGGGAACTTTTCCTTAACCTTGTTGACTTTTCATTTTTACTCTTGCAACATATTTTGCACTTAAATCATATAAATAAGGGGTGAGAACATTCCACACAAATAGCAGCTAGTATTTCTGTACACCGTGAGTTCTCCATGTGTTGAGTAGGTTGCCAGGTCATGTAGTGGAGGCAGAGACATCAGAGGTGTTCAAAGGCAGGCTTGATACAGCGCCTAGTTAAGTGGCAAGCCTTGAGGGATTGAATGGTCTGATGTTGTCATAATGTATTATTATATTCTACATATACTGAATGCCTATTCTCATTATGAATTTGTGTACTCTTTTGTTCTGGGGGATAGGTTGAATGGCCTGTTCTGTGTCCTTATGTTCTTATGTACTAGAAGGGCTAAGTCGCCTCTTCTCAATATATATTCAATTAGTTATTGTCTTTCCCCCTTGAGGGATCTGAAGTATACTGAAAATATGTCAATAAAAATATATTATCAAGATACTGCATCACTTCACTTTAAGTGGGCAAATGTATGAATAATTGTCACTCAGATATTGCAATTCACTGTATTTATTAGGTATACCTGTACACCAGCTTGTTAATGCAAATATTTAATCAGCCAATCATGTGGCAGCAACTAAATGCCTAAAAGCATGCAGACGTGATCAAGAGGTTCAGCTGTTGTTCAGACCAAATGTAAGACAGGGTGGTTTGAGTATCTGAAAAACTGCTGATCTTCTATGATTTTCATGCACAACAGTCTCAAGAGTTTGCAGAGAATGGTGCGAATGACAAAAAACATCCAGTGAGCAGCAGTACTAAACCAGATGTGCCAATAATTATGGAACCTTGATTTTAGTGAAATCTATTTTTAATTAAATAAATGTTTGATTTTGGTTAGTTCCATTGGAACATTAATAAAGCACAGTATTTTTTATCTCAGTAATCATTGTTTTAATTTTTATTCATTGCCAGGGGTACCAACCCACTGCATGTTCTCTTTGACTTCCTTTGCAAGTTTCTCAGTATAAGAGCATCTGATAAACGAGTATGTAATCCTTGGCTGTACCATCCTCAGTTATGCTCTATTAAACGCAAATGTTCTTCCTACAGAATAAGGTGAAGGGAACAGAAGCAAGACAAAGGGATTGAAGAATTGGGAATGCCACCAAGACTGTATGCTGGTATTCTTATGTCTTACAGTATGTGGGGCACAGTCATTGCAGCCCTGAACAAGGTACATTATTTGAATGTCATCTGTGAATATTTAGCTGAATATTTAGTGAAAACTGGCCGTTAGATGCATGAGCTGAAACCAGGACCAGACCAGTGTCAAATACATAATAGTTTCATAATAATATTTCCTGGTGCAACTGAGCCAACTAACAGAACCAGAAGGCAGGGTTTGCACTTCGATTTTACAGTATTTCATAGCTTCCAATACACCAGAAAAGCTCAGTAAAGAGTAGGAAAGTATTTGAATCCAAGACAATTAAGTATTTGACCCAGGTCTGGGTTGAATGTCTTTAACTCAAAGAGCACACAATAGAGAAAAACAGACATCTATAAGTCAGTTTCCAGGAAAGGCTGTTTGTCGTGGAAAGCGGTGTGAAAACAGCGGTCCGGCTTGAAAGCCGACAGCAGAGCGAGGAACTCGGAAAGACTGTCCTGGCACCTGAAATAACCTCATCAGCATACCCAGGGCGTGAGAGCGGAGAGCATGTTCTTATATGAAAGCTAACCTCTTGCTGTTTTCATTAGAGGGGCTACACAGCTGGGTGGAGATCTAATTGAAGCTCTAGGAGTTTGGGGGGTGGGGGGGTGGGGGGGGGGGGTTGGTGACACATATTTATGAGATAAAGAAGGTGCAATCTCGCAGGCTGCTTATTGGGTGTTATGGTACAGCACCGGTGGGCTCTGCGCTTTCTTTCAGCGGCTAATGAAGACGAGGAAATCCCAGGACAGACCCACTGACCTCTTTAAAAGGTCTTAATATGTTGAATATAAAATCTCTATTAGCCCAACAGCATGGATCACAGATAATGTCTTTCATTTTATGCCTTTAAAGCCCATCCATTAACTAGAGCAGTGTGCTGATCCTTTCAGGTATAGCCAATTACAGATCACACCCATGCATATGCCAAGAATAAAAAAAAAACGAATTCAAGAAATCATTTTTATATAATAATAATAATAATAATAATAATAATAATCCATCCAACCGCTTTTTCCTGGTCAGGGTCACAGCAGGTGCTGACACGTATCCCAGCATGCATTGGGTAAGAGGTAGGAATACACCCTGGAAATGTCACCAATCCATCACAGGGCACACACACCAGCCCTGACACAGTCAAACCAAGGGGCAATTTAGACTCTCCAATGAACCTTACCTGCATGTCTTTGAAAATAAATTACAGCTGTTTCAGTAAAAATTCAGTTTGTAGCCTTACAAAATTAATAACTTTTATCGGGGTTACTGCCGGCATGAAAAAAATTGTAAACGGCAGAAAATCTAAATGGTTGCTGATGATGTTAATTAAAGTTTTTCATAGGAAGGAATATACAGATATCCATGAAAATATTTACCCTTAAGCATAGCCACAATCTTTCATGGAGTTTTGTGATGATTGGATGAAGCAAACATGAGTTACAGCTGTTTTTTAAATTGATTAACATGTCAGGGACAAACGATTTCCTGGGTTCCACCAGGTGGAGACCAAATTAATCGGCTGTCCTGTTCTGTGGTTATACTATATGAGAAATTTAAGCTAGATTCTCAACAGAGAATGCAATAGCTGACATAATGCAAGCTTCTTGAACCCTGTGTGTCAATAGCCTCTCTACTTCCCTTAATTATACGATTCTCTAGTTTGGGAATAAATTTTGGCATGAGTTTAAGAATAAAACCTTTTTAGCTTCTAGCATAATCATTTCAAATATCTTGTATCAAGTTCAGTTTTATGAGTTCTAGAATGTGTCGCCTATGTCAAACCATTTCAAATGTATTATTTATTGCAATTATATTCTGCGTCAGAAGAGCAGTCTAGTGATATTTGTTTCAGGTCCCTAAATTCAAATGACCTTGTGACCAACTGGCACCACTTTTGGTCAGTAGTACCCTCTATCAGTGTACCATGATTCATGTGACCAATCACCATCTGGAGTAGTCTATCAATGTGCAAAGTTTGGTAAAAAACCATCCTGGTAGTTTTGCGAGAAATATGAAGATCTACATAATAATGATAAAACCAATAAACACAATTTGGTGGTTCACACCTTTAGAGTTTGGCCACCGAATAATCTATCAAACAACCAAAACCAATTACCCTTGAGAGAAACTGATATTGACCAAATGAAAAATACAATATGTAAGTAATAGTCTAAAAGTACAATTCTCCGCTAATGTTTTTAGACGCTGGCACTGGTGCAGCGATGTGAGTGGTTGGGACGAATGGCCCAAGGTGTTCGCGTGCTGTCATCGAGGCTTTCTTTTTCCTCACCGGCCCATTCCGTACGCAAAATGCTCCACAATCAGGGATGAAACCCTTCAGAATAGCAAGGTGCTCGTCTTTCAGCCGGAAAAGATCGGATGCTTTTGGAGTACCTCTCTCAGAAGTGCGCTGATGGGACGTCATGTCGATCCGCAGGCTTGATTATGCTTTGTGCTATGAGTATCATCATAAAAGTTTATTTATTTTTTTCCCTGATTTGGGTCACAGGTAAATGGGTTGCATTACATTTTTCAGACCGTCTGAATAACAACCAGTAAAAAGTAAAGTGTTTGTTGCAGAACTAAAAATATTATATCTTTGTTTTTGGTAATTGCATGTTGCTTTAGTGTGAAGGTTCGAAGGTTCAGTTAAAGACTAAATCTGCAGGGTCATTTGTTTTATTTAGACTAGACAACTATTTTAATCACCGATGACCTCAAACAAAATACAGAATAAAACAGGGTTGTAGTTGTCATGCTACTCTGGATGCAGTGCCTACCCTGTCATGTTGTCCTGCATGCACTAATAAGGGAGAGATGCAAAATCAGTGAACAGATTAAGAAAACCAGAGAGCTTTAATCTAATTCACCATTTCTTTTCATCTTGGTAAATGGTTGGAATTTATATAGCACCTTTATTCAAAGCGCTGTACAATTGATGCTTCTTATTCACTCATTCATACACACACTCACACACCAACTATGATTGGCTGCCATGCAAGGTACCAACCAGCTCGTCAGGAGCATTTGGGGGTTAGGTGTCTTGCTCAAGAACACTTTGACACACCCAGGGTAGGATTCGAACCGGCAACCCTCCGACTGCCAGACGACTGCTCTTACCACCTGAGCCATTGTCGCCCCTAATATCTTAACTATTTAAATACGATAGTGGCACAATCTGTCTAAATTATTTGAGAATGAGTTATTAAATGTCACATCTCTTGTCTTTGAATGCAAGCAGAACCCACTGGAAACCAGATACATAAATCAAATATTTGTACCTCTACATCCAGCTGGGAAATAACCTCTCAGTCTTGCTGGAAGCTGTTAGGCTCATTTCCAGAGCAATTGTAAATTCAACACCGCTAACTACTAAGTGATAAAAGACGTCGATCAATGTCTTGTAGACTTCTCCATTCACTGAGCACTGAGAAACGTCCATTTGCGTTCAGTTTGGGCGGTGGTAGTTGAAATATTTTGTTGTACCAGAAGATTGTGAGTGTGGTGTGGGCAGGGGATTTTGTGTGGTTACATTGAACCGGTATCTTTAATCATCCATCCATCCATTATCTTAACCTGCTTAGCCTGGTTTGCAGGGGGGCTGGAGCCTATCCCAGCATACATTGGGTGAAAGGCAGGAATACACCCTGGACAGGTTGCCAGTCCATTGTAGGGCACACACACCATTCACTCACACACACACACCCATGGGCAATTTAGACTCTCCAATTAGCCTAACCTGCATGTCTTTGGACTGTGGGAGGAAACCGGAGTACCCGGAGGAAACCCACACAGGCACGGGGAGAACATGCAAACTCCATACAGAGAGGCCCCGGCCAACTGGGATTCAAACCCAGGACCTCGTTACTGTGAGGCGGCTGTGAGGCGGCAGTGCTACTTTAAAAAATTTGTCCCCATTCAAACGCTGTGTCATTATTTCACCAGAGGGTTGCAATATAAATGGGGTATAGGCTACTGACATGTGAGACTTGCATCCCCACCAGAAATAATAGGAAAAAAAATCTGAGCTACATCAAAATGTCATTTTATCATTATATGATTTAATTACCAGTGTTTGAATCAACAAATTCCTGAATATTTTGCTCTTGCATATAGATATATCCAAGCTTCATCCTGAAGCTTTTTTCTTCTCAGTCCCTGATTCATAATGTTGGTTGGACGCCCTCCGTTAAGTGTAAGTATCTCTCTGTGCGTCATGAGCACAGTGATTGGGTGATGGGCTGCCTGTTGCCATTCTACAATGATTAGTAATTTTATAATATTAGTGCAGTAAATCCCTCTGATTATCGCGATTGCATATACCTAAGACATGCGTGTCCCTTTTGAGGGAGGCAGGGCCCTACACGCGGTACATGTCTTGTTTATAGGACAGATCGGCCCTGGTCATAAGAGATATCTATGATCACCACCTGCATTGACAAAATTATAGATGACATTGACTGAATGAGCAATTCCATTAATGAACTCGAGCAAGGCTAATTTCATATGCAAATTACCACTTTAATTTCAGTTCTCGTCCCCCCCCTAGCCCCCCCTCTCCTCCCCTCCCCTCCCCACCCTCCAATTTCCCTATCCAGTTGGAGAAAGCGTGTCTGGAATTTATGTGAAATGAATCACAATGTAGCTGTGAGTTAATCAGTGCTCTGTTACTGAACTGTGTAACCATGGCTAGTCCCGGGCGCTTTTGTGTCCACAGGCTGGTGATGCATTATTTATGTGTGAATTATTTATATATAATGTATAAATATGTGTGTATGCTCATTGTGGGAGGAAATGTTTCAAAGGACATCTGCAAATGCTGTGCTCTCTCAGAGCAACAAATCAGATCAGCATACAGTGCCCTCCAAACTTTTAACACCCTTGATAAATATGTGGAATAAGGCTGTATAAAATATGAGTTGTGTTGTAAGACCACAATTATATTATTTTATATTTATTTTTAAAAGAGGAAAACAGATTTAGGTTTCCTCAGAGAAGCAGATTTTATTTTAACCAGTCGTTTTCTTTCCAAAACCAAATTGTGATCTCCCATTGTTTCCTGATTCATTGGGACATCAGAAAAAGGACATTTGAAAACAATGTCATACCTATGGTGAAATGATATTTGGTGTTATGTGGCCGTTTTGCATGAACTGCCCCTGTGATGACCCAGTAAAGGTCAGAAAGTAACAGGCTGAGGAGTGGGGGCCTAACCAAAACTACCTAAACCTGGCTAGTCTTCAAAGGTTTACCAGGTATGAGCGCTGATCTTCAGAACACTTAATCTGCAGGCTGCAACCAAGAGTACTGTAGCGTCACCAGAGTCACCTTCAAAAATAATAAAGCAAAAATTACAAAGCAAAATAATAAATCCCAATGGAAGGATATATAACCAGCTGGCCAAAGTCAAAGTCTGGGTTATCGAGCTAAGTATGTCAAGTATGAGAAATACACTGGGGCAAACAAATCAAAGAGCGAAGCCAATCAGAGTCGAATAGAATGAGGCAATGGCCAAACACCAAATCCAATCAGCAAACAAAGTCAAAGTCAACAAAGTAATCACAAATCTACAAGCAAGGGTTCAAAGAGCTGGTCTGCACTGGTGAATGCAAATGGTAGCCTTTTCAAACAGAAGAATTAGAGACAGAAATGGGAAACCAAAAGTAAATCAAAGATAGTCAGGCAAGCAGGAAAGATGCACAAATGTATACAAAAGTATATGACAGGCTCTTGTTAAGGCCAGTGGAATCATGAACTCCAGTTAGTACCAAAACATGCTTCCCTCTGGAATTTCTAAATGGCCATCGAGTCCCACAGGTCAACACACAGTTGCTGCTAGCGTTGCCAGGGAGGAGAGATGCTGGCATTGCTGCTACTCATTCATCACTCCCACTGGTTGTTTTGGTGCCTGCACGTGCATGAAGCACAATTGAAACCCTGCCTCAAAAAATGTTCTCCAAAAAAAAAAACCGAGAGAATGGTAAATGGTTGGAATTTATAGAGCGCCTTTATCCAAAGCGCTGTACAATTGATGCTTCTCATTCACCGATTCATACACACACTCACACACTAACGGCGATTAGCTGCCATGCAAGGCACCAACCAGCCTGTCAGGAGCATTTGGGGTTAGGTGCCTTGCTGAGGGAAACTTCGACACACCCAGGGTGGGATCGAATCAGCAACCCTTCGACTGGCAGACGACTGCTCTTGCCTCCTGAGCCAATGTCACCCCCACAGAGAAGTTGTTCTTGAGGGTGCAAAAAGGGCTAACACTATTGTGTGAGTATTTGTGGCAATAATGTTTTGGAAGTAAATAAAAGATACCATTTCTTATACCAAGATACCAAGTTGCATGTATAAACACATTGGGCCTCATTTATCAATATTTTTGTAAATCTATGTGCAAATATATGTGTGATCAGAACTGACCTACCTTAGTCTTTACCTTAGTCCTCCTTCCTGATTTCCCCGCCCCCCTTTCTGATATCCTTATCCCTCTTGTCTAACCCCCCCCAAAAAAAAAGAAAAAAAAAAAGAAATTGCACTTATGATGACTATATGTTTAGAACAGCACTTCATGCGTATTTTCCTAGTTATGGTTGTGATGCTTTGACTTGTGGAAGAACCTATGCACTTGTAAGTCGCTTTGGATTAAAAGTGTCTGCCAAATGACTAAAATGTAAATGTAAAATGAACTAACAAATTCTGCCAACTTTATCCAACATGCACAGCTTTTCTTTCGTATCCACCACGCGTGTATGTGTAAATACCAAGTAATCGCACATCAAAAGCACGTTCCCAAATTTTGTGATTAGCATAAGTCGACGCCCCAAAAACACTATATATGGAATTTTGGTTATTTAGCGAGATAGTTGAAAAAGAAAAAAGGATCCTTGAAGTGGAGATTAAATGGGAGTACAACAAAAATATATTCTATTCTGTAGTGTGAGCATTGAATTGGGGAAGACCAAAGACTGGCAAGATATAGCCAGTTGTAAACTGTTTCTCAAGTAACAAGCACTAACAGGTAAAAATTTGACTTAGAAATTGAGATATTCAGTACTAAACTGTTAAAAGAAAAAGCGTTTTGTCATTTTTTTGTATTTTTATGTATCTTTTGTGTACACTCTAGGTACATGCTCTGACATGAATTTGAGACAGAACAAATTTATGTCAGAGCATGTACAAAACAGATGCTAGTGCTAACACCAGTGGATTTCGGTGTGCTCTCTAGCCTGCCTGTACAATTCTGTAACATAAACACGTATACTTACAAACACATTGTTTTAGGTCTTCTGAAAGTCTGGCAGTCTTTTGGATTTAGCCATGAGCTCCCTGCCCAGGAGAGGAAAATATATGAAGTGACACTAGTACTGTGCAGTGGGACCCAGCTATCATGGCCAGCCATACAAAACTGAATTTAGATAGCTTATAACAAGGCAGCTAATTAATGTTACTGAAAGCTGGCCAGCGACTTGATTAATGGTTAGCCACCAAGGCTAATCTCCCCCAACCCAGCTCATTCTGCAGTAGCCAATCGTCTCCTCTCGACCCCTCTTTTTGAATAAGAAACACAAGCAGAAAAGCAAGGCATTGGGCAGAAGTGAATAGACACAGGTTGCCAGTGTAACATAGTAATAACTGAGCATATTTCTTTTATAATATTTATGAACTCCTGCATACTTTGCCTTTAACGTGACTTCTAGTTTATCCGAGAGAGCTTTATTTGGAAGAGCTTAAGGAAGTGCAGAATCTTTGCTTTTCTCTCAGCATTTGGTTATTGTCCCAGTTTAGCACTATGGCTGCAGGACAGCTTACTCGTTAGCCTAAGCTCTGCAACACAGACCCACAGTCTCTAATCTCCTAATGTGTAGCCTGCTGGCAAATTGGTCTTCCATCGACCCTGCAAGCTTCTCCCATTCCCGTTAAAAAGGGTTCGGATCCTGGACGGTGGGAGGGGGATGGGGATTGCACAGCCTTCCCAATTAAAGGTCGTGCTTCCATTGATCGGCGGATCATATCGTTCATCACTCGCTGGGAGTAGATGGTGTGCACGCTTCCTCGTTAAGTCAAGCTCAGTGATAATCCATTCGTCTGTCAGGCAATTTTCAAGGTCAGCTATTAAACACACACAAATGTGTCAATACAAATAGCAAATCAAGCACGGAGAAAACACGGAGGTGAAGATGTGTTGGATATAATTGCCAAAAGGGAGGACTATGATACAGTAGGGAGTTATGTAGAACAGACAGACACCCTATTATGGCCCAATACGCTAAATACATATCAGTTCCATGTGTTGCCATGGTGATGAGGCCTAGCTAGCACAATGTTGTTTTCACTACTTATCTGGTTGTGCTGACTCGGTGGTTGCGTGGTATTTTGTTTACTGGCTTTATTTGCCCACTGCCATGCTCTGTCTTCAACTCTTGCAACACTGTAGTCCCAAGTTTGAAAATTTTGACAGTTAAAAGTTCCTGTCTAACATGTAAAAACATTCTTATCATGTAAAAGTATTATGCTTATACCTGTATGTATATAACACATAATGTGTATATAATGCATATATAATCACTAACGTACAGGACAGTATCACTCGTATTTAAAATTACGAGAGAAACCTATTAATTCATTATTCAAACATGAGTTATTTTTCCTTTTTTTACATTGAAGAAGTGAATGATATCTCTCATGTTAAATGTAGTGAGATTATACTGATTGTATTCTGTTTTGCTGTGCTCCCTGTTGGCATCGGAGTCATTACATTTGGAAGCCGGTGGACATTCGATCTCCTACCTGACCCTCAGGAGACAAGGTAGGTCAGTGTTTAGGCCCAGTGCCCAGAGAAGTCAGCAGATTCACGGCTTGGTGGCGTCACACCACCCCGCCTCCAGGGTGGCGGGCTGTGACCAGGCAAGTCTGCGCAGGAAGGGCGGGGCCCATCTGGCTGCGACAGGAGGAGGGTTGTGCTAATGTTTGTGCAAATTTCTGAAAGGACCAGCTGGCTTTTTGAACCTTAACGAGGTCCGTAGATAGCATTAATGCTAGCTACGTTGCAAGGTGCTAGCTATAGATACATACCCTTAAAAGCCGTATGACAAATATTCAAGCATATGCTGGCACATAGAAGATGGATATATGTTTCACAGCTTAATTATACAAATACACAAAGAATAACTGTACAATAATTGCTAGGGAACTGGGAAGATTTATACGGCACAGTGGTCTGGCCCTTGCACTAGGATGGCCCGTTGTGACGCCTTCCTCAAACCTGTTGAACTTCCTTCTTCAGTCCATCCTTTCATAAAAGTCTTGCAGAGATCTTTTGAGGGCATGTTTTATGACACCCAGTTTGAGGCAGAATGTATTTTAACATAATGAAAATTAATGATGGCAACAACAGACTTTAACAACTTTTTTTTACCAATACAAAGAGGGGCAGGTCCTTGGAAACCTGCATTCAGCCCCTCCGTAGGTGCTTGCTGGGAGGGGTAAATCAGGACCATAGAGCTGTTATGTGAGCTCTTTCCCAATCACTGAATGTGGATGCTAGACCCCTCCTTACATTTCTGCTACCTGATGGATGGATGGGCTCCCCCTCTATAGCTGGGTTCCTCCCAACATTTCTTCCCATCGGGGAGTTTTTTCTCCGCACCATTTGATAGATTTTTTATCCACTGGGGTGTTGCTTGCTTTCCGGGGGTTCAGGCCTGGCTTTTGCCTTGTTTCCTTTTGTATTTCCTCTGCAAAGCGTCTTTGTGACAGTGTCTCTGTAAGAAGCACTATACAAATAAAATGTAATCGAACTGAATCAAACATGCACTTGCTGCTAACAGAAGCATAAAACACAAGCATTTTGCAAGTCAGTTGAGATTTGAATTCCATTTAAGGCAGTCAGTAAGCTGTTACAAGCACACAGCACCTTGTGGTCTTTCAAGGTTCATTTACTAATGAGAACAAGCTGTCCACCCAAATGCTTTCTCTGGCTTTCACTTTCTGCCATTACCGCCACATGGTGCCAGGAGGGGCAGGGGATGAACAGAGGATCTCCTCCTCTCCTTCAGCTGGTGTCACCTCTTCCAATATCCCTCTGAAGACTGGCAGGCAGAGAGGTCCCATTATATTAGAGTACATTACATGTCATTTGGCTGATGCTTTTATCCAAAGTGACTTATAGTTGATTAGACTAAGCAGGAGACAATCCACCCCTGGAGCAATGCAGGGTAAAGGGCCTTGCTCAAGGGCTCAACGGTGGTGCGGATCTCATAGTGGCTACACTGGGGATCAAGTCACCGACTTTGCGGGTCCCAGTCATTTACCTTAACCACTACGCTACAGGCCGCTCCTTGGATAGTCTGCATGCAGACTTGCCCAGCTGAGGTTGAGTAGCAATGTAGCTGCAGTTTGACTACACTGGGCTCACTGAAAGTATACCCAGGAGAGACTACAGAAGACAAGCACTGTGGTTAAATGCGCCATTCCTTTCAAGCCCATAACCCCCTGGTTATTGTTTAATTCTTCCTCACAGATTACAGACTTATTTGTGTGTTTTCTCATGCCAGGTCTGTATCTTTACAGGCTCAGTAAGAGTCTCAGTGAAAAATAACTAGCTGCAGCTGCTCCAGAATTGGCTGTTTCATTGCTCATTCCTGATGATTGTGTGGTGAATTGGGTGTGGCATTGCTTAGTACTCACCCTGGGTGATGTATTGGGAGTGGCACTGCTGAGTATACACTCTGTGTTGGGCATGCCATTGGTTAGTCCATGCGTCCTTTTGACATGCAATTATGCAAACAAGAAGGATTAGCACTGATTACGTTTAATGAATACTTCGCTTGCTACTATGACCAGCATCTCAAGAGCATGGGAAACCATACACTGCAGAAGTGAAGGAATCTTCATTCATAAAGTGCTTTTCTTGCATGATGGACTATGTAGAGAGACTAGATCAGGCAACAAATAAAACATTGTTACAAAGCTGACAGTGACACTCTGGCTTCTGCTTTATTCTGGTATGGTTCGAACCAGAATATCCAATATAGTGATATGGAGCATAAGGCTTAGGTATACCAGCGTGAGGTTTCACAAGTCACCCCGTTGATATACGCACACACACACACACACACGCGCACACACCTCTCATAGCAACTTTGGTATTTGGTATTTTCAATCAATCTTTTTTATTTGTATAGCACCATGGACACCATCACAGAACTTCACAAAGGACGTAGTTTGGATTAAGTACTGTAACAGATTCAAATGTCAGGCTGCAGCCATGCTGGAAGATTGGATCCTCATTAGAGACATTTCACCTGGATGCAAACCCAGACATTTAAACCAAGTAAAACTATAGCAGTGATGGAGACATTTAAAACCTGGTAAACTATAACAGTGATGGAGACATTTAAAACCTGGTAAACTATAGCAGTGATGGAGACATGTAAAACCTTTAAAACTATAGCAGTGATGGCGACATTTAAACCATGTAAAACTATAGCAGTGATAGAGACATTTCAAACCTGTAAAACTATCGCAGCGGAACTAGGTTTTAATGAACTTACCTGCTTCAGTGCTGAAAGTGGAAAACCTGTTTAAGTGCTACCTGTAGTTTTACTGGTCAATTCTGAAAGCTAATTCCCTGAAAAGTGTGTGTGTGCCAAATGTGTGCATCTATGTGTGTGCGAGCCACATTTCTGTGTGTGTGCAATTTGAAATCTCAGAACAAAACATGCTGGCTTTTAAATATTTTTTTCTCATAAACATTTTTCATATAATTTATCAGAGTGGGCAAATGTTTCCATGTAGTTCTTTGATTTCTCTAGCATTTATGTAATGCAGAACTGTGAGGGAACGATAGAATATGATCTTTTTTTCTGCTAGTACCACACACACACACACACATACACCGGCTGACATTGATTACTCACGCCATGCTCTCTATTGCATCCTCCATCCTTCCAGCCAGATTATCACATTATTTTTCTATTCCTCTCTTTTCTGCTGATCTCTCCCTCTGTGCTATTTTATACGAGTATCTCTTCACAGGCTGTACGCTCACCCCACTATCATTTGTTTCAAGATTGCGTTGATTTTTAAAACTCATTCTGTTTTTGTAAAATATATATTTCATGAATTCCTGATGACATATTCATGATGGCATACTTAAAGCACTTGGCAACGATGCTACTGCCTGTGTCGAAAAGAAAGAAATGTAAGTGAATTTATTGATTTAATCTGTGTTTTTACCTGTGTGGACTGTGGGAACGTGAATACCGAAGGGGCACGACCTTGGCTTCTCCTGCTCCAGAGAGCCAAGCCGTTCTCTGAGTGTTGAACAGCGTGAACTAGAATCCCATCTGTGAATGGGTTGGTACCACTGGCTCTCTCTGAGAACCCAAACCCGCAGAAGGAGCTGGAGAACGTCTGTCGGTATGGCTGCTGTCACCGGTGACCTTGTGGGTTGCTGAAGTGTGAAGCGTCAGGTCCCATCTTCTCTTTGATGTAATTGATGATGGAGGAGTGCCAGCCACTCTATTAGGCTCAAGGGCACTTACCCGGGTCCCCCAGAATGCGGGGGATTGAGGGTCTGGGCCGTCCCCGAAATTGGCAGGGATTGTCCATGTCATGACTAATCTTCTGGTGGCGCGTCCATGAGCAGCTGATCTCCCCGTTGGAAATGCAAGTGAAATCGATGAAGGGATCCAGCACAGCGAAGGGGTTTACAGAGGAGTAACCAAGCCAGAGATGGACGAGAGAGAGAGAGAGAGAGAGGGGGGGGGAGAGATAGAGAGAGACAGAGAGACAGGGAGAGACAGGGAGAACATGAGAGACAGAGAGAGAGAGAGAGAGAGAGAGAGAGAGAGAGAGGGAGAGAGAGAGGGAGCGAGAAGGAGAGAGAGAGATAGTGAGAGAGAAAAGAAGAGACAGAGAAGGAGAAAGAGAGAGAGGACTGTATGCTTTGGGGATATTTGTGTGGATGTATTTCATGCCAGTACAGTATTCTCAATGTATTTTGAGAGGAAAGGAAAAACATACAACATGAATGTTGTAATATTGACGTATGAATGAACACCTTGTTCCATGTGAATCATGCAGATTTCCTGAGAGGGTGTTTGGGGCTGGGGGTGGGGGTGGAGGTGTGTGATTTATGCTGAAAGGCAGAACAGCATCACAGCAGTGAACAGCCCTGTTCCTCCGAGACCACTTTATTTGTTGGTATGTTTAGACTTAACATGAAACATTCATTACATACAAAGGTTCTGTTGTGTTTGCTCTTTATTTCCCAAAGGAAATTTAATAAGGCCACACCGTATGATGTGCTTACACTAAAACAAGAGCCATAATTAAAAAAGCACATCCTTCATGAATTAACCATCACATTGCCGTTAATTAGCTGACGCTTTTATCCAGAGCAACTTAGATGATTAGACTAAGCAGGGGACAATCTCCCCTGGATAATGTGGGGTTAAGGGGCCTTGCTCAAGGCCGTGGTTACACCAAGGCTTCAACCACAAATCTTCCGGGTCCCAGTCAAGCACCTTAGCCACTAGGCTACATGCTGCCCCAAAATGCTGGATGCTTTGGGAAATCCTGTTACCATGAACAGTTCTGCTGTTCTGCTGCCCTCTTTCTTATAGGGCCTTATAGAGCCCTATCAATTCGGATTTTGCCTGTAAAAGTTCAACATCGGCCTAGCTGACACAAAATGTTTAGAAACACTGAGATACATGCTTTTAGATTTCCATTCATTTTCTTTGAATTATTGTTTCACCACAGGTTCTTATACCAACTTAACTCTTAAGTTAAGTTAACTTAGAGACGCTTTTTATATAGTTTGTCATTTCTATTTTATAGGGTATTTTATGTGGGGAATATAGCAACATATCAGAATTTATCTGCATATACATGGGGTTCTCTTAATAATTCATCAATAAAACTACATTTTGAAAAACCCCTCTGTGAATTACCAGCTATTGAGTCATTCATCAAATTGAAACAGAAAAATTAACTCTGACTTACTCCACTGAGAAACCTTTTTGCAAATATGCACTTTCTTGCAATTATTCATGAGATAATTTGCATCTGTTCCTAAAAAATAAATATAAAAAAGTCATAATGAAATTAATGCTTCTATGTGTGCCCACATTCAAAATAGGATTTAAAATGTAAATATATCCATTGACATTAACTACATTCCGCTAGGCATAGTTAAAGGTAATATTTGCATTTTAATTGTTCAACTCTTTCGCCGGCGGCACGGATGGTGCAGTGGGTAGCACTGCCGCCTCACAGCAAGGAGGTCCTGGGTTCGAATCCCTGTCGGCCGGGGCCTCTCTGTGCGGAGTTTGCATGTTCTCCCCGTGTCTGCGTGGGTTTCCTCCGGGTACTCCGGTTTCCTCCCACAGTCCAAAGACATGCAGGTTAGGCTGATTGGAGAGTCTAAATTGCCCGTAGGTGTGAGTGAATGGTGTGTGTGCCCTGCGATGGACTGGCGACATGTCCAGGGTGTATTCCTGCCTTTCGCCCAATGTATGCTGGGATAGGCTCCAGCCCCCCTGCGACCCTGTTCAGGATAAGTGGGTTCAGATAATGGATGGATGGAACTCTTTCGCCATTTTAGTTTGAACCCTGCCTTCCTGGTTGCTTTGGTCATGACCTAGCACAATGCATCGTGGGATACTCGTGTCAGCGTAGTGTATAATGTTCACATGCTATGATATTACATTACATTATTGCCATTTGGCAGACGCTCTTATCCAGAGCGACGTACAGATGATTAGACTAAGCAGGAGACAATCCTCCCCTGGAGCAATGCAGGGTTAAGAGCCTTGCTCAAGGGCCCAACAGCTGTGCAGATCTTATTGTGGTTACACTGGGATTAGAACCACCGACCTTGCGTGTCCCTTGCGTTTTTACCTTAACCACTACGCTACAGGCCGCCCTATATTTCATTGAATGTAGTGAAGTGTAGTTTTAGCACACTATTTTATGCAGCTGTGGTTTTGGATATGGTCGAACCCACCACCTGAGATCAGCCATTCTATTCAGTCACTTGGTCATGTGAGGTTTCAGTGCATACTCAAGATCACCACTGTTCTACCCTGGTACAGGAGTCATTAGGAGTAATCAAGCCCTTCATTTCTTGCATCAGGTCTGTTTGAAATTAAACACCCGAAAAGAAGTTTAGGAATGCTTTATACAAATTTTTCAGGAATGTTGCAGTCACCAAGTGCCCAGACAACACATTCTGAAAAGCAACACTGGGCCTCCGTAGGCTCTCTGTCGCTTTATGTGAGAACTTTCAATGTGTGTTCAAAACTCTTCGCAAGTTGTAAGGTTTTTCATGGCACCGACAGTTCGTACTTCGCCTTGGTGTTCAATGAAGAAATACAGCTTTTCAACTGCCGTCTTTGTTTATTCTCGAGTTTATGAGAGCTGGTGTTTTCAGGGCCAGAGATGGGCTTAAAGTAGAGCCATAAAAGCAGGCTAGAGAGCTGGCGTTCTCAGGGCCAGAGACGGGCTGATCGTAGAGTCATAAAAGACTCAAACGGCCTCAGCCCACATATTACAGCAGATGTGCCTCTGCTAAATGAAAATCACTGGCAGGGTGGAGATAGAACATGGGGCAGCCGCGCTGATTGGATTAGAGCAAAGGAACATGGGCCCACGGAGACTGCGCGGGGCTAATTCAGAACAGGAAGTAATGGGCACATCAAGCACATCTAGTCATGTTAGGAGCAATGAAGTGACCAATTAGATTGATTAGATCAGTAGTCCAAGACAGCATGCTGTTACAGCTGGATGTCCCTTCTTTCTGTGACATAAATCCTTAATCCTGATGGTACCGACATGACTTAAACACTGTGCAGTAAAACATTTTTTTTTTTGTATTTATATTATACATGAGAACCCGAAGGTACTGTGATATGAATACTATTTTTTTGAGTTGAGATTTTTCTAAATCCTGAAAGCAGGAGTTGTATCGCCCACTACAGGATGCTTTGGCATTGGTTTTTCAGAGACAATGTTGCTTTTATAAACGGTGGTTTACATTTTAACCAATCAGTGGTACATTTGTTTAATGGGCTGCCAATGAGAAGTGAGTTTTAAGTGAATATCTATGACATATGCTCCAGCTCGCGTATTTAGAAATGACATTCTTTTGAACAGGAGATTTTATGATTCTCCTATTTATAAATGTGGACCGTCCGACCGAGTATGTACACATATTTATTTTCTGGATAAAATTCAGTTAGCTAATACTGAAGTAAGACTGATCTGCAAAGTAAATCTACAAATGAGAGACTATAAGCACAGCAGCTTGTGTTTGGGATTCTATTGCTACTGGGAAAAAATGCAGCTGAGATGAAATGCTAGTATATGTCTGGTTAACCGGAGTGATGGAATTTAAGATTTGGGCCAAAGGCTCCTTGCATTGTTGTCTATAAGTAGTAACCCTTCATTTGCTGTTATGTGGGATCACATAGAGGATTTAAACCTTTTTACCAATATAAATAAATATTGTACACAAGCTCACATACATAAATGGATTCCTGAGGCAAGTTCTGCAGTGATGCTTTGGGAAATTAAGCTCTTGAATGGTGTGCTGCAATGATTGGTGATATAACATTGCAGGAGTATTCCAAAAGGCAATTTTAATAACATGATTTCACGGAGTCAAGTTGAAAAAATGTTCACCATTTTTAAGGTCTCTGTTGAGTATTAAGGACCACATGACCGTAACAGTGTTCACAAGATTTCAGAGGATGTAGAACTACCCAGGAAGTGGCTCAATACATACCACATGCAAAAAAATCTAGCAGCATGAATATTTATGGTGTTCAGTTAATAAAAAGAACTTAGAACCTAGAACCTAGAACCTTAGAACCTGCTGAGGCTGATTCCTCTCAAGGTTTCATCCTAAATGACACATGCAGGGAGTTTACCTTTGCCATTGCGATACTCTGCTTGCTTTTGGGTGCTTTAGGTCATGCTATGTGTGAACTGTATTTCAAATGTTTTGTAAAATGTGCGGTAGAAATACTTTTTGATTTAATTAGATTTTATGCTCTGTTTGGCCAATAGAAGTGACGCTCACATGCTTATAATTGTCAATAACTATTTTTAGAACATGTTGGATTTTAATTTTCTGGTGTCTGCTTCTAGTCATTTATGACAGTAACACTTGAGTAACCTTTTTAAAAGTCTTGGCTGCCATCTAGTGACGGATTTTGTGGTCTGCAATATGTGATTGAAATTGGTTCTTCTGTAATATTACGTATGTTTCCTGTGAATACGTATATGCTGACCTGAGTGAAATTAATATCTGTCCTTAACTGACAAATAAACAAAGACAATCTTAACACAATGTTCAACTCAATTGAAGCCACTGTCCAAAGCCTGTTTGGTAATACTCATTTGAGCATCTAGTGCAATACAAAACTACCCTCCTTGGGTTATCTGTATTATTTTGGCTTGGGTTGTCTGCATTATTTTTTCCTCATTCTTGGTCATTGAGCTCAATAAAAGTCAGCTGTCTAGTAGTAGGAATACCCTGAACAGCTGACTACCTAGTGATATCACAACCTACTGTACATTAGCAAGTAACAAAGCAAGCTTTAGTTTAGTTTTTTAGTATATACAGTACCAGTCACAGTTTGGACACACCTTGCCTTTTTCTGGCTGGTTTTATTTCCACTGGTTGTAATCAAACAATTCATATGTGGTCAAAGTGCAGATACTCAGCTTATTAAATTGCGTTTTTTCACCATGTAATAATTACAGCACTTTACGTAACCCTCCCCCATTTTAATGTTTGAGACAAATTAACATGATGTAAAATAAAATGGTCATGTTTTGTATTTGGTTGCATATACTTTCCATACCATGACTTCCTGATGTCTGTGGCCTATCAACATCACCAGAGACCCTTTAAGTCATCAAGGATCCAAGGTCCAGCCTCGAACAACCATGCTGCTACTAGATACACAGTAGATACTTCAAGGGTTGTTTCTCCTGAATAATTCTTCAATTGAGTTCAATAGGAATATGAGTCAGGAGAAATGTCCCTTGCTGTATCTACAGCATATCTGGCAGCAGCACAATGGTTTGAGACACATCTGATACCTTGGACCCTTGATAACATAAAGCCAAATGTATTCCATACTGTTTTTGGCATAATTTAATCCCCCAGTTCCCATAGAGATCCTTTCAAATCCTTTCAGATTTTTGTATCACTTGTACGACAACCTGAAAATATGATATCCAGACGGGTGATGTTGATAGGTCACATACTTCAGGAAGTCATGGCATGCAAACAATATGCAACCAAATACAAAACATGACTTTTATTTGACATTATATTAATTTGTCTCAAACATTGTAATAAACTTTGTATTTTTTAAAAAGTACTCTAAAGTACTCTTAATTACTACATGGTGAAACTAATATATATATAAATACCCTTTAATAAAAGCTGAGAAACTGCCCTTTGACCACATATGAATTGTTTGATTACAGAGAAAATAAAACATCAATAGAGAAAGGCAGAAAAAGACATTGTGTGTTCAAACTTTTCACCGGTAGTGTACGTGACCCACCCTATCATAATCAGTCCTTTAGTCTTTCATCTTCATCTTGAATAAGTTGCGCTGTATTTGGGTTGTAGTGAAACTCTCAAGGACAGTACATCTCCAAGAACAGGGTTCACCAGCCTTGCTGTGAGGCTTCCATTCATTAAAAATTTGAGTGTGCCTTCTCCAGTTAAAGTTAATCAGGACTCATTTACACCAGGTCGATTGGAATGGATGCTATGCATATATTATATTAGTGAATATCTTGTTTCTGGATACATTTGCTTACTAATGAAAGAATGAAATGACACAAACAAACATTCAAAACACTGTAAGACGTAGAAATTTTATTTATACATGAGACCTTTGATCTGCGTGTCCTACAACACAGATGCTACATATTATGTGAAAGCTATATTCAAATCCCTAGCTGTCCATTACATGCTACAAACAATTTACTCTTGTTTTTTCTTTGCTTTATTTGTTGTTTGTATTTAGATAAATGAAATGGATCTATTAGTACAGAAGGACACTTTTAAATGCCTGTTAGGACACCAGAAACATAATCGGAATTTCAATCAACATTTGCTGTTAAATTGTATGCACAGCTGAATGCAAGTTTTACAGACACAGTTAAGGTGAGTGAGCAACAACATTTTTAAAAATACATTTGTTTGAACTAGATAAAAAGTACCACTGGCATTTCATTTTAAGACAGGTAATCATCGATTGTATGGGTTGTGTGGAACTCACTCGTCATTGGCTAAGTAAATGTAAAACTCTGAGCAGTGAACTCAGTCTTTTCATTGGCTAAGTAAATGTAAAACTCTGGACAGAGGAACTCACTCTTGTCAGTAAATGTAAATTGGCTGCAGGAATATTCTCATTGCAACTGAGATGCATGGGATTCAATCAACATTTATCCTTAACTTTGACTCATGATTAAATACAGGTTTTACTAGCTACTGAATGTCCTAGTTTCCTCTCAAGCGCCTTCTGGTAAGTTCGTACAAGCAATTTCACGTGAGGCATTTAGCAGAGACTTTCCGTTGTCTTCAGGAGGTGCATTTATCATGGCTATTGAACCATGTTGGTGAAGGAAGAAGTTACCACTCAAATGTAATTGGCAGTTAAGGACTAATGTTGCTTGAATACAGGCCTCTGTGTTGTCTTACTGTACTTGCTTCTGTCCTTTGTCATTGCATTTGCCCACTTTCTCTAACATTTGAGAATGTGTGCTTCCCTTTTAGCATATTTAGTATAAGTCTTTCAATTAAAATATCCACCAGAAAGAATGAAATGGGAGGAAATGACCTCATTGTAAACTGTAAAGATTACATTTGCACACATGTTTTGTATCAGGCATAGCAGAAGCACACCACTTACTGCAGACTCAATACAAAAAATACAAAAAAACTAACAAAATGTCCTAGTTTTAATTCCAAGGCATCCAAAATATATTATTTGGACAGAGTTAGACAAAACCAAAAAAACTGACAGAATCAAAACTGAAGCACAAAAAAATTACAGAATCAAAACGGGGTTATAATGTGGTTTAAAACTGCAAAGTTAAAAAGAGCTGGGATACCACGTAAAATAATTCAAACAACAACTAATCAAATTTACTTCAATAACAAATAGATAGGACATTTCAACTGTTCCATTTGACTTATCACTTTAGAAGCAAGCTGAAGTAATAATTCAGATGAGTATTAAATCCACTGGCAAGCAGCCAGTAGGTTTAATGTAACCTTTATCATAAATACTTCCTTACAGTTTTACAACACTGCATCAAAAGGAACACAATGGTCTAATATCACTACCAAGTGCTTCAGTGATACAGCATGTAAAGATCCTTCTAGAAATTCAGCCTTTTGTGCTAACTAGTGCTAAAACTGAAGCAGCAGAAAAAAAAAAAAAACTACTCTAAAAGCAAGCATGTGATTAAAATTACTTTTCAAAGCATGTAGGCACATGGAAATTAATACAGCGCACCTTTTAAAATGTCGCCTTGCAATTGGCTTTCATTACATTGACAGAAGCATCTAATATACGTATTCCTGGCACTTGATTAAATATGCTCAATGTTTCTGTACTAGTGGGTGCAACTAATAAAATATAGTTTCATAAAATTACAAGCTGTTGCATTTTGTGCTTCTGCCATTAATTGTTGAAATAAAATATGATGGGCACATAATCCTCATAGACTGGCAACAATATACAAATGTCTTTTTGAGTGATACATTGACACAAACATACCCACCTTATGAAATAGTATTTCTCATATCATTTATGACACACATTATCTGATGAAAGAAGGTTGTGAATGAACACAGAACTTAAGATTTAAACAACTCTATTTTTATTGAACACTGACTGCACGATGGACTTACAACTTGTTGATATTCTGTAAGGCAGTATGTTAAAATATAGCTTTCACATAGGATTGAAATGGGATGCAAGTGTTTTCTTGCAACCCTTCAAATGCCCAGAAAGACATGCGAGTCATCCTAGGTAATGAATGTATGCAAATATTTTTGTGCAACATTATAATTTTGGCAATCAGTCATGTGCATATAATTTTTGGTGAAATATAAAAAAGCATTACTTTAGTCAGCAACTTAAACTTAAAACACGCAGCAATTCAATTGATTAAACTGAATTCCAGGCATTCTGGGTTTTATTCGATAAGGCACACCTTACGACAACAACTCCTTGTTAAATGATGGGACTTTCATATTGAAATGCAAAAAACAGCCTTTTGTTTTCAAAGACAGCAGAGGAAATATATTTAATATATATTCCAAAGTCCCCGGAGAACATTCTGTTAATTGGCTGGGAATTGTAATGCATTTCTACCCAACAGTGGAGTACTGTATGATGTACTTTGCCCATACTGTATCTCAGTTTGAACCTGTGAATATTAAATAAATATGAATATTTAAAGCACAATGTACACACAGTGACCACTTTATTAGGTAGACCTGTACACCAGCTTGTTAATGCAAATATGTAATCAGCCAATTATGTGGCAGGAACATAATGCATAAAGGCATGCAGACATGGTCAAGAGGTTCAGCTGTTTTTCAGACCAAATGACAGAATGGGGAAGAAATGTGATATAAGTGACTTTGACTGTGGAATGATTGTTGGTGCCAGACAGGTCTGAGTGTCTCAGAAACTGCTGATCTCCTGTGATCACGAACAATCAGAGAATGGTGCGAAAAACAAGGTCAGAGGAGAATAGCCAGTCTGGCCGAAGCTGACAGGAAGGTGACAGTAATGTAAATAACCACACATTACAGCAGTGGTATGCAGAAGAGCATATCTGAACACACAACGCACCAAACCTCTAAGTGGATAGGCAACAGCAGCAGAAGACCTAATATTAATTAATACCTAATAAAGTGCTCACTGAGTGTAAAAATGCCTTATTCATGCCGTATTGACAAATGTAAGCTTTTGTGAGCATAACGTGTAATATTATAATTTTTATGAAACTGAAAAATCATGTGCCATCATCTTTAATGCTATCACTACATCTATCAGTAATTGTAATTAATCACTATGTTGTGTCATGCCACCCTGTAATTGGTCAGATATGGGTGAGATATTATTTTAATGCAAAATTAATACAAAGTTATTTCATTAATGAACTTCTTTAAAACCCTCAGCTACACCAATGCATATATTCATCTCCGGTTTAACTTCTCTATAAATATAATCTAGTTATAAAAAAGATCGAGATAAAATATATGTATTTTCTTGTAATGTATATTTATATATTATATTTTCTCATTAAATGTCACCTTTGCATATTGCTTAAAATCTAGCCAGTGGGTACCATGCAAATGAGTTATTTTGGTTTCATGTAAAGACATCATCCAAACAAATGAAATTGAGTATCATTCCACATCCTCCTATTTTTAATATATGTTAGTTTGACCCAAATGCATATTAGTGATTACTTTTACTTACGAACTTGTCATATGTAATACAGAAACTGAGTAACCAGTAGATGCCTATTCACTGGCCTATAAAATGGCTTTAAGAGGTTACACTTTGCTTCAGTTACTTTCTTTATTTCCAAAACCATCCAGTAGCTTCATACCCCAGATATTTTTTGTTGGAGTGCTTTAAGCTTTTTTAAAATTATTTATACGTATATTTGCACTGCACTGCACTGATATTGGTCGAACAAACTTCAAATGCACATTCTGTTTAATGGCATGCTTTGACCAACATGCGAATGGGCCATAGCAGGGTCAGTCCTGCAGAGCCTATGCCGTGTTATGGAAAAACTGGGTCGCTGTGTAAACTCACAGCACAGAATGGAGATTTCTTTCAGTTTGCTCTGGTGTGTAAGTCCAGCATTTTCAGACACTAAGTCTGAATAGGAGCTATTCATAAAATATGAAAGTTTGAGATATGAATTTGACATTCAAATGTTGCTTTACACAGCTGAAAGTCAAAGCAATAATATTAATAATGGTTATTAGAACTCATGAACATGTCTCACATCCTGCCATTCATATTCAAAAAAAAAGATTTTCCCAATTCTTACTCTTGCCGGTAGCACAATGATGTTGGAGAATATTACAGCACACGGTGGCAAAAATGACAAACGTGCTGTTAGTCGAGCTAGCCTTAACACTCCTGGTTATTGAACTGCAAACTGGTTGTGGTCATGGCCTGATTATCACAGCGGAGTTTTTGGTGGTCAATGACCGTTTCACACATTCGGGAGGGACCGCAGCGCGGAATTCGCTCTTCCGTCCCACGCAGCCGAAAAAGAGGTTCAGAGGCACAGACCCGCCGTCCGACCGGCCACCCCCGGCGCCCGCCCGTTTCGGGCTCACTTGGACCCCGGCCAGACGCGGTCCCCGTAAACGCCGTCCCCGGCGTGAGGCGAGGGGGGGCAGGGGGTGAAGAGGTCGGAGTCCGTGTCCGACTCGCCCTCGGCGATGTACGGCCGCACCTTGGCGCAGAGCGCCCCCCCGCCGAAGTAGGCCGGCCCGCCCGGGAAGTCGGGGTTGTCCCGGGACTGGGAGATGCTGAACCCGCTGAAGGAGCGCTCCAGCTCCTCGTGGTCCACGGACGGGATGGAGATGGAGGTGTCGCTGTCCCGCTGCAGGAGCTCCAGACGCAGGTCCGGGCCGTTGCCCGCCCCGCGGTGGCTCCCGTTGTGGCCGGCCGAGGAGCGTTCATGGGCGGGCGGCGGGGGGATGCGCACCAGGGACGGCTCGTTGGCCTCGGGCGGGGAGCGGTCCTGGCCGTCGGGATGGAGCTCCTCCGGAGGGTGCTGGTGCCAGGAGGTGGAGGGCGGGCAGTGACCCTGGGCGGAGATGGCGGGCGGCAGCGGGGGGTCGAAGTTCTTCTGCCCGCCCAGGCTGCCCGAGTGGACCATCTTGGTCACCAGGCCGTTCTTATCCACGTGCTCCCGGTTCTCCACTGGGCTGTGGTACGGGGGGGCCGGGTCCGGTTCCTTGGACCCAAAGTAGGCGTCGGTTTCCGACCGGGGGATCCCCATGCGCTGGATGTAGATGTTCACCAAAAAGTCCAATTTCCTCTCCATGGACATCACCTAGGAGACAGATAGTTACGGTGGGAGATAATGGATGAAATTAGGAGAGTGAGTTACTGTGTGAATCAATGCAAGAACAAATGAGCGAGTGGAGACAACGAATGAGTGAATAAATGAACAAATTAATGAATGAGTTACATTGAGTGTGAACATACTGTATACTGTTCAGTACATTCAGTTAACAGGTGTGAGCTTGTGAGTGAATGCATTTAATGAGCTGAAAGTGAATGAGATAATTAATTAAAGGAGTGAATGAATGGAAGAAAAGTGTGTGAGTGGAGAAAATGTGTAACCAATAATTCATCCAATAACTTCATAATGCTCACTGTCAAAGTAATAGCCTTCAGAATAAAATGCCATTCCAAAATGGAATACCTAAAACTAAAGGTGTGCATTCCCTAAAGAAAATGCAGCGTGATTGCCTCAAGACAATGGACTACTGCTGCTACTGCTAATGCTAATTTAATATAGCTGCTATTTCTCAGGGGTTGTTTGCTGGTTACCAGTTTTTTGACAATAGTTGCTAAGGGGTTATATTAGGCGGTAGCTAGGGTGGTCCCTTTGTGGCAGAGCCAGACATTTAGATAGTGGAGAAATATCTGGTGGAATACTCATGTGACTTCATTTTTAACATGCAGGGGCTGTGGGCTTTCATAAGCCTAGTGCTTTACTATATTGTCAGGGGCACTGGAAATAGTCCTACCTGTTTCTCCACTTTCAACAGCCTTCCCATCATGCTTGGGTCCTCCGGCGTTTCCCCCTCCACTGCACTTTTGGAGCGGTCCTTATCCGTCACGGGGGGACCCCTGCCCACAATCTGGTCAACCCTGCCGATTGGGGGGTGTGAAGGGGGGGGGGGGGGGGAGAAGCCACAACCACAATGAAGCTGGCACTTATGAATTATTGGTGCAGGAGTGAACAGAGGTGGAGCCAGAGGCTGATCCACTGGATAAGAGCCAATCCTTCTTAAATTCCCTTCCACAACCAATGTCAGATGTCTATTTTAATGTAGATTCTGAGTGTGTTTCCGTGGTATAACTGTATCGCTAACAGGATTCATGAGTAACTCCTCAGAATGTATGCAGGACACAGCCATGAATAATTCAATCAGAATACAAACATCAAATGGCCATTCAAGATTTGATATACAAATATTGTTTTCTTCAAACAAAATATATTCCTGAATTAAGAGGTAAGACAATGTTAATCAATATCATTACCATACAATCCAAAGTATATCACTTACCATGAAACATAATTTTGCATATGCTGCTTTATGCATATATACTTTATAATAATTAAAATTGATCAACATTGATCATATTTTATGCTTTACATATCTATGTGCTTATAGATTAATTACCTTCCCTATCTTATGAGCTGGTAATATGGTGAAAGTCTACTCAGGGCCTGGACTACTTTTCCACAGTAAAAATATGTATCAAACAAACAAACAAGTTCCACAAGTTACGCAAAAACGTTTTACCAGTTTTGTCAGTAAACCAGCAACATCCTCATAGACTCTCTGAGGCAAAAGACGTACAAGTCTAACACAGTCGGACAATGGCGGCAGCTGTTGAACCGTGAAACTATTTGGCTTTCCAGATTTTTGAATAACTGCAGGTGTGGTGTGGCCACTGGGGGGTGGGGGGTAGGGGGACGGGAGGGGCAGTGCTAGGAACAGCCTGTCTGTCAAGCTGGAGGTGTTACGGGCTGGGGGAGTTTCATACACATGGGTTAAATGGTATGGAAGGGCACAGACACGTCGTACACCAAGACTATGTCCAAGTCTATGTCTGTGAGCCAATGGTAAGCCAAATATATACCATCAGGACTGGACGGTGCGGTCACTTTGACTTTGGGCTGCGTGTAGAGGAATAAAAAGAGGTCCAGTTGGTTGTCTTCGTGAATGGAGTACTTGCACGTCAGTAGACATGGGACAAGATGACGAGGGGCATCACACCTCACATGCTTCCTTATGCTTCATGCCGACATGCATACGCTGCTGGAATTAGGGGTTAAGGGATGTTTGTCGAACCCTGCCACTCAAATGCAGCAGTTTCCTATTCACTGCATCCTGATAAGGAGGGAGCTCAATGCATATTAGGCATATCAGCATAATCCCTTCTCGTATTGGCTACATGGCTGGCTCCTTACCTGCCTGCTGTTTATCTTTCGCCCGCCTAATGGTCAACAGAAGCTATGGGCCCACTGTTGCATCATCCTCCATAAATTCTGAATGGTTAGCATGGATGCTAGCCCAAGTGTCTTTTAAACCCTGTGCCTTCAAGTGTTGGGCAAGGATGTTCCCACACCTGGCCTATTCACCCACAGGTGCTTGGATTGAATCACATCTAAATAGGAATCTTGTTTTTCCTGCATGTTTCTTGTTTGTCAATGTGAAAGGAAATCTAAGCAAAACTTACAGAAACACTGGGTCTACCCTTGGCACTTCAAATCTATCTGGTGCAAACACACTGTGGTTCCCTCGTACACCAGGAGGAGCTGCTGGTGAGCAGTGAGGATACCTTGATAACTCTGCCACCCCCAGTTATGTGCTTTTCCATGGACTTCCGTAGGTGTCAGTATGGGCACTCAGGTATATCTGATCCATTGAGCGTGCGACAATTCAGGGACTCCACAGGATTATGATGAATCATCACTACCTAAACGGTAAAGACCCAGAGCCTTTCATACTCATACATATTCGTGCCTGCCTTTCAGCCATTTCATACGCAAGTCTGAGTTGTGTTTTGTGTCACTAATAAACCAAAATTTAGATTATTACCAAGATAGTCTTTTATACGTTTCTAGAATGTTTGAATTTTTGAAGGCATTATTACTGCTGAAAGAAAGTATGTGCAGCATATGTGGCAGGCAGGCTTTCATGCACATTTGCCCACCCATATACAGTATGTGGTGTATTCACATTTTCCCTGTCTTATTTTACCACATTACAGTCACAACACAAAAACTTGTGAAACTGTCATCTTAGAAATCCATGACAATATCCTGAAATAAAAGGTCATGTGACCATGGCAACAAGTTATAACACTTGATTCACAAGTCAATAGCTAAGGTCAAATTTGTAGATAACAATTGTTTTTATCCAATGCTTTCTTAGTGGCAACAAATTACATCTAGCTAAGCATATCTGTGGTCAGTATTTATACGTTATTTTAAGTTTGGACATACTAATGTTGCATCTAAAACATGCTTTAGGCACCCCAAACGAGAACAGATCTAACTAGCTAAATATCAAACAAATATCAATGCCCGCATCATGCACTAGCCAATGCAGTTCGAATTTGTGCAAGTAGTCCGGTTATAGGCGACCTGGTGACAAAAATATGTTAGGTACTGTAGGCTACATTGCATTGTCGGAAAGATAACTGTGAGATCTTTCAAACATAATATAACCGAGCGTTTTAACTTGCGCAGTAATAATAACATAACGTACAACACGAGTGAGTGAGGAAAAAAATCATCAAACGTTTAGTACTATCAGTAATTCACTTCGTAAAAAAACAGAAAGTGCCGCAAGCGTAGAGGAATATACTTAGACACGGAACGCCCCAAGATGCTAAAATAGCTAAAATATTCAGTACACTGTAAAGTCCGTTAATATGTCGTTTTGCAAGAAGGAGCTGTGCTGTACAACTCAACGAAATACTGAGATCTTTCTATGCTTCATTTGAAAACGGGAAAGGATATGTTCAGTTGCATGGCACTGAAGCTTCAGCATCATAATTTCTATAAATAGAATAGCCTACTCTTATTTTGCGAGCTAAGATCAGTTAATAGGCGAACCTTTCATGTTCTTTCAGCAATAGTGAGCTAGTTGACTTTTCTTTGGCGATGATGCATTTGTCTTTTAGTTGCATCGGTCAATTCTAGGCTGCGTGAACATTTTTTTTTTCTCAGCAACAGGGACAATTTTTTCTCCCGTTCCAATTGCGCTTCAATTAATACATTTGTTTCTCAACTAAAAATAAATTGTCCAAAACTACGTTACTTTGGCGAGCCAGGAGTGGTATAAGTGAGATAAGACCATATGAATGAGTCAGTTATCAGGAAATAATTGACCTTCATGGTGGTAAAAGGCCTTCCGGCTTCGGTTCGGGCCGTAGCACCACCCCGTCGAGCAATTATTTCCTCGTAAGTGACTTGTTCATAGGATTATTATCCCTTCCATACTGTAACTCCACTGAACCTTTATTTCTAAAGCTGCTTTCACATGATCAGCACTGAAACGCTTGACACAGCGTCAAGCTGTTAAATTGCTATGGAGGGAGTGTGGAAGCCCGACTTGGCAGCAATGCTAAGCCTGGCGTAGCGCACAGCTCATAACAAAGCCAAGTTGAGTTCCATCACGGTGAAAATTGTTTAAACTTTGAGCTCGTTTGAAGCTGACCTCCTAGAGGATCCAGTCACATCACAGCTTTGTAAGAAGCAGGAGTACGCTACCTAGCAACACAAACAGAGCCATTTAATGTAGGCTACATGGCTAATTTAGTTAGCTCGATTCTACTCGTGTAGTCAACGCCTTACTGAACATAGAGTTTGACGCTGATCATCTGAAAGCAGTTTAAGACTGCAGGGTTTAGTGCAGTGGTCCTCAATCCTGGCCCTAGAGGGGTGCAGTGACTGCTGGCTTTTGTTGTTATTCAGCACTTGAGTAGCACAGCAATTGCTCAGTAAAGAAATTAATTACAAGGCTAACTCAGGTCAGTTATCAGGTCTTTTCCACAAAGCCTGATAACTGGATTGAGTAAAACCCAGACCCTTCCCAAATGAAGTAAATTAAGTGGACCGACGTAAAATATCTGTCTATAAATATAGCCAGGTTTTACTCCAGCTAACTCAGTAACCCTGCTTTGTCGAACACCCTGGTTTCTTGGGTGTCGATTGGTAACTGATTAAGGTGAAAACAAAAAGCAGCTGACCTGTGGGTCTCCAGGACCAGGATTGAGGATCACTAGTTCAGAGCGTCCAGCCATTGCCAAAATGTGTATGTGAACACAACTGCTGACTGAATCCTGTTTCTGGGCATAGTTCAAGAGCACTGCCATGTAGCCAGGAGAAGGACAGGGGCATCGGCAGTGGAGCAAATGGGGAAAGGAAAAAGCCAAATTCCTGATGGCAGAGATGCAATCCGATGAAACCTAACCTAGGAGGGTACTGGGGTGACTCTTTGGGTCCCTTGGTGGAGGAATACTTCTTATGACGGGGAGTAGAGAGGGGAGGGCCCACGATCATGTCTACCCTGGCGAGGTACATAGAAAAGACACCAGCACAATGCACAGTGATGCAACACACGGGGAGTCATAACACACAGAAAATGAAAGAAAAAGAATAAACATAAATATCCAACGACATGGGCAAATAAGTGGAAATATATTCCGTTCACACGTTTAACTAAACAGCGACATTGTCCAATTTTTCCAGATTTTCTAATACAAATGTTTTTATCAAATTGGCTCCTAATGCACAATGATTAAAGTCATGGGCACAGATGACAGTTACACCTTCTAAATCTGTACCTACATTTACAAGGATGTCACAGGAAATTTCACTTGGAGTGTTTCATGTTACTGCCACATTTTGATTTGGGGTATTTAGAAGCCACTTTTAGTCAGAAAATTGGCAACACATGATTTGAGCATGGCTCAGTCAGTGGTGACTTCATCATTCACAAGTGAGAAACAGTTGTTTTTATAAGCAGTCAGCAAGTTTTCCATTTTCCTTACCATGCATTTACTCCAGCGACTAAACATGTTCTCAAACTGTGAATAATAAGGTCTGAAGTTTTCACAATGTCAACTTCAATTGATTATGTTAATTGACATCAGTGATGGTGCAAATAACCTGTCTCAGCATCCTTGCATACATTTGCCTGAATTCAATGAATCTGGAAATATACTGTAGCTGTTGGTTGTGGAAGCTGGAATACATTTTACGTATATGTGCAACTGTTTCATAAACTCACAGCATATATAGTACTTATGGGGTGAAGAACTTGCCCATGGAAATGGGAGGAGATACAGATGTATCCAAATATTGCAGGGCAGACCGACGTGTGGTCTCCCTTGTATCGTGGTTGGCACAACTTCAGAGACAGGGATTGACCGGGTCCATCAACCGCAGAAATGTTCATACCACTGACCGTAATGAGATCTGCTCCTGGAGCAGCGAATGCAATGTGATCCATCACATTGTGCTAGCAGGGATATTTCCCTGTTGTGAAATTTCCCTGGTAGACGCAAATCCCTGAGCTAAGCAGATCTGTTGGAAACGTATATTTACACATCAGCAGAAGTGTGCAGACGATGGTAGGACAAACCGCTCTGTGGAAATAAAAGGATGGGGACTGGGCTGTGAGCATGGAGTTTGGAGTACAATGACAAACACATAAAAAGCCATTACCCAGAAGCCTCCACCTCAAGCAACACAGAGAGGGCATGGTGCGGTGCCCTGCTGCCTTGAAAACCCTTTCCTTTTTGGAGGAACGCAGCTGGATAAGGTGACTTTTTAGCATAAAGGACAATACACACAAGAGAGAACACAAGAAACATGCAATGTGTGGTACATTAAACTTCGGGTGAACAGTTGGCCATGTTCACCAGTTGATGCTGTGAATGAGTACATTGTGGGTGACCAGTTGGCCATGTGCTGTCCTTGTTTGGTAAACTGCCTGGATTAAGGAGACTTTGGGGACAGAGCAGGAGACAAAGGACGGGGAGAAAGAAGTTTTGGGTAACGGAAGGGTGGCTGGTGCAGCATCTTGCCTGGACTGCAGGTTTTTGATCCGGGACAGCATGTCCAGATGACCAGCCGAATACTGCTCAATGACGTCCATCACATCGTACGGTCTCAGGCTCTCCTTGAACTTTCTCTTTGACACCAAGAATTTCATAATGCTGCCAGTGGGGGAAATGCAGGGGCATGAGAAACTCCCAACACAAATAAAGCAAAGCAGATTCTCTGAATGTCATGACCATTTTCATAATGGAGTCACATTAACACTGAACATTTTAATGTGCATGCATTCTGTATGACCTCTGCATCGGGAGGAAGAAATAAAATCCAATTATTATTCTTAACGGAAACATATTGTATTCATATTCAAATTAACCATCCTATTATGTTGAAATTTTTACGATGTTTATGTTTTGTTTAAACAGACACAAAATGATTGTAATTGGAAAGTTCTGACACTGTGTGTCACCTGCTGAATGTCTTTCAAATTACTAGCCTTTTGTCCGTAAATATTTAAAATCTGTGTGAAACTTCTCATTTTAGAGTCTGAGGTTAAGTGAAAGTTTGAAACCTGTATGGGAAAGTACCCCCAGAATCAGCCACAAAAAATGTAAATGGGATCAAAATGATGCAACACAACACCATTGTAGACAACTGGTACAGGAATTTTGAAACAAGACTTTTGAACACACCCGCTGTATAATCCCACCAAATTCAGAAAAGTAAGTACAGTATTAACATGAAAAAAACAAGAATAACTGTTTCAAAGTCAAAGTCAAAAAGTGAATGGGGTCAAATCTATCCCAAACATAATAGCAGGATTAAAGTTGATATGTGAACACATATAACAGTCAGCCGTCTCTTACCACACGGCCCTGATTGTGACCTTCAGTCCGGGGGTTAAATCCTGTGCCGCAAACTCACAGTGGCAGCTTTTATTGTCGTCCACGATGTCATCTCCCGGCAGGCTGGCCTCTACGGGGATAAGGAGAGGGATGTTACAGGTGTTAAAGGAGGGGGGGGTGGCAGAGCGGACAGGCTACAGCCCCAAAACCTCCAGATAACCTACTCAGCCTCTGTGCTTGCATGGAACCAAGCATGCTCAAGTCATGGGTATTAGCCCGCATGGGCCGGGGAGACTGGCCTGAGATTTGGCACTGTTACTTCTGAGGGGAGGAGCTTTGCGACTGTGCGTCTTGAATTCAGTGGCATGGCATGTCTAAATACAAGGTCCCAACGCACAAAGGCGTGGCGTGCGCGTCTGGAGGGTGGGTACTGGAGTTTGTTTTGCGTTTCCAGGGAGGCAATCCTGGAGGTTAAGGGGTTGAGCCGACCGCTATGGCCGAGAAACATGAGGCATTCTGGGGTGGCGGCGGTGTGACACCGCTCTTCTCGGGTGGAACAGCTAGAAGAGAGCAATGGGACCTCAAACGGAGGCAGGCAGCTGTGGTGTCCGTCAGACTGGGCTCGGTCACGCTTTATGTCAAGCAATTTACAGATGCAATTACACTGCAGTCAGAGCTCTATGGTAGTAGAAGTTTCATAGTTTGTGCAAACAGAGAAGCAAGTTTAGGTTTCAGGTTTGGGTCATGTCAAGGTTTTGGAATAGATGAGCTCAGCAGGAGTGTACATTAGGTTGGGGTCATGATTTATGAAAGGTTAACCAGGTAACCTTTATAATCACAAACACTACAACTGGCTCTGCATTCATGTTTATGTTTGTTCATGAAGTCACACATAGCAGTTACAAGCTTTTACACTGTAATTGCATAAGTAAATTGCTTACTTAATGTAATGTGCTATCTTTTGTTATATGTGCAATCTGCAGTCGGAGTCAGAGTTACAGACCAAAGATTCGCAACTCAGCAGGAAGTGAGGATCTTGTTCCTGTCTAACAGGAAGTAGATCCCTATCCTCAGCAGATGACCTATATAACAAGCATAAAGGCTGCATGGCGGCTGCATAAAGGAATCTAAGCAAATTCCTCACAGGAAGTTCAGGTAGTGACAGTGCATGTTAAAAACGTACAGATGCACAGCAAGCGGCTAACAGTTAGCAGTTAGCGAGAAGCTTATTTGTCATTTTTACAACCTGCCCGTAACTGTTATCTCTACGATGACAAGGAAGAGAACAATTCCTGTGCACCCGGGATGTTCTAACAGAAGACCATACAGATGCATCTCTGTGCAAGTGGTGTGGAGAGGCCCAGTGTAATGCTTCACACCCAGATGTAAAATTCAATGCAAATGAAAAAAATCAGCAATACAACAATGAAATTTATGTCAGTTTTGCACATTCAAAAAATAGTTTTTTTTCCAGAGCTTTCTCCCCAATTCAGAAAGTCTAATATTATTCCTTCACATTCATTGCTGCACCATAAGCTATCAACATTCAGGAAAGACGGGATCACACAGACAGGAGTTTGAACAAACTACTTTTTTTCATTTACTGAAACGTTTAGCATATGCAAAACCTTTTAGCTCACACAAAACCATGGCAAAGGTTTTGCACCAATCATTGGTTGTGTTATTAGTTTTGCATGTGATAAAAGGTTTTAAGGTGCAGCTCAGCAGGTGGACTTGCAAGGTTGATCTCCTTGATTGCCCGATTGACTACCGGGGGGTTTTTCAACCAAAATGTCCAGTTTTCAAATGATTTGTACAGCTCTGGTTTGTGGTCTGGACCGGACAATGTAATGTATGGTTTGAGCAATTGATGGAAGATATGTACTGGAAGTTGTAATTAGTGTGACGATGACACAGTCCACATTCAATACCACACAGTGGAACAGAGCCCATCCACACACTGGAACAGAGCCTTAACAGATACCAGACCATGGGGCCCATCCACACACTGGAACAGAGCCTTAACAGATACCAGACTGTGAGGCCCATCCACACACTGGAACAGAGCCTTAACATATACCAGACCACGGGGTCCATCCACACACTGGAACAGAGCCTTAACATATACCAGACCACGGGGTCCATCCACACACTGGAACAGAGAATCAACAGATACCAGATTGCAGGGGCTATCCACATACTGGAGCAGTGCCTTTACAGATTCCAGACTGTGGGGCCCATCTACACTTAATTGTAAAGTGCTTTGTGTAGCCCTAGTTGCTGTAAAAAGTGCAATATAAACACAGTCCATTTACCATTAAACATAACAGAAACTTGGGACCCATCCACACACTTGAACAGGTTTAACAGATACCAGACTGTGGGGCCCATCCACACACTGGAACAGTGCATTAACAGATTCCAGACCTTGGGTCACATTCATGTTACAGAACAGGAACTTGACAGGATGAGCCAGTTTGCTGCTGTCACTGTGCCTACCAGTCCGCGCTAGAGGGCGCCTGTTGCCCAGTTTCTGTTTGTGTTGTGTTAATTCATACACTGTATTAGCATTCTTTGAGTTCTGCACATGTCTGTATTATTAGGATAGTGTTTGCACCGGTAGTATTAGTATTCATTCCTTTGTGTTTGTGGTCTTGCTGCTTGGTCTTTGTTCCTGCCTTGTCTCATGCTCATCTCTCATCTTCCCTGGGCCTGCCTCATTGCTTGAGTTTGTGCCTTGCCGTTTTTGCTGTAAATATTTTTTTCGTATTGCTCAGTAGATATTTAGAATTTTCCTGCTCTGCTATATCTGTATACACTCAATGAGTACTTTATTAGGTATTTATTAGACTTAATTTCTAGACTTCTGCTGCTGTAGCCTATCCACTTAGAGGTTTGATGCGTTGTGTGTTCAAAAATGCTCTTCTGCATACCACTGTTGTAATGTGTGGTTATTTGCGTAATTGTCACCTTCCTGTCAGCTTTGACCAGTCTGGCCCTTCTGCTGACAACCAGCTATAAACAAAACATCTATTTGTAAACATATAAATCCAATGAAGCTTCATGTCAGGTCCAAAGTGACAAGATGAGCATTGCAAGGGTATTATAAGAGTTAGCTACCAGTATTGCTAAATAATCATATCCACTGGAAATTAAATGTTTAATTCCTACTTCATGAATGCATAAAAATGCATAAATAAGAAAATAAATGAATAGATCATGGCTAATTCAGAGGCGGTATGGATGAAATTGAAAAGAGTGTTGAAAGTGATTCTTAAAAAAGGTCATTTGTTTCTATAAGGTAAATATGAATACAGTATATAACTAATGTCCCCAATAGACCCACTGGATGCCTCACTAGGCTTTATCAAGCCTCTTCATTGAATTTTCAATCCTAAAACAACATTTTTCATGTAGAAACAACCTGTCAGTAATCAATAAATCAGTCATAACCGTCTTCCGACCTCCAGAATGCTCGTGTTCACATCACAATTGTGGAACTCTTTCACTGCAGGAAACGTTATCAAATTTCATGCTGAATAAAAATTGGGGATTCTCATTGCTGTTAAACTCAGAATAATAATACGTTTGACACTGAGAACAACACATGGGTATAAATTTCAGTTTGAAGGCCGTGTATGAAAGCAGACTCATTTGTCAGGGGAAAGTTTTGCATTTCCTTGCTGAACAGTTAATATTTTCTCCACATTTATGAATTTGTTCAATACAACATATATTGTAATTGTCTTCTTTACTAACCTGAGTCCCTGACATGTCTAATGTGTTTTAATTCTTAATTAAATGTAATGTAAATTATTAAATGTATGCTTCAGGACACAAATATGCACCATGAGTAGCTTTCGCATTCACTGCATCACAGAAGAAAAAGATTAATTAAATTTTTCCACATAGAAAATCTTACTCATGCAGTATTATTTCTCAAAAAATGTATATATCTTAGTGTTGTCATGCATTGACGAGTTAAAACTACACTGCAGCATGCAGAGAAACATAAACCATTCTATAGCCACATTGATACAAGGAATGGCAAACATTCATATACAGTAAGTATATAATGAAATTGTTGGTGCCAAGCCAAAACATTGTATTGTTAAAGAGAAATTAAACTGTCAAGAACCTCAAGGAGCAGCTTCTATTTTATCTGGCCAGCATAACATTGTGTTATCTCAAGAGGAGTAACAGACTTAACATCATGTTAATAAGTTGTTGTTAGTCCACTTGCTGCATCTCTTGGGACTATAATTTCCCGCTCTAGAGAATTATTGCACTTCGATCCCTGATCTTAGCAGTGTTTGTACCATACTCTCCTATGGCGACGCTGGATGAGAGTCTGCCAAATGCTAGTCAGGCAAAAGTAATATTAAACACTGATAGGACAAAGTACTGGATGAGAATGTTCAATGCTTCAAAAATCCAAAATGATGCAAGGTTTTTTCATGGCACAAACTTATTTTTTAAAAGCTGCAGAGCATCTATAGATTCTGCAAAAAAGCTATTTCTTGGAGGATGAAAGGGGCATTGTTAGGAAGTCTGTCATTTTGGGCCACTGCATCAATGTATTTGTCTCCAGTATCCTCTCTGACATACGGACTTGGACAGGGCCAGAAAATAGCTTTCAAATATAAATCTGCACCAGGATCACAAAGAGCCCACCACGCCACACTGATGGACAGGTACGGTAGGCCAATCGCAGGACAAGCGCATCGGGGTGGTGCGCTTCTGAGCTCGAGGGTTTTTGGGTGGAGGCTGTACCCAGGAAAAAGCATAGGCAGCTTCCTTCATGCAGGTGAGAATGCGGGATGGCAGACATTGGGGGGGGGAGTCAGTCGTAGGGATGGGCCGATGGTTGCAGTAATGGCGGAAGGTTAATGAGATGTTCTCTAATGCCTGACATGCAACAGCCTGTCTCAGACATTCTTTTCTGAGATTTAGATTTCAGCGATGTAATGTTTGTGCTTTGTTAGATGTTTTTTTGTTACGTTCTTGCAGTCAACCCCTAGCAGAGGCACGACAGTCTCTTACTGATCAACCCCTCAATTGCTGCAAAGAAGCGGAGAGGAAGAGACAGGAAATAAAGTTGGTTAAGGAACAGTTAAGAGGATATGTTAGATAAAATTAGTAGTTATGATCATTTCAAGGCAAAAAGGCATTTCATTTAATTCCACATAAAAGCACCATGAGCTCTAAATCTTGGGATTTTGTTGTTGCTGGATGTTTGACAGTGTGCCCTCAGAGTGCCCTCCCAATGTGCCCTCAGAGTTCTTAAACGGTCAGAGACCTAATATAATCCAACCTAATCTAATCTAGTCTAGTCTAATCGAATCTAATCCAGCCTAATCTAATCCAACCTAATCTAATCTAATCTAATCCAACCTAATCTAATCTAGTCTAGTCTAATATAATCTAATCTAATCTAATTTTAGCGCATCACAATGTGCTTAGTTCCTTTCTCCTTCACAGTTGTTTCTCAAATTTGCTCAAATGAAAGACTTCCTCCATCCCTGGGATTATTATCATTATAACATTTTTTAAAAGTAAATATTATATGGCAAAGCACATGAATATGATAAATGAATATGTTGCATAATAGACAAGGGGTGTCTATCGTTATTTAGAATGTACTGTTCACAACTCGTGACATTAAAATGAATCATGTTCTGCTTCATAAAGGAAATCTGCTGTGCTAGAACATCTGTACTGGGATGCGTTTTCTGGTGGTGACACTGGGAGGTGAACTCTCAGAGAAAAACAAAACCATGGTTTGAGTTGTGTCTTACCATCAATGTACTCCACATACATTTGCAGTTGTTCATTCATTTGCTTAGGGTCTGCCTCACAAAAACATGCAAGCTCTTAATGCCGTAGAAAGTTTACCATCTGCATAGTTTTTTTCAGACTTGCTTCAGAACCAGCTATTAATCAATAAAGGTTTTGATCAGAGCTTTGATTCCTATAAGTAATGAGGTGCCCTTGGAATCTTCGTGTAAATTGCTTATGAAGAATCTGATTATCTGGACATAGGGGGTGTAGGTAAAATACAACATCCCTGAATTCTATTTTGATTGCAATGAAGTACAACTTCCATTCTATAGAATTTGAGCAAGTCCTATTAACCATTAAACCATACCGTATGTCTATGTGTACATTAGCTACTTGAACCTGATGTAAACTAGCAGTAATGATGCTATGATATGCAGTGTCCCTATTTTATTAGTGAAATCTATTTTTTTATTAAATGAACATTTGATTTTGGTTGGTTCCATTGAAACATTAATAAAGTACAGAATTTTTCACAAGTTGACAGTTTGTCAATAATTATATTGTCTATTTTCTTGTGCATTGCCAGTCAGGGGTGCCAATAATTCTGGAGCCCACTATACATAATTGATTGCATGTACCTGCATATAAAACATAAAACACAGTGATTTTGTTTAAACATATGCATGATCTGAGGTTAATGCCACATTTCACCAGTGTTCTGAAATAATCAATTCAACTATATAGAAAATAAGATTCGAATATAATATATAATAAGCTACAAAAGCACAATAGCAATAGCATAGCTATTGGCTGTGTGGTTATTTTACTGTAGATGTCCAAACAGACAGCAAGCCATTCCTTTTTCTGACCTGGAGAGCTCTTCGTTTTCAAATCTTCATCCTGCATCTCAATCATCACTTTAGTACCGATGTCGAAGAGAGATGAAAAGGGTTCGGTCAAGATTTGACAGACAGAATTATGTTACAACACTGTAACAACTAAGAGCCGCAATTACAAAGTGCTGTATATATTTTCATCATATAGAGCACAGAAATATAGACAAACAGCTCCCTGAAATTGTAGACATTAACATATTTTCCCAATACTTTTTGTTCAGTGATTCATGATGCGATATGACATGATTGATCGGAGCTGATGTATAATGTTTTGTGAATACAATACCCAGTCTATGAAAACACAAAATCACAGTCATGAATGCAACACCAAACTGTGACCTCTCGACCACAGAACAAAACAACCAGATTAACGAATAAGGACAAACAAGGTCTTCAACGCAGCGATAAAACGCATCGATTAATTCTCCTGACACCGCTGTCTCGGACTGAGTTTGTCATTAACAGAGCTTCAGATCACCGCGGGGGGAACTGAAACGATCTCCAAGCACAAAGCAGGTGTCGGCTTTGATATTTGGGAGACTCTCTTACCGCTGCATACACAGAATGCTTTGCGGCAGGCTGACATTCTCATTGGCCGACACCCTCTCCCGCCACCCGCCCAAATCAACGGGCGCGGGTAAATGGCTCACGGCCGGTGTGACGCGGTTGGGCGACCCTACCTTCTGAGTTCTGGCGGGAGGCGCTGCCCTTCATGCGGAAGGCCTGCCGGGCCCGGTTGCGCTCGGTGAAGCTCCAGCTCTTGGGCACTTTGCTGGGGCTCTCCTCCATGATGTTCTCGGCGCTGGGGGACCGGCGCATTCCCTGCCCCGGCCCCTGGGGGGAGCTCTTCCCCTTGGCGCTCGAGCCCCGCGGGCTGGAGAACACCCTCTCTTTCAGGCTCACCTTCTGACCGCTACGGGTGGGAAGAGCCAAAGAACCACAAAGAACGCCGACATTGTGAAAGCATGTTCTGTGAATGATTCTTTACAAGCACCATATAACTGCGGCAAACAAATAGACATTCATAAATGCTTATACTGGCAGGCATTCACTGTATATATACATACAGTAACACACTGTAAATATGGATATGTATGTCACCACTGATGCACTAAATTACATGCCTAGTGACATACTGCAACCATTCAGATTGTACTAAGATTTGAACTGCTTTTCAACTTGTTTATGCTGTACAGTACCATCATATGCTTTAATCTGTGCCCCCATTACAAAAGCTCATAGTAACAGAGTTTGACCAAATTCTAAAATGCAGCAATACATCTTACCTCTGCAGTAGTTCTGTGGGCAGTGTTCTATAGCTTTTTTTAACCTCTGCAGTTGCACGCACACACACCACACAACATTCAATGACTGGGCAAACAGAGAAAGACAAGCAAGCAAGCAAGCACTTACCAGATATATCAAACAACCTGATCACAAAAGCAAACTCATCACAAAAGGTCATGTTCCCACAGAAGTCATAACAACATGCATTACAAGCAAAGCACGAAGCTTAGCACCTGCTACACTGACCCAGGTTACACAGCTCTTTTTTCAATTTTACACTCTGATGAGGACTGTTGAGGACTGCAAGTGTGTGTGTAAGCAGAGACATGTTGATGCCCAAACTCTCTCCCACATAACATGGGCAAACAAAATGGACCGCAACATGAAGTAAAAATACAAATAAAAATAAAAAACATTTCAAATGAATCAAAAAGGAAAAGTAAATGACCATGGGTAAGTTGTCCAAGCACGAAACACAGGACAGCTACACTGTTGCTAATAGAACTTGTGAGAAAACAAAAAGGAGTCTTCCGCAAGTAAGCTTCCCTACTCTGACCTAAACTATCCAAAACAAATAAAGAACCTGCCTGACCATCGACCAACTTAGAAAAGAAACAAACTAATAAAAAACAAGAACAGAACACTTGCAATCTAAATGTAATCGAAATGCAATTTAAAAAAGTGAGGTCAGCAGAGACCAACAATTATGCCACGGTCAAAGTCACTTAGATCACATTTCTTTCCCATTCTGACTTTTGGTCTGAACAACAGCTGAACCTCTTGACCATGCTTTTATGTCTTTAGTTCCTGCCACATGATTGGCTGATTTATTATATTTTTTAAATATTTACAATATTTCAATTAACAAGCTGATGTACAGGTCTACCTAGTACAAGTGATCACTGAGTGTATGTAATATAAATGTGTATGGGGGGTGCAGAGTGCGCAGTAAATTAAATTGTGTTCTTTTGCACGTTACTACTTGAGTAGAGGAAACACTCACCCAAGAACAGAGCTGTGATATTTTCACTTAGATCAGACAGCTAATCAGAGTAGTGCTACAGAATATTGACCTGAATAAGACAGCCAAACATGACAGGGCAGTGGTGTATTTTCTTGGATCAAAAGAGCCAATCGTAGTGGTGTTTTCCCCCATAGGATTCCTGATAGAAAAGAATGCCATGGTATGTGGCCTCTGTAGGCTTAAATGGGAGGTAGTCCTGATGCTAATAAGATGGATGGGCCGTTTGGCTAACACCTGGCGGCCATTACACTGCACGGGAGGGGAATCCCTCCGGAAAAAAAGTACAGGTGACAAAATGAATAATAAACAAACATAAAAACAAAGTGTAGCTGTGCAGATGTTAGAATTTGTGTTATATCAGAGTGAGAAAAAATCCTCTGATATCACACAAATATTCCGCTTGTCCTGGGCAGCACCCACGAAGAGCCTCTTAGCATGAGCTGTTGTGACTGAAATTCAGGGAGTTGGCAGGATTATAGATGGCCGCCCACTATCAACATGAACGTGAAGAAGCTCCGATTTCGCTCTTGGTCATGTGACGAAAGGACATTTCATGGCAATGTGTACAAGTATGGATTGTTACGCTCCCCGAGGGAGGTACATGGGTTGCAAGTCTGCTTTTGTTTTCTTCTCTGTGTTTTAAACGTATTACTTATTGCATTATATACAGTATACTGTATTTGTATGGCATTCAACTGTTTTTTTTTCCTTCTGTTTTTCAAAACGTACATTTTATTTTATTGTGCATACAATACATGCAGCTTCCTTGAACCACGTGAGGTTAAATGGTCTACTGAGCATGTCCAGCCAGCTGCTGTTCATCTTCACTCTGTAGTCTGGTGCCTGCTGTGCTCTGACATTATTGAGCCAGAACAGTGCAACTGCTGACTAACACTGCTCCAGCACAGCACAAGTTACTAATACACTGCGATGCAGGGGAAATTCCTGCCTGTGTGGGCTGTGCCGCAGCCAATCAGGCTCGCCAACATTCTCAGAAATAGCAGTATTTGTTATTTTAGTTATTTTATTAAGGATCCCCATTAGCTGGTGCCATAGCAACCAGCTAGTCTTCCTGGAGTCCACATAAAAACAACAAAAACAATCTCTCTTTAAGTAAAAACCATGCAATTGCCAATGCAAAACATAAAAAACAACTCAGAAATATGATGAGAAATAACTAACTGGTCCTGCTGGGATTCCCTTCCAGTCTACAGTACGGGGAACGTCACCGCACCAAGGACTAGTGCGTTATCTTGCAGCACCACCCTAAATGGCCCTATGCCCTCTACTCTGCAAACATAAAGTCTGTTTATCACCTCATCATAACACATCTGACTGAGTGACTATTACACAGCGGTGGCAATTTTACAGTATCACAGTTAACATGCCGTGCTCTACGAACAACTCAATGGCTGCTCATTTTCCTCCTTAGTCTCAATTCAACTAAATTATATTTTTATAGCAGTTTTCACAAAAGACTCAAAGGCATTCAGACTTTGACTAACTCCTCGCCTGGGCTACCCACAATCTAGTATCACTTTCATGTAACACATTTATCATTATCTTCTAACACTTTCATGTTGCAAATGTAGCATATTGATGTTGTGGCTCCTTATCATACAGTGGGCTCCAGAATGAATGGCAACCTTAAGAAAATAAAGAAAATAAAGGAAAAAAGGCCACCTATAATAAACACAATGTATAATGATCTATATTTTATGTTCAAACTCATGGGAAACTATATACTTTTAATAGAATAAATTTACTCCCATGTTACAATCTTTTTGTAATCATTTTTGGTAATCATGGCATCCTTCTAATTTATGACTCAACTTTACCGCTTACTGTGTGAACTACACTTGATGTGCATGGCAATGGACTGTTTATGTAGTCCCCTATTCTAAATTTGAAATAATCCTCATACCGTGCCAAACAGTGCTTCCATCACTAAATCATTACACTATAAGCCAAATCCTTCATCCATACCAAATTTCATCATCCAGATATCCATCCATAAACCCTCCATTTCAACTTTTCAAACTGATACTTTATGAGAATACATTATCTGACCTGTCTTCCAACGACCTTCAGTATGTATTTATAGTACGTTGCTTTGGGGATAAAAGCATCTACAAAATAAAATATTATGTGATATTTGGTTAGAGAGGGAGGAGACATACAGCATTGATACTCCCTTTATGGCAGTTCTCACAAAATTACTGGGTTTCAGAGACGATCAATATACTCATTGATCATCAGAGATGTGTCATTCTATTAAATTTTTTAAAGAAAACAAGTCGGATTAATTCCATTGAGAACTAGCAAATGAAGCTAATCCGCAATGAATAGCTATGTCAGGATGTTCGGGGGAATGTCTGACATGATGAAGATCTGTTGTGTGTGCCAAGCTTGGCTGATGTAAATGTTTCAATGACTGATTTACATTCATAATGAATGCCTGAATGAGAACATTTCATCTGGTACAGTTGCTGTAATAAGTGTTCACCACACTTTGAGAGGTATCTCTGATACCTCTCAGAGTGCAGTATGTTAGAATGCACCGTAAGATTTAAAATTAGCACTCCCTGCTGGGTGCTTGGAAACCATCAACTGAAGCAGTGTCAGTGTAGAGTAGGTCAGAGGTTTTCGATCTTGATCCTGGGGGACTTGCGTATGCTGGTTTTTGTTCCAACCGCAGTTGCAACTCTGATATGCAATGAGCTGCTAATTGCTCTTCATTCAACACTTTGAATGTCTCAAGGGATGATTTACCCTGAAGAGCCACACTGTGTGAGAAATGGCTGTGTAATCCATAAAGGATAAATGTCCCATGTTCACATCCCAGGTCTTTCAATCTGTAAGATCAGCTAATGGTTTCAACATCTGCAAAGGTTTTTGCAATGCTTTTTTAAAATTAGTAATACACACGTGGTCACATGTTTGAGTGACAGGTCAAAAACAATGGGTGCTAATAAAAATGAGTTATTTAACACCTGAGTTCCACCCCTAGATTAAGTTTAAAAACCTGAATCAATGCACTAAGTAGGCATTTTGGGAAAACTTTGCAACAAAAACATCAGAATGACAGAACTACCAAGGCAATTTCATCCCCACTTGAGAAAGTAGGGTCTTGGAAGTCTTATTTTGCAGAGTGCAGTGTGTAATATCTGAAGTTAGTCCTGATATTAAAGCCCGGGGTTGCAATTCAAGGACAGTAATGCTCGTTAAAGGCCAATTACAGCTGGAATGCTGAGTAGGTAGTTCCATAATGATTCTGTTGGGGAATTGTTCTCTAAATGAACATATTTCCTATTCATTTAGATACCACTGATATTTCCCCACAAAAGTAAACACCTTCAGCTCTACAACACAAGGTGATGAAAAAGACATGAGACAAGCATATTTCAGGGCAAATACTGAGCAGAACTTTATATTGTATTTGTGCTTGCTGTATATTTACATTGCCAATATAGTCTTGCTTAGAATCATCTCTGTGAATGTAACAACTATCTCCTTTATACAGACAGCTTTATTCTGACACAATTTCCAAATTATTGAGATGAATATGTTTATAGGCAATGCCTACATACAAGTTATGCTTAAATGTGATGTAATTACACAGAAATACAATCCATGTCAATGCTTTGTTTGTTTTCTTTAAAGGTCAGTCCTACAGTGACTTCACTTCATTTCTGCTACCTTTCAGAACTGGTTTCGAGTGAGGTTTGAAGTTAAATTTATTCTAACCAAAAAAAAAATGATCACAGCCAGATCTTCATTTTGGCACCAGGTGATATTTATGGAGCTCACAAGGTAGATATTTGTGGATGAGAATATCATGTCCTTAAGGGAATCTTCCTGCAGGCCAGACAGTATGCATATAACATCAACTGACGGCATGCACCGTGGATCAAACACGGAGTGCGGGAATAACACAAGAGCAGCTGACATTGGCTCAGTGTAGAACAGAGTAAAAACCTGCTCTGGGACACCAACCTGGGAGAGGGATCTGGCTGTTGTTCTTTCCTGTAACAAAATAGAGAAGAGCAAACACACACACACACACACACACACACACACACACACACACACACGCGTATGCATGCAGGTACTCACATAAACACATACATGGGCACAAATACATAAATACACATGTGCCCATACGCATGTTACACACTCCCACACAAGCACACATGCACACACATATATACATGCACATGCTCACACATATATACATGCACATGCTCACACATACACCCAAACACATACACACATGCACACACGCAAACAAACACTTGAGCATTTTTCTCAACATTACTCAAATGGTCATTCCCATAAAGCTAATTAAAATATGCATATTGCATTGTACTATATTAGAACAATGATTATTCAATAAAAGTAAATAATCACATATCCTCTTTAACATCGCTCTGACACATTAGCCAAAAGCCCTCCCTAGTCAATATCACATTTCAGTAATGAAAAATGACTCTCTTTTTATCTGGCCAGGTTCCCTCAACCCATCTCCAAAAGCCTATCCCTCGACACTACAGCTTCGGTGAGTTCTGACCTGAAGGACAGCCCTGATTTGCTCTTCAGATTGCGCAGAAGGTCCAGCTGGTTCAGGGGAGGAATGAGTCTGCAAATACAGAGGTGAGGTCACATGAACTCCAGCCAATCCTTTTAATACATCTCATTAACAGCCACAGTTTCACTGCAGAGAAACCCATGCATCTACTGCTCTTTTGTAAATACATTTGCAGCCTGAAGAGTGCTCAACATAAAGGGTGTGACGGTCGTTCTCAGGACTGACTGAATCAACTGCAGTAACTGTGTTTCACCATTAGAGGCAGTAGAGGCAGAACAGGTCACTAGAGGGGTGGCAGCTAACTTGAGTAGCGGCCGCTCGGTTCCTGAAATGAAATATTATTAATAAATAATAATGACTACTTCTGTCAATATCTATCTAGAGCACACTCACAAATAACGAAAAGTGCCTAAAAAGGTACAAATGCTTGTCGCTGGGGTGGTGCCATATAGGTACATTAAATTGTACCCCTAGCAATGTATAATGGATTTGTACCTTTTTTGCTTGGAAAACATACTCATTTTTACCCACTGCTGTATTTCAGGGCACATTTGGGAAATTTGATCCTTGAAGAACAAAAATAAACCATGAGAGAGAGTGCATGGATTTATCAGTTTGTGGGGCAAAACTACAGCAGATGGCAGTATCTTACCAAATACTCCCAGTTCAGAATTCAAGATGCAATTTTCCAAGGATGGCAGTGCTCCAAAAATATTGATCCAGGACCAGGTTACCCAGCCCGAATCCTGACTCTGTCCCTCAGCAGAGCTGATCCAGGGTCAGTATTTGGGAGGTGGATAGCAGGTACAATATTAACATGCTGAGAGCTCCAAAGTGACAACAGTGATTATATTTATGAAGAAGCAAAAAGATTCATTCAAAATCACTGCTATCTATTGGACACCCTCTGCCTTCTGGCTTTGTCCCAGCACTGGCTTGAGTGACTGAAACAGAGCTAGGATAGGCTAGGAACCTAATACCCCTGTTGTTCCAGGTGCCAATAGGCTATTGGCATGGTGGCATGTTGAAAACCCTCAAAACCTTCACGTGACGTCATGCATTGGGCATGCACCCTTGAACGACAAACTAACTTTGGACCTGTTTGTTTGTTTGAGCCTCATTCGGCATGGTTCAGGGTAGAGCTGATGTCGGGAAGCTGCTGTCATGCGGCACAGATGAGAATGTCTGTTTTCTGTGAAACTAAGCAAATTGGGGAGCCGGACCAAAATTGCTTAGTTTGATGTATGTTATGCAGAGGGTTGCACTATTCCAGGTGCTGATATTTGTCAGTACGGAGGACAGCACAAGAGGCGTGAGTCTGCAAATCGTGGCATTCTCAGTTTAGAGGAAGTTAGAGTAGAGCTGGCTCTCAGCTCCTTCTGAAACTGACAGACTCGAAGCTCGTGATGCTGTTTGTGAAATCGTATTTACATTGACACTTTCAGCTGACACTTGCATCCAGAGCAACTCACACAGATCCGTTATTTACAGCACATTTATACGGCTGAATATGTCAAGGGTATGCTTGAGGGTACGATTCAACAGCATCCAAGTTGGGAACCTCTTAGTTCCCTCACCATTAGATTGCAGTGCCTACGGTTATGCTCCACTAGCTATGCTAGCAATTTTGCAGTTATGTAGGTTTTCAAACAAATTAGTTTGACACAAATATCCAAATTGTGACTGCTAACATACTGTAACAGCCTGCATTTTTCATTATTCCTTTATCAGCACAAAATGAATAATGACAAAATGCTCTATGCATACTGTAAGCCATCAGCTCATCGAGATACGTAGTCTGCTGGACAAAGGACAGGAAGTGATGGATATCCCAGGTTTGCAGCCAAATGCGAGTTTGTTTCAGGCTTTAAAAGTGACTTTGAGCATGAAAAGTGATCAAACTCCACTTTAGGCCTCAAAAACTAGCTTTTGTCTAAGGCTACTTTTGGTCCTTTGCTGAAACTTATGTATGTTATGTTCCATGTGTGTTTTCTCATGGCCAATTTATTTTAAAAAGCGGAGTTCAGGAGTCCTGCCATTGGCACCCCAGTCGGATCTGGAAAAAGACTCATACTTCTATATTGAGCGATAGAGCGAGTAATTAAACCTCAACAAGCTATCAAACAACTGAGACTTCCCAAAGGTCGTTCTCCGGGCCCACATTACCCGCATGCAACCACAGACACACACGGCCGTGTGGGTGATATTACTGTGATGTAGGATTACCAGATTTAGAATTTGTCAAAACCAGACGCATAACTGCCAACGAGGTCGGCAGCGATCGGCCCGGGGGATGTGAGGATGGGGGCGGATTTGCGGGGAGTTGGAGGCAAGCTAGCTACAGTTACTTGTTTATCTAGTCAGTGCTACAATATGAGCCAAGAAGGATCAAATGTAGTCTACCAGAGTACATACACAAGCACAGTGAATGTTTGACTGTCTGAGGAGCCCTGCAGCTGAAACGGATGCAGTCCTCCCATTCTTCACATACGCTGGTGTGAGGAGCTAATGCAGTGGTGGCCAATGTTTAACTTGACCTAACCCCCAGCAGGAAAAGCTAATTATGCCCCTGTGATGTAGGTTTCCCAGTCACAACTGACCACTGACACAGCCCAAATTTAACATGAAGGGTGTCAGCTACATGATCCAGGCTAAATTAAACAAACCTTTTCCACTTCCTCCTAAGAACTGCAGATTCTTTTTTGTCCCCTCTAGGGAACATGAGACTCTCCGGTCTGTTTTTCAAGCACCATATTTTATATTATGCTAAAACCTACATAGTCAGTAAAAATAAAGTAATATTTATGAAAAGATTGCCAGTGCAACATATTTTGTCATCCAAGACTATTATGTCAAAATAACAGGGTCTCAGGAGAATAATACGAATCGCTATAAACTACAAATGTTCTTTCCTGCAAATAAATAATGAACACATATTGTAATTTCAGCTGGGAATCTGGTCTTACTGTTAAATCATAGTGGGTTTATTTTTAGTTTACCTAAGGGCTAAAGATCCAAAAAAACGATTATATCCCATTACTGCTACTCTGAGACCTGGAATAGATAGAAAAAAGATGCATGGTGCTGAAAAAAATAGTTCAATAGAGCCATCTTAAGCCTGCTTTACTTCATCGCATGACCTTGTGTTGTGCAACAAAACATTAAAGTGTCACAGGACGTTTTGCATTTGTTTCAGCAAATGATGACAATGAATTTCAGTGTTCCATCTGGCTGTCCAATCAACACAAGTACACGCAACAAAGTACACGACATAACAAAATTGTACAGGTGTGTGACTGTGGGAAATTTTTCAGTTTAAAAGTCATTGTTGTCATACGACACTTGTTGCAAGGGTGTACAGTAAATGTAAATCAGGCTGTACTCATATTATCTCAAGTACTGGATGCATGTACTGATCAGTTGACATCACACTCCCTCATGACATCATGAAACACTTAAACAGTTAAGGTGAACCATACCTCCATTTTATCAACACTTAAACAGTTAAGGTACACCATACCTCCATTTTATCAACATTCTGCACAGTTAAGGTAAGCCATTCCTCCATTTTTATCAACACTCTCTACAGTTAAGGTAAAACATACCTTCATTTTATCAACACTCTGCACAGTTAAGGTAAGCCATTCCTCCATTTTTATCAACACTCCGCACAGTTAAGGTAAGCCATACCACCATTTTATCGAAAACACTGCACAGTTATAGGCCTAATAAAGGAGGGCTCAGTAAGCAAATTCCGGCACATTCCATTACCCCGAGTCATTGCCATTTAATGCAGCTAATGGCCTCTCCAATGATGATGTATGCAGATTTCCCAGGGCAATAAATCATGTGGTCAGGCTGAGTGAAAAATAACCAAAAAAAAGGTATGGATTGAGCAGCAAAGGCTATGTAAAGCGATCCATTCAGGGCTGAATGGAGAGCCCGCACTCCGGTGCGGAGCGGGGGAGCCAGGTGGCGCGGTGAGGGCATGCAGCTCAGACGGTACCTGTAGGGGCTGGACGAGAGCAAGCTGGAGGATTGCCGCACGTTAGTAAGGACGCAGCCGGGGTGGGGACAGGGGAAAGGGGACCCCAGCAAAGGAAAACACATACTGTGAGGCCCCAGAAGGTATATACACTCGGAAAAAAGGGTTCTTTGGCTTGTCCCCATACGGCAGGGGTGCCCAATCGTGAGCCCCAGAGTGTGCAGGTTTCATTCCAACCAATCTCAACACCTGCTGATTTCACCAATTGACACATCTTCAACCGGAAAGGAGGGAACTTATTAGTGAACTCAGCGGGTGAAGCGATTGGTTGGAATTACAACCTGCATATTCTCGGTCCTCCACAGCATGGGTTTCTATCGAACCCTCAGTCATTGGTGTGAAGTGAGGGTCCAGACAAAGAACCATTTGACCTGAGAACAAACCCATTTGAAACTAGAGAGGGTTCTTTGATGGATTCATAGGGTTCCTTGAGCCTATCACTATTCTGGAGATAAACAAACTGTAACAGACACACTCTGCTGGGCTTCAACACAAATTAACATGCAGGTTGACCATGTATTCATAGTTCTGTCCTACTTTGTGGAACAAATTCCGTTTAGTTCCGTAAACCATGTTAATGCGTAAATCTCCGGATTTACAAGTGTCAAGGTTTCAGTACATCTTGTAACTGAACAGTGCAGCAAGTGTTGAAAGCACACCGCATCCCTCATATAAACCCAGGGTAAGTGAAAATGCCTGAGACTCTTTTGCATTGCCTTTAAATTAAATCAAATTACTGTTCAAATAGAGTGCCCCAAGCAACTAACTCACCTGTATTAATTTAACCTAATAATTTATTTAAATGATAAATGAATGGGTAGGAGAGAGCAAAAGCCAGAGGCAAATCTGGTCCTCCAGGGAAAAGGTTATCTCCCTCAGTGAGCCCCACTAAAAACCTGTACTTACAGAAGGCTGAGAGCGAAGCAGGCCGCCCATGCTGTAGCCCACACCAGGGAACGGCTCATTTCTTAAAAGTCTTATTGGCTGCCGTGACTATCGTTTGCATCCTTAGTCTGCCCCACTTTCTCGCCAAGAGCAATGATTTTCTCCTCTCTCGTTGGCAGAATGACACTCAATTCCTCAAATGAAAAATAACGCTTATACCTCACAATCAGGGGGGAGAGAGATGAAAAAAAGATGACAAATGAGTAAAGTTTGCTGAAAAATTATTGTTATTCAGAGTTACGGGCATGGATACTTTCTTTGGCCAACGAGGCGATGGAGCATCAGGGTTTTTACAGTGGTCCTGTGACAGACCCCTGCAATATTATTGTCGTTTTACCCTGGGAAAAACAAAAATGGCTGCGTCCCTCAAAATCCAGGGTCCAGGCCCCAATCCTTCCTTCCTCTCTACCAACCGTCCCATCTACCTTTCTACCAGACATTTACTAGGGAGTCTGAGGCTTTCAAAATGGATGGAGCCCCTGTACTTCCATGTGCTCGATAACTTACTGATGGAACCTGGTCTTAGTCCTTTGCTAAAGTGATCAATGTCTTATGGATTACACAAGGTAGTGACACAAAAAGTACAGCAGAATATTTGGTCACTCCACCCAACGTGGGCTTCATGAGACCCAAGTCGTTTTTGGTGTCGATTTGGAGTGATAAAAATCTGGATCATTTCCTGCACTTGGCGTTATGTCCTTGAATTGCTCCCTCAGAATTGTGCTGCCACAGCAGTCCTTACCCCAGTTTCATTCCCAGTTTCCTCCACAAACCCGTCCTCAATTATTTAGACATACATGACATAAATCTTTGCAGCAAAAAGGCTTACAAAAACACAAGGGTCCAAATTCTGTTCTAACCAAAAGAAGAAATGGTCAAGAAGAATTTATCACACAAACCGCACATATTATTACATTATAAAAATGCAGTAATTCATTTGAATTCATCAAAGGAAAGGTGCATTGTTTACCTGTACATGGGCACTGACACAGTTCGCTCGTAGTAATCCCAGGTGGACAGGAGGTCCGTCCGCGTGAGGTTAGTGGCATAAAACCTCCATGCAGCCTGGGTAAAAAGAAACACAACACACTCCATCAGCGACAATGTCCCTCCAGGCAGACATAACTGAAAGGGGCACACAATATGCTTTAGGTTGAGTTGGTGAATTAAAAGCATTGAGGACTGACCGTTTCAGAAAGCGTTACAGTATACAGATATCTAATTGCCCTAAAAGCATATTACATAAACGCTATGAGTAATAAGCAGGGCGGCAATGGGAATTATAGCACTCTGTCACCATTTATTTTACACTGAGCATTTTCCTGCATTGTCATATCATTAATAAACGTACATTTAGCAAACACTTTTATCGAGGGCAACTTACTGAGATTACGTATTTACATACAACCAAATCAAATGGCATATTATATTACTGAAGTGAGTTAAGTTAAGTTCAGTTCAGTTGAGTAGCCAGTCCAGCGTATGAAGCTTGTATTTTCAGGATTTCTAATCCTCATTAAGAGATTCAAATGCTGCGCTGCAGTTCATTTGAGCTGACGCAGAATGGCCCTATAGCAGTGCCACTATGTATGTGAATATTTACCCTCACATGAATGGTAAATCGTTGGCATTTATATAGCGCCTTTATCCAAAGCACTGTATAATTGATGCTTTTCATTCACCCATTCATACACACACCGACTGCCAGACGACTGCTCTTACCGCCTGTCACCTCATATGGGACTTTGTTGTGTATATCAAACACACCATTTTTCAGTCCTAAGCAGTGTTCTTTTCTTTTTTAATTACTGATTATATGCATAAATATTTTAGACAATTTTAGGACCACAACATATTTTTTCAACAATTCTCCACTTCATACTTAACTTACAATGACACCCTTCTACCATGTCCTTTAAAGCTTCCCACTGTCTCTGTTACTTACCCCTGCATACCCAAAGGTTTCATCATGTGACCAAACATTGTAGCTTTACTGGACAATGGAGAAGTAATGTGATACATTTTAAAATAAATGTGATTGGTGAGATGTTTCCAACTTTTATAATCTACTGTTTTTCCTTGTGTCATTTACACACGACAAAGTCTCATAGAGGGTTAAACTTTAATCTTCACCTTGAAATCAATAGAGCTTTGCAGCAAAGGTTGAGAAGGGTTGAAAGTCAAAATTCATGCATAGGTTTTTAAAGACAAAATCAAAAACATCATAGGAATCTCACTGGCTTCTACTCTTCGACTGGGAGCGTTCTAGGAAAGGGTGTTAGGGAATCAGGTTTCTTCAGAATCCATTAAATTAATGTGACTGGTCGAGTTGGAGACCAGAAAAATGTAACCCAATCAGATGCCCCTGTGACCTTGCTCTTTGACGAGAAAATCAATACACTTCTGGGGACCTGTGACGGCCACATTTATCTCAAGTTTCACTACGATCTGTTTAATGAGCCACTTTAGACCACTCCTGTATAAAAACCATGGATGGGTGGATTTGCAGAAAGGAAAAAAGAGAACCTAATAATTTAGATCCAACGTACAATTAAGAAATAATAACGAACAGTCGTAATTAACAGGATAGCTCAATCACAGCCTCCCAAATCCTGACATGACTTAGTCATAACATAATATACATTCAGCGCAAATATTGCAAATATCACCTGGACATTAATTGAATGGTTAAAAATAATAATAATTCAAAAATAATAATTCTAAATTAAATCGGCTTTCATGATATTGTCTTTGCAATTTCGTAGTCTGGGAAAGTGACAGGCCTAGCTTGCTACACAGCGAGTGTGAATGAGAGTGGCGCACACGTGTTCTCAGCTACAATTACTTTGTCCGTCTGGCTATTAGCTTTGGGTTTAAGTGGAAATGCATCCATAGACCAGGGGACAGTACCACAAAGCAGAATTAGCTACTGAGTTAGCCGAACTCTTAACTCTGGAACAGCTTTCCAATGAGACTCACGTGTACTGCATAGCTTCACGTCGTAGCCTATTTTCCTCCACGCGAAACTGAAAACAAATATGCCAAAAGAGGCTCTCTGTACCATTTGTCATTTTTGGTTGTAACTGCATGTTCTTTTCTTTTTGTTAATATCCATCTTGAGATATTGCCAGCGAGCTTAGACTGTGTGCCTTGTTGATGTTTTTGACTGAAGAGCGTGTTAATTAGGACCAATCAAACTGCGATACGGGGTAACGTGCGTATGAGAGGAGAAGCGGCAGCGAGAGACAATGAGCAGAGATGTCTAAGCAGCAGAGAATGCCAGAGGTAATTGTTGGATAATATTCAAAATCGACCGTTTAATGTTTACATGGAAAAATCTATACTTATGTTATTTTCCTTTACAATGCGGCACATCGTCGCAACATGTAGACAAAGGGTCAAAATGTTGTGCTGTGCAACGTGAATGCCGACTCTTGGCAGTAGGATTTCGTCTTAACTTTTCCCAAATGGTCGCTTATCGTAACAATACGCAACCACAAGAGCTTTGGTTTTCTCAAATCGGTTGATGGTGACGCCTTGTTGGTACCATCCCCATCGTTACAAATGGCTCTGATTAATAGATACCACAGCCTGTGAGAGTAGCTCCTTAGAAAGGGAACATCATGGGCTTTGATTTGCAGCTGCCAGGATGATGCGTGGTACACCCACGCACACGGCTTACAGGTGAGTGCCACATAGAGGCATCAGGATGAAGCACCAATGAGTCACAGATGAGTCAACTCCGTTTTTAACAGCCGCTGTTCGTTAGGAAAATAGTCAAAAAATAAAATTAAATCTGTCATTTTTTATGCTTGTGGCTTTTGTAAAGAGGCTGACAGCTTTGTCATTGAAGTTACGAGCCAGTCCTTTTCCACACTGAAGATACTTTTCTGAAAATAGTGTTTTGTCGATGCCCATGTCAAATGCCCTGTGTGCATGTCAGGAACCAATCATGAGTTTTGGGCTCTCAAAAACAGTATTACAAAAACTGGGCTGCTACAAAAACCTTGCTACTGATCATTTATGACAGCTCAGCCAGCTGAGGGAGGTTGAGGTAAGATACTGTCATATGCTTGCTTTTTTCAATATGTGAAAGATTTTCATGATAATATGCATGTGAGTACATAGTATGTCTTACAATACACATTTATTTCTTCATGGTGTCTGTTTGCGGGGGTGTGTGTGTGTGTGTGAGAGAGAGAGAGAGAATGTGTGTGTGTGTGTGTGTGTGTGTGTGTGTGCAAGCATGTGTGTTTACAGGATTGTGTTCAGCCCAGCACTAAAAGGCACTACATTATGTTACATTGGATATAATGAGGAGCTGCTTTTATCCCGAGCAACTTACAATGTAAGAGAACATAAGTGCATCGACCTGATTTCTATGAGCAATAGTGCAATACCTGACAAACAATATTCCCAGAGGACGCAGTATATACACTGGGCTCCAGAATGCTTGGCACCCTTAATAAAAATGGAGAAAAAAGGCTGCATATAATAAACAACATGGATAATGATCAATATTTTATCTTCAAAAATACAGAAAAACTATATATATTTATTTCAATACATCCCCCCCTGCCATCAATGTTTTTTATTTAGTAATCTCATTCTGAAAACCCAGGTACCGAAATTTTCAGCATGCCTAACAATTATTGCAGATAAAGTCAAACAAAGTGAAATTGGCAATACAATTTTACTTTAGTTAATCTCTGTCTGAAATAACTATATTGTGTCATTCCATCACTAGAGTATAAACAAGAGGTAACAAGCTTTCTAAATCCTTTTGTCAACCATCAGCTTGGGAAAAGCCAAGAACTGTCCATTCAGAAGACACAGATGGTAATTGACCATCACAAGTCAGGTAATAGTTATAAAAATAAAAAAAAATGGTTAAACATATGTCTTAGCCCTATAAGGGATATAAAAAAGGTGTGCCAGGAACTTGGCAGGAAGAGGACGCAAGTGCATATTATCCCCATGGATGGTATGGAAGATGATTAGGTCACAGTGGTCACAGTTTAAGAATGGCAGAGATTGGTTGTGTCTTGGGGTCACCAAGTCTAAAAAAAAACATACCAACAATCTCTTTGGAAGGGTGGCACAAAGACAGCCCTTACTGAGCACAATAAAAAAGAAGGATCTTGAGTTTGCCAAACCTCATTGGAATTATGACTGGAAGAGAGTGCTATGGTCAGATGAGACCAAAATTGAACATTTTGCCCGTACACACCATCAACATATTTGGCCGCAAAATTGAATGCAAATGGCTCATGGCTACTGTCAAATATGTCTGTGGGTCATTGATGTTTTCGATTTAAGATCAATGGCACAATTAATTCAACGAAGTACTAGGAAATCTCGACAGAAAATCTGTTTGCCTCTGCTAGGAAGCTGAGTCATGGTCGTAAGCAGATTGTCCAGCAGGATAATTACTCCAACTATACACTTCCCGAGCACTTTATTAAGAACTTTTCTACTTTATTACACTACTTATTCATGCGATTAATGAATCAGCCAATTGTGTGGCAGCAGTGCAATGCATACAATCTTGTAGATACAGTCAGGTCCATAAATATTGGGACATCGACACAATTCTCATCTTTTTGGCTCTATACACCACCACAATGGATTTGAAATGAAACAAACAAGATGTGCTAACTGCAGACTTTCAGCTTTAATTTGAGGGTATTTACATCCAAATCAGGTGAACGGTGTAGGAATTACAACAGTTTCTATATGTGCCTCCCACTTTTTAAGGGACCAAAAGTAATGGGACAAACTAACAATCATAAATAAAACTTTCACTTTTTAATACTTGGTTGCAAATCCTTTGCAGTCAATTACAGCATGAAGTCTGGAACACATAGACATCACCAGACACTGGGTTTCATCCCTGGTGATGCTCTGCCAGGCCTCTACTGCAACTGTCTTCAGTTCCTGCTTGTTCTTGGGGCATTTCCCCTTCAGTTTTGTCTTCAGCAAGTGAAATGCATGTTCAATCGGATTCAGGTTAGGTGATTGACTTGGCCATTGCATAACATTCCACTTCTTTGCCTTAAAAAACTCTTTGGTTGCTTTCGCAGTATGCTTCGGGTCATTGTCCATCTGCACTGTGAAGCACCGTCCAATGAGTTCTGAAGCATTTGGCTGAATATGAGCAGATAATACTGCCCGAAACACTTCAGAATTCATCCTGCTGCTTTTGTCAGCAGTCACATCAATAAATACAAGGGAACCAGTTCCATTGGCAGCCATACATGCCCACGCCATGACACTACCACCACCATGCTTCACTGATGAGGTGGTATGTTTTGGATCATGAGCAGTTCCTTTCCTTCTCCATACTCTTCTCTTCCCATCATTCTGGTATAAGTTGATCTTTGTCTCATCTGTCCATAGGATGTTGTTCCAGAACTGTAAAGGCTTTTTTAGATGTTGTTTGGCAAACTCTAATCTGGTCTTCCTGTTTTTGAGGCTCACCAATGGTTTACATCTTGTGGTGAACCCTCTGTATTCACTCTGGTGAAGTCTTCTCTTGACTGTTGACTTTGACACACATACACCTACCTCCTGGAGAGTGTTCTTGATCTGGCCAACTGTTGTGAAGGGGTTTTTCTTCACCAGGGAAAGAATTCTTCTGTCATCCACCACAGTTGTTTTCCGTGGTCTTCCGGGTCTTTTGGTGTTGCTGAGCTCACCGGTGCATTCTTTCTTTTTAAGAATGTTCCAAACAGTTGATTTGGCCACACCTAATGTTTTTGCTATCTCTCTGATGGGTTTGTTTTGATTTTTCAGCCTAATGATTGCTTGCTTCACTGATAGTGACAGCTCTTTGGATCTCATATTGAGAGCTGACAGCAACAGATTCCAAATGCAAATAGCACACTTGAAATTAACTCTAGACCTTTTATCTGCTCCTTGTAAATGAGATAATGAGGGAATAACACACACCTGGCCATGGAACAGCTGAGCACCCTAACCCTAACCCTAACCCTAACCCATTGTCCCATTTGGTCCCTTAAAAAGTGGGAGGCACATATACATTTTACATTTTGACATTTTAGTCATTTGGCAGACGCTTTTAATCCAAAGCGACTTACAAGTGCAAAGGTTCTACCATAAGTCAGAGCATCACATCCAGAAACTAGCAAAATACACAGGAAATGCTGTTCTAAACATAGTTGTCATCAGAAGTGCATTTTTTTTTTTTTTTTTTTTTTTTTTTGGGGGGGGGGGGGGGTTAGACAAGGATAGGGATATCAGAAAGGAGGGGCAGGGGAAATCAGGAGGGAGGACTAGGGTAGAGTTTGAAAAGGTGGGTTTTGAGTCTGCGTCGAAATAGGGGGAGGGATTCTGCTGTTCTGACAGAGGTAGGCAAGTCATTCCACCACTGAGGAACCAGAACGGAAAACAGGCGTGAACGTGCAGCTCGAACACACAACACATAACTCTTAAGTGGATAGAAATCTAAAAAACAAGTCAAATAAATACCTAATAAAGTGAGTGTACATCAAATGGTTAAGTAAAAAAACGCTATATAAATGCAGTCCATGTGTATGAACAGGGATTCAGCTGAATCAAACAACCAATCAGATTATTACTGTGCTGTCATTACCTGGATCAGACAGCCAATCAGAGCAGTACTGTGCAGTCTTTACCTGGATCAGACAGCCAATCAGAGCAGTACTGTGCAGTCTTTACCTGGATCAGACAGCCAATCAGAGCAGTACTGTGCAGTCTTTACCTGGATCAAGCCAGCAGCTGGGTTGCGGCGCTTCTCAAAGTGTTTTTGCCGGTGTTGCTCTTGCACCTTGAGGGCAAACCCAGAGCCCAGGATTCCCTGTGAAAGAGGAATAACAAGGCTGTGGAACAGTAACGTCACAGCAGCACCACCCAATCAATTCGTGCCAATTTATCTTTTACATTACATTTACATTAGTGGCATTTGGCAGGTGCTTTTATCCAAAGCGACTTACAGTTGATTAGACTAAGCAAGAGACAATCCTCCCCTGGAGCAATGTAGGGTTAAGGGCCTTGCTCAAGGGCCCAACAGATGCACTGATCTTATCGTGGCTACACCGGGGATCGAACCACCGAGATGACGCTGTAGTCCATCCCATCTTATATTTAGACAATGAGCACACTTACACCACAATTACAGTAGATAAATATAAACTGATATTTTATGAAGACCAACATTGTTTTTTCTATATTGAATTACTTCCAAGAGACTTTCCTATCCACAAGCACAATTCCCTTTGAATGAATTAGGAGTAATGAAGGCAGAGGGTAGCTTGCCCAGGACTGCTGTGGCTACCATGTGCTGTCAATCACTGACACATTTGACAAATTAAAATGCTTTTGCTGGGTGACAAAGCCTGGCTGTCCCTTCTCTATCCAAATCAAACGTCCCCCTTCTTACCGCCGGGAGCGCAAAGAACGACACGCCAATGAGAGTGAAGGTTGCCGCGAGGAGTCGCCCATTCCACGTGATGGGATATTTATCCCCATACCCTATCGTAGTCAGAGTGATCTGAGAGAGAGAGAGAGAGAGAGAGAGAGAGAGAGAGAGGGGGGAGAGAAAGAGGGAGAGAGACAGAGGGGCAGAGAGAGAGAGATAATTCATATTGTAATAGTTCCTAAATAATTGAATATTTTTAGTGATCCATCACAGTTGAGGAAGCACAGATCTATTAAGCCCCACTATGAAACATTTTGCCCTAATATATTCTCTTTATGAGAGGTTATGAATTCAGAGTTCAGAATCACTCTGTTCAGTACTGTAGAGAGAGATTGGACAATAATCACATTACTGAAATACTAATCACTGTGTTCAGTACTGTGGGGAGAGAAGGGACAATAATCACATTACTGAAATACTAATCACTGTGTTCAGTACTGTGGGGAGAGATGGGACAATAATCACATTACTGAAATACTAATCACTGTGTTCAGTACTGTGGAGAGTGAATGGTCTCTAATCACATTACTGAAATACTAATCACTGTGTTCAGTACTGTAGAGAGAGATGGGACAATAATCACATTACCGAAATACTAATCACTGTGTTCAGTACTGAACAGAGAGATCGGACAATAATCGCATTACTGAAATAATAATCACTGTGTTCAGTACTATAGAGAGAGATGGGACAATAATCACATTACTGAAATAGTAATCACTGTGTTCAGTACTGTAGAGAGAGATGGGACAATAATCACATTACTGAAATATTAATCACTGTGTTCAGTACTGTGGAGAGTGAATGGTCTCTAATCACATTACTGAAAAACTAGTCACTTTGTTCAATACTGTGGAGAGAGAAGGGACAGTAAACATATTACTGAAATACTAATCACTGTGTTCAGTACTGTAGAGAGTAATCAAATTATGTTGTGTGCTGTAGTCATATGGTCACATTAGTTATGGGCAAAAACACTCTATTGTGTGATCTCTACATCACAGAACTAAAAATAACCAAATGAGTCATTGATGGAGAGAGAGGCTTACCAATCCCCACCACAGTGCGTCTGCATAGGTTGCAAACTCCTGATTGTCTTCTTTCTCAGCCAGATAAACCAGGAAGGATGCCAGGATCAGGCACAGAAAACCGATGTACCAGGCTGTTATCAGCTCCTGTGTGGAATTTTAAAAAAACAGTGTCGTCAGAATCTTTCGCACCAACATATACGTTCACAGCTTTTGGAGCCTCATATGATTTTTAGGGAAAGCTGCAAGACACGTCACAGGGTGCATCGTCCATTGACTGCGTGTGAGAAGTAAACTGACACGTTACCCGACCACTATCAGACACACATCTCTGCTCAATTTCAAAATTCACAATTCCAGGGCACGGAAATATTACTCCATCTTGCGCTGCTCCAACAAGCTAACACACCCATGAGCAAATTTTCCAGTTCAGGCCTCAAAGTGTAGAGAGCAATGGTATTTGCAGCTGCCAGTCCTGGAGATGTCATGGTGAAATGAGAAGAACTTCCTTCAAACTTCCCACTTTATACAGCCTCTACTGTTACAGAGCATTGCTGGTCATGTATAGCACTGTCCATGACAAAAGTATTCCATGAAAAATAAGTAATTATGGTCTGATGCTGAACAATGTGTTTTTTTACAAATGTATTTTTATTCCTACTATATAACCTTGCAGTATTTATCAAAAACTCTTATCCAAGGTAACCTTCACATTATATATTTAGGACCTTTCATATTATATTTACAAACATATGGTTGAATATTAATAGCAGCATAATCTTTGTAGTTGCTGTGCAAGCAGATGTTCCCAGCTTGTGATGACATTATGCTATGGAATGGGATCTATAAGGCTGACTGGCTTCAGAGCACTGTTACTGTAAGTTGGGAATACACCAAGGAAACCATCAGCCAGCAACAGCAGGGAGCCGAGCTGTCGGTACCTTCAGCAATTTGTGTCGCAAATTGGAGGGGGAAGAGATGGCAGATTTGGATCATCACCAGTTTTGCATGTAAGAAATTGGTAACTTCTCTGATACAGCGGCAGAACATAAACTACAGAGACTGTATCTTGGTTGAGGAGCGGCTCATGATAACTTTGTGATTCTTGGGTAAAGGTAAATAAACATTTGTCAAGCTGGGGAAGTAGCCAGTGAAATGTTTACTGCAACGATGTAAAGAAATAATCAATGAGCAGGATATGCCTCTTCACCCACGTCCAAACTATTATGGCACGCTGATTGGCTTGAAGGGCCGACCGACAGGGTCCCGATTCATTTTTGTATCAGGACCAAACACCTTCTGCAAGGGCTGACCACAGCTGAGGACACAGCTGAGGTCACGAACACGAGGCAGACTGTACCCCAATGCTCAACCCCTCACTGTTGCCTGGGTGTATTCCTGGGTGTAAGTCAGGCTTCTGAGCACTGTTAGACTATAGTCGGGCTTCTGAGCACTGGTAGACTACAGTATTGCTTCTGAAGATTGTTAGACTACAGTCGAGCTCCTGAGCGCTGTTAGACTACTGTATTGCTTCTGAGCACTGTTAAACTACAGATGGCTTCTCAGATATAGTGAGAGCATCATAGTATATACACTGTAGTGCAGTGTGATGTAATGGGAGCTTTGTGGTACAAGCACTGTGGAGCAGTGTGATATAGTTAGAGCATCGCCATAACTGTCCACAAAGTTCCCACATCTAATCCAATCATACTGGATATTTACAGAAGAAGTTCAGTCAAAGCACCTTTGCTCAAGGGTCTGGGAGCTGAGCTTAGGTACCTGGAGATAGAAGCCCAATGATCTAGCCATTATACTGCACTGCCACCCAAAAATAATATCCAAAAATGTGAATGTAAATTTGAGAGTGATTTGTTTGTTTTTACTGCTTGTGTACATTCCCCAATGGAGTCACATGAGCTCTTTCAGAGTTGAATTAAAACCAGACATTATAAATCAAACAGTGCATTAGCATGGCCCCGGAGCAGTGGCTTGGAGGGTCACCTTGCTGTGCGCGTAGACCACCGATCCCAGAAGCTTCCAGGTCCCGCCCCGCCGGTCCATCCGGATCATCCGCAGGATCTGCAGGAAGCGCAAGCTCCGGATGGCGGAGGTTGCGAAGACATTCCCCTGGGTTCCCGCCGCCAGGACCGAGATGGAGGCTATCAGCACCATGATGTCTGCGGGGGAGGAGCAGAAAGCCATTTTAGCATCTCTGGGAGAAGGAACTCAAGAGTGGCCGAAATCTTTCACGAAGCTGAGGCGTCTTGTGTGACGTTTTGAGGCCGCAGGGAGATTACTTCACTAATTTCCCAGGAGGGTACGAAACACCAACGCCTTCAGCGGAACACCACCAAGAGACTCAGTACATTGCTTTGTGGGTGTTAGTGGAGATGAATTGTAGGCTATTAAACGGCCTGTTTCATGTGTTTCATTACCTGCACCTTTCGTGTTCAATCACCCAGTCATGTGGTTACTGGCATGCATACTCTGATATTACTGCACTTCGGTATTTCTGAAGGTAACCCTGTTGTTTTCCATTGAAATGCGATGTCATCTTCTATACCGCATTGTGACAGAAATCTCATAAGACGCCTGGCAACATTCCCTTCCACTAGGTCTGATTTACATCAAATCTATGTAGAGATGCGCCGATATTCCTCTGATATAGCTCAGCTCAGTGGATGGCTGTCTTACAACATCAGTGAACCTGCACAGATACGATGCAGATGCCACCCAGGACAACATGGCCGCCGTCTCCCAGCCCCGGAGGGCAGCCGTGGCATGGGATGTGGTGGGCGGGGAGCATACGGTGTCTTCCTCACCGATCACACAGAAGGGTTTGCGGGCGAACTTCAGCCTTCCCCTCCATCCGCGATAGCGACAGCAGCATCCCGCGGCCCAGAGCCTCACGATGTACTCCACCCCAAATACCACGATGGTCACGATTTCCTACACAGACAGGGGGCAGGAGACCACACAGCTCATAGCCCACTTCTCTTTGTTGCATTTTTATACATACATTTTTGCTCCAAGCTGGTGTTAACAGTACAGCTCTTCTCTGGCATCCATAGGCTGTAACACAATATCTCACTGTGTTTCAAACAAGTATAATAGAGCTTGTCAGTCTGAGATAAGGACAACTCGTACTGTATATAGGTTTGTATTGCAGTGTTGAGCAATGCTGGGAAAACAGGGCTTCCCTGGAACTTCAGACTGCGGATGGGATCAGCATTAACTTTTAAAATTAAACAATTAAATTTTTTAATTTTTTTTCCAATCATAGTTTGGAAGTTCATCACTAAAATGAACTTGCTGAAATGAGTTTATGAAGGAAAAGCATAAAAGTTGCATTTTCGTGTAAGTCAAGACACCTTGATTGAATACAGTCTGTCTTCAGTGGCACAGCTACAGTCAGGTAGGTTATCAGCACAGCTTTTGCCTTTATCAGGCTTGTTACAAAGTCACCATGTGGAAAGAAGCTTATGGACATAAGTTATTTATTTTACTTGACAATTAACTTTTCAAAATAACAGTCCATCAGCATGCTTTGTCCTTGCCCATTCATCCCACACCACTGTGGCCTCATCTGGCATATATTGGCCAGCCGTATAAGGACGAACTGTAAATCTGTGCTGTGGATAGATTATATGGCCTGATTTAGCTGTGGTTTAGAGGGCAGTTCATAAGGGCATACAGTAAAGACATAAGGAGGTTTGATGATAAAAACAGGCCAGTCAGCCCATTAAGGGACAATGTCTTGCCTAGTGTGCACTGTGGGTGTCTGCAACCCGAGTCCCACAGAGCCACAGGATCAGCTGCTTTTACTTTTCACTAGAACATCAGAAACCAGTTCAGACCGGGCCAGTAGGGCCTGTGTACTAAGCAGCTTTCATTGATCAATTAAGTGGCAGGAAACCAGTAGACCATGTAGCTATCTCAGGCCAAGATTGAGGACCCCAGCAGGTCCTGTGGCTCTCTAGGACCAGGGTTGGGCACTTCAGCAGACCCTGCAGATATACAGGACGAGAGCTGGGGAACCCAGCAGTCCCTGTGGTTCTCTAAGGCCAGAGCTGGGAACCCCAACAGATGTGGTTCTCCATGACCGAGGCTGGAGACCCTAGTAGACTCTGCTTGACTTGAATAACAGGACCTGACTGGCCAAGGCTGCTCTTTCACACTAAAGACACATACCAGGATGTACAAGGCATCTTCTGAGCTCTTCTCATACTCCTTTATGGTGGAGAAGACAGAGAGAACCAGGCAGGAGAAGACCAAGAGAAAGCTGAAAGAAAGAAAGCACAAAGCTGTCAGGAACACCAGGGTGTATAAAAGCAGGGGTAAAACGGCATGGCTGCCGCTCAGGATGAGAGGACTTGCATGGGCTGGTCCGACTTGACCTGATGCTGCTTCATTTGCTGTTTGTCCTTCCCCATAATGCAGTGCCTACATAAGTGCTTACATGCAAACCCTCTGATTGCATAAGAGCAGTGTACTGTCGTCATCCAAATCGATCGTCAACATCAACACTCAAACGTCCACATCCACCTCCAAGGAGACAGCATCCGTAAAGGACTTTCACGTTGATAATGAATGTTTTTCGTTTAGCGATGTCTTTTGGCCTGCACAGCATACTTTTTTCTTATTAATGCATTAAAAAAATGTCATTTACTATACTCATTCTCCATCATTTTAATAATTTTTGGCATTTCAAAGGGACATTTCAAGACAGATGCTTTCCTCTTCCATAGATGTATACCTGTATTTTACACTACACACTGTAATACACTAATGTCCTTGAATTGTTCAATGGGGAATCCAAATATTTAAACGATAATTAGTAATTAATGGGTATCCAATGAGCATTTGCACTAAATACCGCCATACTGACAACTCATTTAGTAGAAAATGCAGTTAATGGAGTTTATTCCCCAAATATATATTACCTCAACATACCATTCTGACAATAAGATTTGTCAGAAATTTGAAATATGAATTTATTTTCTTTCTTTTTCAACTCTTTAAAGGCCTTAGCCAGTAATTATTTGAATGGAACCAGTTCTTATTTGGCGGATTGCACTCCTCTAAATCCGCTTGAATATGTGAAAATAAATATGTATTATTTTTTCATATACAGTCTGTCAAAATATATGAGAAGATAATAAACGAACGCTGCGGCTCCCCAATAACGATGTTGCGGCTCACACGCCGTGCTGTGTGTGCCCCTGTGAGGATGTTTCTCCTTGTTCTAGAAACACAAAGAAAAGCTGGCTGTTGTATTCTAAGATTCAGGGAGCTCAGGTCTTAGCCTCCAGGAGAGGGGGATTACAGCCGCGTATACCACTCTGCCAGCAGCAGGGCCCGCTGGGACGCTGTGGGCCTTACATGCAAGCGCAATAGATTCATCAGAATCTGCTGAGCTGAGTGCACCAGCTCTGTAACATCAACACACAACCCCCCCACCCGCCCCCAAACTCGCTCCCCATAGCTGGCTCACACCCCCAAGTTCAAAAATAGCAATGGAATCAACAAATTGTCCAAAATCAAGCGTCACAAGTCTTTCTATTTTTATTTTTTTTGAATATATTAGCTCTGCCTTTGTACCTCTCTTCAGGCTCAAATTAAGTGCCACACAGAAACCTTTTGCCGGCACGTTTAATGGCAGCCCGTTTCTGTCCACTGACAGGGATGGGAGGCTTCTCCCACTTTGTTTTTAAAAGAGGAGGAGCCTGAAACTAGCAAATTAACAGCTGAGACAGCCTATTTTGGGACTTGCCACTGGTGTATCATGGGATTGAGGAAAGGAGTAATAGAAGTGCAAAAATATGATGACTTACGTCCACTATAGAAAATGTAATCACAGTGCATCATAAAATAGGTCTTATTTTTCCTGTGGAAAGGTTATTGCAATGTCATTGCATGCTTTGTGGGTTTTTTATTTATTTGACAGTAAGCAAGATGTATTTCAGTGGGAAGCCTTGCAGACACTGAATGGGAAAATGCTCAAGGAACAGATGCAAGATAAGAAATACTTCTACTTCCTGTTTCTGGAGCATCAAGACTGGCCAGTCTATGTACCATAAAAGTGAGCAGTACCACATTCCCAAACATACAGTATGCTAAAGGAGATATAATAATGATAAATATGCACAGATACATTTGTATGAAAGGGGAGGGAGCAATTATATTCCCTTGTTCAGGAATAATTCATGAGCGCATATTGCGGAATGCGGGGGTCATTTAACTTTGTCATAAACTTTAGCCAACATATTTTTTTTTGTTCATGTTTTCGAGTGAGGTTTAAGACATTTTCAGTAGTGCTATATATGACTGGCTGGTGTTTTTTTTACTATCACTAAAAATAGGCGATGATGGTTGTTATGAATTATTCATGAACAGTCAAAATCCAACGGAAAAAGAAAACGGCCGTACACTGAGCCGAGGTCGCTGTTTTATAGGCTGTGAGGCCATTCCGTTCCGTTTCAGTGGAGAAGTACCTCCCTCCAGGCAAGGGAAGGGAAGTCAGCCCCGTTCTCTCTCAGTAGGTGCTCCTGGTCTCAGCCTCATACAACAGAGTGGAGCACATTTTCTAGCTCCTGGGCTTAGTTAACACACCCCAGGTATGCAAGCTCTGAGATGAGACGCTCGATTCACCAGCCGGCTTCTTCATTGGATCCAATGCCCAATGCCCAATGCACACTCCTTTTTTTTTTTAAATTATTTTGTTAGATTTTTCCCCATTTTCTCCCAATTTGGTAGCTAATTGCTCCCCCTTGCAAATCTATTCCAATCACCCATGTTGCCGTGGATACACCGGTGCGGCCCCGTCAATCAGTGACCCAGGAGGGTCAGGATATTAGGGAACGATACGCCTTCTACAAGCCGCATCGTCTCAAGTTGCCGCGACCGTGACTCCGAGGCGAGTGGAGTCAGGGCTCTACTGTATAAGCCCCTCCTACAGCCCCTGCCGAGCCCCTCCCCCCACCCTCAGAGCCGCTCCACGCGTGCTCGGCGTGGGACTGCAACAAACGGATGCCATTGCTTTAACAATTCTAGCAATTCATAGATAATAATAGACGCCGACCCGTCTTAAATGATTGAGGGGTTATTTCAAATAAAAACTGACAAACAGTACTTAGGTCACCAAGTGGTTTGTATCCAGGTTTTCAAGGTTTCCTTTCAATAGGAACAAGGCATGTGGATTATTTCACCCATCAATAACTTGTAGGAATCAGTGTTGCTGAAAGAAGCGGATAACATGGCCCTCCAGGACAGGGTTCTGACCCTGAGATTCCGCTAAGCTCTCTTAAAAAAAGGTGGAATTGATATCGGGCTGAGAAAGGAGGCATTAGTTGGTGAATAGTTAACAGAGATTACATACACTGCAAAATGTCTGGCTTCTTTAAACTTTTGAGGTTTGTGTTCTTATGTTTGCTAAACTCTGTGAAACAATGGATGGCCCTCAACTCTCTCTCTGTTCTCTCCCTAAGCTCCCGAGAAAATACATCCATCTCAATCTCTTTGAGGATACAAAATCTTTGTGATCAACCCCTTAGGAGACACCTGAAAATAGAGTTCTGGGTCACCCCATTTTTGGTAGTTTCCTTGTTGAGGAACACTATATTTTGCCTCCTTGCTACAGTAGGTCCAGAGCTCAAGGCTAGACAGCAGGTGGTGGAGAGCTCAGGTCTTCTCTGTGTTGACAGAAGTGCCCCTTGTCAGAGGTTGGAGGGGTTAGTTAACATTATTTACCACTGGCTGTGAAGCCTTACCATCTAGCACAGGGGAACCTGGCCTTAGCAGGCCGATGTCCAAAAATCTGCATCACCAAAATCTGGGCCAAACTCTCTCTCGGTCTCCGTGGGAGAGGAAGCCTGAAGCAGGCCAGGAGGCAGAGTATCAGTCCTGTTAATGAGAGATCTCCCTGGGCCTCTCTTTCTCTCTCTCTCTCTCTTCTTTCTCTTTCTCTCTCTCACTCGCTCTGTGTAGATGTGACTCGCACATTGTGGTCTAATCTTATGCCTTACACTTACACCCCATGCTCAAGTTAACACAGCATCTGCGCTTTCATATTTAGACATGAAGCCCTTGCACGCATTTTTTTTTGGATCTTACATTAAAGCACGTGTGCACCTTTTTTAATGTTACCTCATTTAAAACGTTTTTTTTTTTTTTTGCTTTCTTGTATCCTATGATGTTCTCATCCTTTATAAATTCTTATAGCAAACCACGTTTCATGCTGTAACTTTATAAACTGAAACCGTTTTTTCTGAACAAATCTATAGAATTTCAAGACATTAATGTCTACTATTGAAGCCTACCATCACTGTCTTACATTTAAAATATTTTTCCACATTTTCTCTCATTTTAAAAACACATTTAACCCATGTCCTACTTTCATTGCAAACTTTAGAACTTGCACTGAATTTATTTCCTGTATCCTGTCGGGCGGTGTTCTAAATGTTATGGTGAGCGATCTCAGTGTAATCACTTCATGGAACCATTTGATACAATACTGCAGTGTTCCGAAGCAGAAGATATATTTTGCTGAACACCAACCTAAAAGGGAACATTTTGTTGCCAGACCATGTTCATTGCTATGCCTTCAGACCACTGGTCGCGTTAGCCTAAAGCACAGACCAGAAAATAATTCCACAACACATGCCCGCACTGCATTGTAGCAATCATCCCAAAAAGAACAACTTGCACACCTAATGAGGGAGATCAATCATTTTTTTATTCTTTTTAGTTCTATGGGACAGGCTGTCAAGATAAGCATAAACAGTGATTAACCGTTTGCTAAATGCAGCCTACAGTCAAGAATTTGGTTCATGTTAACTGCTTATTTCGTCAGAAAGTACTTTTATTCTCAGAAACACACCCAGCACACGTATGAATCACATGGCTCCCATGAATGTGACCATGTATCTAATCCGAACTGTTCCGGTACCAACTGGCTAATTGGCTCTAGCATCTCCCAGGAATGAGAGGATTTCGGTCGGGTGGAATGTCGGCATCTCATTGAGCAGCACTGACCCCTGCTGGTTGATCGGGCACATGAAGCGTCTTCCTTTGGCTCACGTCTTTGAAAGCCTGACTTGCAAACTGCAGTGTGATTAAGACGCAGAAGCTGATAGTGTATGCTTCAAAGGAGAACACATGCTGTACTGCACTCTCCCAAATCAATAGTGCAGTTTGCAGCAGTGAGAATGGATTTAATTTAACCCTTCACCGACAAGAACCCACAACCCAGAATTTCTCTGTCATTTCCACATCTTGCAAGTTCAGTTCCATAGCCTTTGTTTCTACTTCTTTGTTCTTGGAAGGGGCATCTCAGAATGCAATACCAGTTTCTTTATGGCATGGGACATGGCTAGTCATTACTCTGTGGCTGAGTCATTTCCTTGCCTATCAGTCTACGAGTAGAATGTTCTGGAAAGAACCAGCCAGAGTGCATTAGTCAAGCTATAGCTGACTGTGAGCTACAGCAGGGACTCCCACAAAGTGCAGCCTGCCAGGGTAATCCTGCTGTACAGTCAGTCCACTCAGCAGCACACACCACCCATTACTACATTACCCAGACTGCACCACAACACAGCAGTGCCAGATACAAGACTGTGGGGCCCACCCCACACTGAAACAGTGACTTAACAGATACCAGGACATAGGCCCATCCACACATTGCTGTTGTGTTTTAACTGATACCAGACTATGGGGCTCATCCACACACTGGAACAATGCATTAACATACACCAGACTGTGGGGTGTTCAAATTTCCACATCTGAAATAACAAGTTAAGTTATATTGAGAAAATGAGCTCTGCCACTCACCTACTTGCCATATAGGATTCTGAATGTTTACATGTAACCATGCATTTACAAATAGAGGAAAAAATATTCCCACCTCCCCCTAATAACCCAAGTTCTCAGCAGTAGATGCAGACCTGAAACGTCACGATGACCTCCAAGCACAACCCTGCTGTAAAATGCCTGCTTGACCAGCTTGAAAATTGACCAAAATTGAACTGGTCATAAGCTGGTCTACCTTATTGATTCAGTAAGGGACACAACACTTCATCTTTCAATACGGGACAATCCTGTATTATAAGGGATGGGTGGCAAGGCAACTCTAGCCATGTCCGCACTATCACACAGTGGTGTTTTTCTGCCAGTGCTAAGGCTGAACTATAACACAGTGGTGTTTTTCCACTAACGCTTTGCCTGTGCTATCACAAAGTGGTGGGTTTCTGCCACCGCTAAGGCTGAACTATCACACAGTGGCCTTTTTTCCGCTAACGCTTCGCCTGTGTTATCACAAAGTGGTGGGTTTCTGCCACCGCTAAGGCTGAACTATCACACAGTGGCCTTTTTCCGCTAACGCTTCGCCTGTTTTATCATAAAGTGGTGGGTTTCTGCCAGTGCTAAGGCTGAACAATCACAGTGGTCTTTTTCCACTAACGCTTCGCCTGTGCTATCACAAAGTGGTGGGTTTCTGCCAGCTCTAAGGCTGAGCTATCACACAGTGGTGGTTTTCTGCTAGCGGTAATCCTGCATTATCACAAAGTGGTGTATTGCCGCTAACACTAAGCCTGTGCTATCACAAAGTTGTGATTCTGCTAAGTGATTGTAGTGTAGCCTAATTTAAGGTTAAGTAATCAGTCACCCCTGTCACTGAAACCATGAATAGTGTTCAGCTCTCTGTACATATGGCTAATGAGCGAATGGAGCTAATTCATCGTACACATTGTGGATGCTCTAGTACTATATGGCTTCAGTCCAGGTTCCAGCCTGCACTGTTGGCATAAAGGCTTACAGAGTAGAATTACAGAAATACGGTGTCATCAGCATTTTGCTTTTGCACAATGTAAAGGGGAAAAGTTTCAGTGTTCAGGTACTGAAGCTCTGGCATATGATACCTTTGAGTGCCTGTTTTAATCAGACTGGAAGAATACACACCAGAGCCCAGTAAGTATGAGGAGCGAGAAATAGTTAATGTGTATGCTTTGTAATGCTGTTTTCTAGTTTAATAATACCTGGTGCAGTGTCGAGGCTGATATTACTTTCAGTTATGTAGTGCTGTCAAGCAGGGACTTTTGTGTTAAACCAAAAAAGCAGACAATCCCGACAACAGAAACCTTTCAGGGGAAAAAAACACAAACCTCACAGGATATTACAGGTCAGGACGGCATATATCAGAGCGAGAGAGTACATGAGAGAGAGCGAGAGAGAGAGAGATAGATAGATAGATTCCCTCTACAGATAAAAATAAATTTTCTGATGAGTAACAGAATCACCACTGATTTCCCTTTCAGATAAAGAGAGGTACAGAACCTTTGCTGATTTCTTTTTCAGATATAGAAAGATAGAGACCTCAGTCATTTCCTTTAAAGAGAATCAGAATGATCACTGATTTCATTTTCAAATAAAGGTGTACGTACGTCACCTTCCCTCATTTCCGTTTCAGATTGTGGGCCCTATTTTGGTAACAACCCAAACACGCCTGGGCGCTAGTGGAATTACTGGTTTCATCTTGGGAAAACTGTATTTTTGTCTGCGCCAGGTTTGGAAGTTTTGAGGTCTGCGGTCAACCCACTCGGGTGTATGGTAAATGGTTGGCATTTATATAGCGCCTTTATCCAAAGCGCTGTACAATTGATGCTTCTCATTCACCCATTCATACCCACACTCACACACCAACGGCGATTGGCTGCCATGCAAGGCGCCGACCAGCTCGTCAGGAACATTTGGGGGTTGGGTGTCTTGCTCAGGGACACTTCGACACAGCCCGGGTGGGGGATCGAACCGGCAACCCTCCGACTGCCAGACGACTGCTCTTACTGCCTGAGCCATGTCGCCCCAAATGTCGTGTATCAATAGAAACATTTTGGTGTCGAATAATATGTTTGCATTTGAATCCAACCTCGACCAGGTTTTAACTGAAACATTGGCACATTATCCGATTTTGGTGGAGTTATGAAAGTGCCGTACATATCAATGCCTAAACACATAACACAGTTGTGAAAGCGCAGTGGTAAAGGTATATGATTCGGACACGCAAGGTCACTGGTTCTAATCCCGGTGTAGCCACAATAAGATCCGCACAGTCGTTGGGCCCTTGAGCAAGGTCCTTAACTCTGCATTGCTCCAGGGATTGTCCCCTGCTTAGTCTAATCAACTGTACGTCGCTCTGGATAAGAGCATCTGTGAAATGCCATTAACGTAATATAATGTAGTCCAGTGTCAGCTATTTAGGCAATGCATCTATATTAATAGTGGAAGCTACTTGAGTGAGAGATGAAGGGGAGACAGGGAGACTGGCTCTACACCTGTCAAATAGTGTTGTGGCTACTTACATTACAGTTATTTAGCTAACACGTTTATCCAAAGCGACTTGCAGTTGATTAGACAAAGCAGGGGCCAATCCCCCCCTGGAGCAATGTGGGGTTAAGGGCCTTGCTCAAGGGCCCAACAGCTGCACTGATTTTATAGTGGCTACACTTCAGCTTGAACAACCACAGTCAAGCACTTTAGCCACTAGGCTATAGGCAGCCCCTGCTACTCCAAACATTGAACCCAAAATACACTGGTAACTCAATATTTGACCAAACCTTTAGAATGTAAAAAATGCATTTCAGATGTTTGGCTCAGTCAGGTGGTACATGACAATTGATTTATTGACACTATAAAAGTGTCTTCAAGACACACAGAATGACTTGAATTCCATACTCCCATTCCTCACTTCTCCCAGATTATCCACCTGTCTTCTAGTTCCCATACCAAAAAGCTAGTGAAGGAGCGATTTCCTTTTCTTGGTCAACCAATTCTTCACATCATGAATTCTTCACTGTTATTATCCCATATTTTTTTAAGGCATAAATCAAGCTACTACTCAAGAAACCAAATTTGGATCTCACTGTCCAGGCTAATCATTTCAACCTCCCATTTCTATCAAAGATCCATGAGGAATGTGTAGCTCAACAGCCTTTTTTCTTTCTTACAGGCTAATGATGTGTATTAGATGTTTCTGTCTGGGTTTAGGAAGAACCATGGTCTTAGTAATGAATGATTTGTTTCTCTGGCTGTTTCTCTGTTCTTGTTCTGCTTGACCGGAATTTAAAACTATATAGACCAACATAATCTCCTCCACAGGCGAGAAAAATCAGTTGGTCGCACCGGATAAATTCTAATGTAGTTTAAATCCCATCTCTCTGACGGATCTGTGTGACACAGTAAATAAGAAGTCCTCTATGTATTCCATGGCAAACTTTTGAGAACCACAAATATCCGTCTAGGGTCCTTTGCCCTTTTCTTTGCATCATTAGTGGCATCATTCCACCCGAGGAATATATCAAAATGAAGGAAGGTGTTGACCCAGCAGGATACTGAAGAAATTGTCAGTGGTAATGGTCATGCACCCTGCTCCTACCAAATAGCTGAAGCTAAGTGGGTGTGGGCTTGGTTAGTACTGTATTTGGATGCATTTGAACTCTTCAGTTCAGCCCACAGGTTTTACACCAGATATACCAATGTATCGGACCACAACATTCAATTTTGGTCTCATTTGATCATTTAGTGTATGACTGAACAAAGGTGCTGTGGTCAGATGAGACTAAATTGAACATTTTGGTAAGATACATCGGTATGTTCAGTGTTGAAACACATAAAAGGAGATGCACCTCACACTCATGGTGAAATTAATGTTTGAATTTGGTCGGTTCCATTGAAACATGTATAAAGTACAGTATTTTTTAAGTTTGTATCAATTATATTATTTATTTATTAAAGTATTTTTGTGCATTGCCAGTCAGGGTAATAATTCGGAGCCTACTGTATCTATAACCTCTCGGTTGGATTACTGTAATGTTTTATTATCTGGTTGCACCAATTATGCCCAGAAACATCTCCACTACAAGAATATGCTGTAAGTTTTTACTGTCAACATATAAAGCTTTAAATGGTTGGGCTCCAGAATATCTTACCAAATTACTTATTCCTTCCTCTCCTTCAAGATTACCTAATTCACAAGGTGCTGGCTATTTTAAAATTCCATCAATGTTACAGGGATCCTCTCTTATGGAACAATCTTCCTGTACATGTTCAGGCTTTAAAAGTGCAGGCATAAAAAATACCTATTTTTTCCCATAGTAAAAAATTAGCATGTCTGTTAGACTGTCAGTTACACGCTGATTACACAAGCATTGAAACAGGTACCCACTGGAGTCCTGCTGAGCCAGTGCATATGACTCTTAGTCGCATGTGTTCTGTTCTGTTCATGTACTTAAACATGCCACTGCACTGTCAGTCCAGGATTGCCCCACTCTTCACATCTTTTAGATATGTTGCCACAGCATATTGTCCCCTGGACTTTTTCACATTTGGCATCCAAATCTGCAATTGTTGCTCTCCTAATTTCTACAGTGCCTAAATTTCTCCTTTCTCTCTGGGGGCTGAAGCCCTTCCCTCCAGCCCTGTCACTCCCCTGCTTGATGCCCACACCTTCACCCAAACTGGATCCCGAGGCACATCACCCCACCCCTCTGAGTTGCATATATACACTCACCAAGCACTGTATTCCATATTTATTACTTCTTTTTTAGACTTCTGCTGCTGTAGCCTATCCACTTTGCGTTATGATGTGTTGTGTGTTCAGAGATGCTCTTCTGCACACCACTGCTGTAATGTGGGGTTATTTGTGACCTGTAGCGTAGTGGCTAAGGAACATGACTGGAACCCGCGAGGTCGGTGATTCGATCCCGGTTGTAGCCACAATAAGATCCACACAGCCGTTGGGCCCTTGAGCAAGGCCCTTAACCCTGCGTTGCTCCAGGGGAGGATTGTCTCCTGCTTAGTCTAATCATATGTACATTGCTCTGGATAAGAGAATCTGCCAAATGCCATTAATGTAATGTAATGTAATTTGCGTTGCTGTGACCTTACTGTCAGCTTTGACCAGTCTGGCCATCACTCATTAACAAGGCATTTCTGTCCGCAGAACTGCTGCTTTCTTTTTGTTTTTTGCAACCTCTAGACACTAGTGTGCGTGAAACTCCCAGGAGATCAGCAGTTTCTGAGATACTCAAACCACCCTGTCTGCCACCAACAATCATTCCACAGTTAAAGTCACTTAGATCACATCTTTTTCCCATTCTGATGGTTGATGTGAACATTAACTGAAGCTCTTGAACTGTATCTACATGATTGTATGAATTGCACTGCTGCCTCACAATTGGCTTAGACAATTGCATGAATAAGTAGGTGTAATAAAGTAAAAATGTGCTTGTTGAGTTGACCTTATACTTTAGCCGAAACGGTTCGAAGTGGTGAATTTATTTTCTTTATTTCCAATAGTGGTATAAAACAAAAATGAAGAAAGAAACGAGCTATAGCAAATTCAGCCTGAATGCAGCGTCTATTCTCCCGTCCTGTTCGGCAGGCGCGATGCTTGCCAAATGGAAACTGTAGCAGCAGCAGGATGGAGAGGCAGACAGGACAGGGCTCTGCCAGCTGCCTCCTGCTGCCCAATGTGGGAACGCTGTTTACAGGAACCTTTTATTATAGCTCTCTGCACCGGTATATATGGAAAATATGTGTGTCGTTTGAGGGGGAAAATAAGTGATAAAGTGAAAACTATTCAGTTTCACCTTCCTTTTCATATCATGAGTAATGGTCTGTATCTTCTTTTCGCCTATTGATATCATGTGTAAGGCTTCGTTGTAACAGAGCCTCTCATAATGTGCTTTCCCTTTGGCCATGGAGAAAATGAGCAGTTGTTGCATTAATGCAATGTTTATTTTTGTATTTGTCGTCTCCAATCCCACCCGAATTCGGAATACACAAACTATTTACAAATGTGCCCATATACACCCCTGCTGTCAGCTTGGGAGAGCGGTGATAACTCGCGGTTCTACCCTGAAATACACGACGGCAGCCAGCTGCTTCTCTTCACACCACAGCCGCGAGCCGAGATCTCGCACAGCGGGGGGCGGAGAAGACCCAGTCATACACCTGCACCCGAATCGCAAACGGGGGGGTCCCTCAGCCAATCTGTCGCCGCCAACTGAATCCCTCCCCCGGCCAACCCAGAGCCAGCCGCCGTCCCTGCAGGGCTGCTGGCCGCATTCGGCGCTGTCACGAGTCTGAGTTTCCAGGGCCTTGCTGGGAATGTGGGTAAAATCACGCCCTGTGTGTCACGCGTGCCGTCGGTGAAACGCCGGGGGAGCTCTGCTGAGTGCATCTCAGTGTACAAGGCTGGCCCTGACACCTAGCAAAGCTTTCAGACAGCCTCGAAAGGGCCAGAAATGAGTCACCGACAAGAACATGGGCCATTAAAGAGCCAGGAGAAAACCCCAGACGGTCCTGCAGTACAGAGACCTGAGCCCATGGTGGAGGAACGTGAGGACATAAAGACTTTTCCTGGGCTGTGTTCGTCTACACCCTCAGAACGGACCTCAGATAAACTTCCAACCTAGTTTCACCAACTACTATTAGAGCCGTTCTTAACCCCCTGTGCCTTGTTTGCTTCAAAAGAAAATGCTGTCTTTTGTAAGTGCAAAGAACTGCGTCTAGAACAGAGTCATGGTGAAGGCTACTCCCTGGCTTATTCTGTAGAAGAAAGGGAAATCATTTCACATTTAACAAGTCTCAGATGGATGCCTCTGAAAACCCAAAGAAATGCACCACTCCTCCAAGCAAGTTCTCAACAACTTTCTGTAAAACTCGGATTTCTATGAATCTCAATCATGTTTTTTCCATCTAGAAGAAGATTCACTGATGCCACAGCGATGGTGCAGATCAGACCCTGACTGTGACAGAGCCTGCTGCGGCAGGCCAAGGAGTCCCATGAGATGCTAAGGTCCTGAACTGACTGAACGGCAATAAGGTTGTCCAGAGAGAAATTAGCAGCTTCATTCCGCAGGTATTTCCCCACACATTGCTCTGCAGACATCCCTACTGGTTGATCCCATCTGCTGACATTTTGGTGTAATTCTGTTTGGGGCTTTTCACACAAACAAGTTAGTCAGATAAAACAAAATAACAGCAACAGCATACAGACTGACGACCATCATCAGCACATTTGAAATGAAATGAAGGTATATACTATACATCCACACAGTCAGAGACATAGGCCAAACAACAGACTTTCCAAAATGCACTGGAACATCAGCGCGTGTGGGCATGTCTGCACGTGTGTGTGTGTGTGTGTGTGTATGTGTGTGTGTGTGTGGGTGTGTGCATGTGCAAGACGCAAACCACGTTGCAAGTTGCAAAAACAGGATGCCAAGATTACAGCTTGCTAAAAAGGACCTACAATAGGTCAGGTCTCAGAAAAGATCTTGTGGACAGATAAGACCAAAATTTACTTGAAACATGGTGATGGGGTGTTATAGTTTTGTATGACTGCCACAGGTGCTGATTCACTTGCCTATGTTGATAATGTAACTGGTGATAGCAGCAGCAAAATTACTTCTGAGGTCTACAGAACCATGTTATCTGGTCAAGTTCCATCAAATGCCTACAAAATGATCCTAAACATCACCAGTGCATTCTTACTTCTTAGCGCTATTCCAAACTGTTTATTTTAGTAAGTCTATGTCAAGATCATTTTGGTTTGGCCTATGTCTCTGTCTGTTTTTGTTTTTATTTCTCAGCCTCATAATTGCTTCCTTGACTGCCATTGGAACAAATCTGGTCTTCATGTTAACAAGCACCAATGATGGACTCCAAAGACAATCAAAAGCCTATAATCAAGACTAGATACTGAGAACTTTCTTATATCTGCACTAAGGAAGCAATTTAATAAACCTGAGAAGCCAACTATGCAATTACTTTTTGGGGGGACTATATAAAAAAACAATTGTGATTCCTACATACATCACCTAATAGGCACGTAAATACCCTAAAATTAAAGGGGACAGTCTGCACTTTCACCTCATATGGACTGTAGTCTACATCCCCACTGCTCTTGTGTATTAGTGGTGACACACCATGCACTCCCATTCACTGGTTCTCACATAAGCATTCATGAATGTTTACATAGAAAGGGCTATGTACAGTGTAGATGTAAAATATATGCTAATTTCATATAATAATGTGGCATGACAATCCTTTCATCCTCTGCACGGCCCTGCTGCAGAAGACCACAAAAGGTGGTGAAAACTAGTTTTGACTTTATCTGATTATGAAGTGAAATAAGCAGACAGCTGCAAAAATGTCAGTCTTTGTATGTGGCTTATTAGAAAGCAATGCATTGTATCATCTGCAGAAGAAATTCACTGAGCATTGCCAGGAAACCTTCTCTGTTCACTGACTCCTCCCCAAGCATAAAAGAGTTCATTTTCATTTTTTGAATGTGAAGTGCAAAACAGGAAATGAACAGACACGTGCGAAAATGTCAAAACTACCAGTCAGTCTTTGTATGTGGCTTATTAGAAGACGATGCATTGTATCATCTGCAGAAGAAACTCACTGAGCATTGCCAGGAAACCTTCTCCGTTCATTGACTCCTCCCCAAGCTTGATTATAGAAGAGTTAATTTTGGAGTTTTGACTCAGTATATCTATAATTCACTAAACTCAAGTGAACCTACTGAGGAAGCAACTGAAGAAGAATGGGAGATAAATCAGTCTACATAGCCATTATAAAGGACAACTGACTGGAAGTGAGTGGTGGGAGTTGAGGCGAGTTTCCCCCTCATCACTGTAAATCGCTTTGAGCCGCTGGCCGGTAGGAATGCGCCATATAAATGCAAGAGATTAATTAAGTGTCACTAAAAATGAAAATGTATTAACACACTGTGCACAAAACTATGAGCTGCATTAACACACTGTGCACAAAACTATGAGTTGCGTTAACACACTGTGACATGTTTGATCATAGTGATGGTAACAAGCGCATATGCAGGTTATACATGTGTTTTTTTCTTTGAACAATAGCTTTATTTTAGCACTATTATCTTACTAATATTCCTCAACTTTTGTGACCAGGTATTACCTAATCAAGTGAAAGATGTCAGCATTTACCATTGTATTGAAAAACATAAGCAGACAGGTTCGATAGCAGCAACCTCTCAAGGATAAATATAAAAACCTCACAGGATATTACAGATGAGTAATTAAACGGACAGCACATATCACACGCCGAGAGAGATGGGGAGAGCAAGTGAGGGAGAGAGAGACAGCGTGATAACAGAGATAAGGAGGCAGTCGGACAGACAGTCTGGGCTGTTCACCAGCTGCAACATCACGATTTCTTCTCACATAGCACACACAAACACGCACGCATGCAAGCACATAGACAGGCACACACACACACACACGCACACACATGCCCACACACACACACACACACACACACATATACACACACATGCCCCCACACACACTTACACACACACACACATGCCCCCCCCCCCCCCCACACACACACACACACACACTCATACACTTTGCCCTCCCCAGTCAGTCCCAACACCTCTGTACTTGAGGCAGCGCCACCCACCAATCGCAGCCAACGGAAATACACAAATATACTGTCTTACCAAACAATGTGTGTTTCCTGAAAAAAAATAAACATAATTTTTTTCCCCACTGTGTTCAAAAGAGATCATTTACCTTTGGGGTATTCTGATAATATCTCAGTTTTAATGTTTGTTTTTGATTTTCGCATCACAGTTTTATGTGCAAAGATGGAAGTTTACAGGGGGTTTCTGAAGACCAGCTGGCTGTATATGAGACAGATTGATGTTATAGAGATTATTCACAATAATTATACATGTTTTATATTGTGATGGTACTTCCATTGAGCACAGCGGAAATGGTTCCAATTGTAAATAAGATTAAACAAAATGTTTGAAGAATTGGGTAAGACTGAATAGTTATATACACTCACCGAGCACTTTATTAGGAATATATTTACTTTATTACACCTATTTATTCACACAATTATCTAATCAGCCAATTTTGTGGTAGCAGTGTAATGCATACAATCATATAGATACGGGTGAGGAGTTTCAGTTGATCATCACATCAACCATCAGGAAAAAATTTGATTGAAGTGACTTTGATCATGGAATGATTGTTGGTGGCAGACAGGGTGGTTTGAGTATCTCAAAAACTGCTGATCTCCAAGGATTTTCACGCATACTAGTCTTTAGAGTTTGCAAAGAATGGTATGAAAAACAAAAAACATCCAGTGAGCAGCAGTTCTTCAGCCAGAAAATCTTGTTGGTGAGAGAGGTCAGAGGAAAATGGCCAGACTGGTCAAAGCTGACAGGAAGGTGACAGTAAAGCAAATAACCACACATTACAACAGTGGTATGCAGAAGAGCATATCTGAATACTCAATGTGTCAAACCATTAAGGGGATAGGCTACAGCAGCAGAAAACTTAATAAGTCTAAAAATGAAGTCTAATAAATATCTAATGAAGTCTAATAAATATCTAATAAAGTTCTCACTGAGTTTATACAATTCCAGAAGTGAACTATCTCTTTTAAAGAAGCAGTGACTCTCTGAATGCATCATGAAAATGTATATTAATGCCCAGCAATTATGGTCCACTGACCCCAATCTGCAGTCATTATCCACCAATCAATGAGCGTTTTATACACCTCTATTTCCAGATACAACCTATCCAGACACCAACACTGAAGATGAGAAGGCAGAGCACCCAATCACATATTCTCAACATTATATTAGCATCACTGTAAGGTTACATTAATGTTACCATCAACAATATGACTCTCAGATCTGATATTCTGTATCCAATGACAAAGCACTAATCCAATGACATCTCCACGTCTCTTTGAAAATATAATTAAAATCAAAGCAATTCTCAAATAAATGTGAACTGCTGCCCATGCAGAGAAATCCAAAACATGTCCTCCGGGATGGGCAAATCTTGTTCCAGAGGGTTGCCTTAATTAAAATAATGATATCAGAAATGGCCTTACAGTACTTCTACAGTACCAAGAAGTACTTTAAATTAGTTCAAGGAAGTTTTGAATTTGCTCACCTGGTCGGCTAATTCATAGTGATTCACTCCACTTTATTATCACTCGAGCTATGAGAAATACATTCCTCTTATTTGGCCAGGTTATAAGAAAGTGCAGTAAAGACTGGTAATTTGGGTAGTTCAGATTTTCTGTTCTGATACATCACAGTCTGCCTTAATCCTGTTTCATTAACCTTGCGTTTCACTCTGGACCTTCAGCCCAGACCTTATGTCCCTTCTGAAGTGTTAACAGGGGAAAAGGTGTGGGCGTGCAGCCAATTAAGCAACAGGAAAAAGTTCAGGGAGGCCAAATTTCTGGGTCACATTCCAGTTTAGGAATTTGACACAACACTGAAGATAACACCCCTAATTACCCTACTGAAGTCGGTTTCTTAAAACACGCAAGCGCGCACACACAAAGCTGAATAGGGCATATTGCAAAGCGTATGATTTCGCCTTCTCATTTAAGATATAGAAAACTGTCCTGACGCACTGAACGCGCTTTAAATCCGAACCGTCAACATCGACCTTTCCATTCTGCATTAAACCAGGTCTGCCCTGCCAACCGTGCGTGCCAACTGATAAGTGCCTCGAGACGGTAATTTGGGTTCGGAACTCTACATGGCTTTATACGAACCGGGTTCGTATGCGATTTCAATGGCTTGGTATAAATAACAACTACTGGGTGCGCAAAAACTGCTTACGTTTACGAGTTCAGCCCCTCGGCACGAAAGCTAAACCCGACAATAGTGAAGTCAAGGAGGGTGATAGAGATCTCCGAGGTGCTTTGGCCAACTGCGAGAGCTCATTTGCCTCCCTCATTAGCCAGCTGCCCTGTCCCCGGCTGTGGACGGACAGGCAGATGACACCGTTAACATTTCAGTTCGCAGCTGCAGCTGTCCGACGCTAACGAGCCGGCGGCATTCTTGTAATTAGTCCCTTGTAAAAATTGCTGCCTGCAGCAGTACAGGAAACCAATCTGGGGATGGAAAAGCTGGAGTAAAAATGAATTAATCTAAAAATAAACGTTCAATGTTTAGTCTCTGCTTGGTTTCTAATCTCAAATAGAGTTTGCGCGATGCTAAATCGGGAATAAGAGTTCGGTTATGCTTTTACGCAATTTTGAGTAGCCAACGTTTTGTCCACGTGCACTGTAATTTCAAGGGTATATATTTTCACAGTGGTGGTTGATGCATTGGTCACAAACTAGGCCTACTGTTATTTTGTGATACATTTCAACATGTTTCTTCTGAATGTTGTAATGGAATCTAATAATGTAACAGGTTGGGTGTTAGTTTAAGCCTTCATTTTGGGTTTTATTTCATGATTAGGAATGGCGTGGATGCGTTTATGGAGAATGTTTTGGATTTTTTGGCTGTTGTAAGTGGTGGTGGTGGTGGTGCTTGTTTGTGTCTGTTTGTGCCTGTGTCTGTGTCTGTGCATGTATGTGTGTGTGCATGCATGTGTGCGTGTGGGTGTGTGTGTGTGTGTGTGTGTGTGTGTGTGGATGGGTGCGTGCAAGGGCATGTGTGTGGCCAGAGGGTGCTGGGACTTGGTCCTCTCTTTGTTCTGGTTTTAAATTGTTATTTTAACAAACTGTGAATAACCATTTTAATCTGGCTAATCCATACAGTTTAACTGGACACCTCTCCACCCCAGTTTACTGGGGTGACAGTGGTGCTACAAACTGGCTACCGTGAAATAACCAGGTCTGTGCTACACAGTGGTTTGGGCTTCTCCCCGTCACAGTAGAGCATTGATGGGAGAATAAAGTTTCACAAACCCCATTATGAGCGGCACTAGATAAATGAGATCCAACATTACCATCAGAATTAGATCTACTTCTGACATGAGAAAGAATCTTGCGGTTGAACGAGGTCAGCCGACTGGACTTGCAGCTGAGAGCTTGAGGGTTTGGGACAGTATGTGTGCTTTCAATGTTCCATTTTAGTAACGCACCAGCAAAGGAAATGGAAAAAAAAAAACTGACAGACACACTGAGATGAAAAATGGTGAAAGAGGCACTTGGAAGAAGGCAGGAATCGTGAGCTTTGCCTCGACCACAGAATTGATTTGTGCAGTCGTAAGCCATTCCAGAATTCCCTCCCCATATTAACAACAGTGTCAAGGGCTAATGAGGTGCAAAGGATCAAACTGTTTCCCAAGAATAAGATTCTCTCCAGTGGTTATGCTTGGAGAGGAAGACAGCACTTTCTGCAAACAATCAACACCTTTCCCATCAAATTACAACCGACCCATTAACTACGTGACCTCATCTGTGCTTCACTGAAGCTCAACAATGAAGCCATTGACAATAGACAGCAGTCTACTTAACTCAGGACAGAACTACTTGCAGCACAGCATGTATGAGCCATCACAGTTATGGCGACAACGCGCTGTGTCATAAACGAAAGCAGGGGCCCACAATTTTATCGCAAGTGACTGGCGAGGTCAGTGGTGCACCGTGATTGATGCACTCCCTTGGTGTGGTCACCTCTGCTGTTTGGACGGCCATTTTGTTCAGCAGTGCCCAGAGTGCTTGACCGGTGCTCGTGGGGTGCGCATTCAACCCGCCCTGTAAGTGGGTCACATGGGGCGGCAGGAGTCACAACTTTTTAACATTGAGGAAAGGGCGCGCGTCAGCGGAAAAGCCGCGGGACGAACCAACGTTTCCTTTTCTCTGATAGGTCCCACACCTGCCGGGGGTGCTACATGGGACTGGAGGAGACCTTGATGAGTGGGAGAGGGAGAGAAAGAGATAAAGAGCTAGAGAGAGGGAGAGATGGAGAGAGGGAGTGGGAGAAAGAGAGCTAGAGAGAGGGAGAGAGAGAGAGTGCTAGGGAGAGGGAGAGGGAAAGAAGGTGAGACAGTGAGAGAAAGAGAGGGAGACAGAGGGATGGAGAGAGATGGTGAGCGTAAAGGTGAGAGGGAGAGAGAGGGAGAGATATAGAACAAGGCTGTTCCAGGATGGGACAGACAAAGAAAACTCAGATTCCCTATATTCCAGAATGGGCCAGACAGGGATAACACATTCCCTATATTCCAGAATTGGTTAGACAGGGATAACACAGTTCCTTATATTCCAGAATGGGTCAGACAGGGATAACACAGATTCCCTATATTCCAGAATTGGTTAGACAGGGTTTCTATGTGCATGTATGTATGTCTGTGTGTTTTTGTGTGTGTGTAACTGGTACAGTTACTAAATACAGGTACAGACAAAATGCTATGCATAGTGCCCCCCTCCCCCCACCAAAAAAACAAACAAAAAACATACAGAAAGTTTTAGGCCATGAAGATATCTGAGTCTTGTTGCTTTAATTCGGTGACTACACTGAGGACGTTTTTTTTTCCCTCCATTTTCTGCTTGCAAGTGCAATCTGTGCATTTAGAGATTGTAAGAGGGAGAAACAAGACCAAGGCAAGAGCAAGAGACTGAAGTCAGCACACTTCTCTTTTATAAATCAAGAGCTGGACAGAAAACAGGAGCGGGAGATTAGGCACAGTAAGGACAGGGGGTATAAATTATGAATCAGAGCCTATGCTTCTCTCCAGAATTTCATTGTGAGGGCATAGCTACTTCTCTAGTTATTCTTCAAAAAGTGCTGGGGCATTCAAGTCTTCACAATGTGGTTAAATTGATCCGGGCCGCTTGAAGACAAAAATATTCTGCGCGCCAATACAACCGACCCTCATGCTAAAAAATAAATAAATAAATGTTTGAGTGGTTTGAAATTTGACTCGGCGGTGGCCCGAGACCAGTCTATCACCCACCTCTCTTGTATCAAATGCTGTATGTAGGCTCGTGTTGTGTAGTCACAAAGCTCACGTCTCAAAGCAACCAGATTTCAAACGTTCAAAACAGAAATAAGAAAAGTATAAGGTGCACCCAGCAAAGGCCAGTTAAACAGGTTGGCTGATCAAGTGTATAATCATTAATAGTTAGGATCCGTAGGGAAGAGAGTCAAGCACCTGCCACTCACACTCCCCTGACATGACAGATTCCAGACAACGCAGCGCTGTCTATCGGAAGAGTGAAAGCAGCTGCTCAGGCCAGTGCGCATGTCAAATAACTGAGGTCATTGTCTACCTTTATAAAGTTTCATATAGGCTATATAATGATGAAGCAAGAATCAAATGCTGTTTGCATTATAAACGCCTCGGTATTTTTAATTTAAGTGTTTTAAGAAGGTGTTATGAAATACAATTAGCGTTATGTCCCGGTATAGCTCTTAAAATGAAACGAATACATTTGCTATCAGAAAAAAACAGCCAATCTAACATTTCACTGTAAGTTGTACTCGGTGTAACTCGGTGCTGTGTCTGGTCATAGCAACACTGGCGTACAGCGGAGCTGTCCAGAAGCTTTAAGTGCTGAAGCATGCTCAATTAGTTTAGCTGGTCTGAATATGCCATGTTAAATCGACAGTGAAATATTTAACTCCGGCTTTCTTAGGAAGAGGTTGTCCGTTGAAAGATTTCATATTGGGATAGTCAGAGGGTACTCAAACACAAAACACAGATTTATCGTGAAATGTAAATCATTAACTAATAGGCTACATATTTGATCGCACACTAATTTACGTTTATTGATTACTCAGCTTCAATGCGATTAAACTGCTGAGGAACTTACAGTACACCGTTTAAAGGCGTTAAAATGTAGGCTAATGAGCATTGCTTTTCTCTGAAATCACATATAACTACGCATTAATTTGTTATGATTCAGCTAAAACCGGCTATAGGCTATGCCTGAGCTCAATCAGCTCATCGACCTGAAATAGCCTACAAGCACAATTGTCTGTTATACAGGCGATACTGAAATACCGTTTCAGCAATTATGTTCCCAAGAGAACAACAGCAAATGGATTCTACATCACACAGATACGTATATTCCTATGAATAATTGTTTAAATCGTTTGGTTATTGGTTTGATTAGAGAATTGCGTTTGAGAAAAAATAGTTAGGACAGGAAGAATGATCCTTTCAGTGGAAAGTAGAACTCATAACACTCATAAAGCTAGTGGCACGCTTCCCATTTAGCTATGGACATAATGTTCTCTTTTCCAACAAAAAAAAAATTCTGTCATTGAATACATTAAGTTAATAAATGAGATTTCAAACGGAACAACACAAGAGCAACATATAACTTCCCAAATGGAACACCCCCAGTTTATTCTTGCGGAGCATATTTGGCCCTGCTCAAACCTCAATAGTCATGTTCATGCGTAAGTGTTAAACCATTTTGTACTTACACATAAGCGTGATATATAAACGCCCATCCCCTCGGTCTTTCCAGAACATTGTAAAGGAAATTTTGTAGTTTTCTATAGAAGGCTTTTCTCTTGGTCTTGGGTGGCTTGCCGGAAACGGAGATGCTGGACCTGGGTTTACTTAAAATGCTGCCCCGTTTCGTCGCTTCAGAACCTGCTATGAGCAGTGCCCCGTCTCTGGTTGAATCGGCAGCACCGGGATCCAGTCCAACAAAGCCGACTTTGAGCTTTTTCTCCCCGGCTGGACCCGGATAAACGCCGCCGTTGCGGGACTTCTGCACCATCCTTAAAGTCTGCTGTCATGGGTAGCCAGTCGGAAATGTTTTGAACCCTTTGCCGTTTGGAAGCATTGCAGGGCTGGGAGTGCGGGAACGCAGGAGCCCCGTTAGTGCCTGGTCGCGCGCTGCCTTCGCTGCTGCTTCTGCAAAGCAAACTGAGTCGCACAAGAATCTGCAATGTGCATAGTCTTCTCGTCTCTGTTCCTTCCGGCCACCTGACTCTCAACCAAAAAAAGAAATACTTAAATGAAAAGCATCCATTCAGAGACAATCGACAGACAAATATCAACAAAATTATTAATTATTACAATTAATAACATGATTAGAGACCAGAACAGCCACACACAAAAAAAAAAAAAAAACGTAGTATAGAAATAGCAACGATGAATAAAAACCCAATGACAAACTAGTGCTATAAATTTAAATAATTAATGATAATTTAAACCGTTTGCTATATATTTCTGGTTGGGGATTTTAACACGATTTGCTGTCATCACAGATGTTTAATTGAAAACTTGGGATAAACTTACACCAATAAAATCCCCAGTTTGTTACTGGGTGAATTATAGTACATATGGCTTCTTACAAATTCTATAGAGAATTCTATAGAGAAAAAGGAAACTCTAGAGATATTGGTTCATAAAAAGGGGGGTTATAGTCATATACAATGCCAAAGTTGGGTCCAGCCAAAAAATTTCCAAAAAGCATAGCCAACCAAGTAGTTGGTAAGGTGGAAATTAATTGAGTTGTTACTGCTACTGTGCGTCTTGACATATTTTGATAATTTCACAACAAAACATACATTGATGGCTTCCTACATCAGTGTAATTTGATGTATGGTGTCCAGACTTGAAATACTCTGTATTAATTTATTGGTTAAGAATAGCTACAAACAAAATGAGGTCAAATAGGTCATTTATTCAAAAATTACACAATGCCAAAGTTTGGTCTCGTCAGAATATGATTAAAAAGTGTTTGATGTTTAACCAAATATTGGCCGGACCAACTTTGGCTTTGTATAGTTTCTGAATTCACTTAAGATATGGTAAATGGTAAATGGTTGCATTTATATAGCGCCTTTATCCAAAGCGCTGTACAATTGATGCTCCTCATTCACCCATTCATACACACACTCACACACCGATGGCGACTGGCTGTCATGCAAGGCGCCGACCAGCTCGTCAGGAGCATTTGGGGGTTAGGTGTCTTGCTCAGGGACACCTCGACACCGCCCGGGCGGGGGATCGAACCTGCAACCCTCCGACTGCCAGACGACTGCTCTTACTGCCTGAGCCATGTCGCTCCAAAAAATCAAAACAACCCCCAATTTCCACTTGCGGGTAATTTTTAGGTTAATACCCCCACCCCCTATTTAAGAGCCAATATCTCTAGGACAAATCCAATAATTATAATGTTTTGCATGTTCTCTATTGAATATGTGAAGAACATTTACAGAAAGTTTGAGCAAAATTTGAGTGGTTGCCCCCCACACCTCTGGTTGATCTTTCACAGAATGACCCCATGGCAGGGACCCCAACCCTAGTACTGGAGGGAAATGGGGTCTGCTGGGGACCCCAGTTATGGTTCTGGAGAGCCGCAGGGTCTGCTGGTTTTCTGCAGGTATATTTTGAAACTTGAAGTTCTCTAATAGCAAAAGGCATATTCAGGACATTCAGATGCCACTTGTTAAGCAACCAACACATGGCAACGTCTTAATCACCTCAATGAATCATTCAGTTACCACAGGAGGGTGTATAATCTCATCCAAGCAAGGCTGGGCTGTGTACACAAACTTTTGTTCTAGCGCAGCACTAAAACACCTGATTGAACACATCAACTACTCATGGTCTTCAATAAAAACCCAAATTCGCTGAATCATGGTTTTAGCCCTGAGCTTGAACAAAAACCTGTACCTTAACCATCCAGCCCTTTCCAGAGAAGACCAGGGTACCCTTGGTTCAAAGACTTGCAGTAAGAAAGTCTTATTGTAATCCTTAGTCGTATAATTGGTTGTGTTCCTTCGATTTGGCTCTACCAAATACTGCAGGTACAGTGCTGACAGTGACACCTAGAGGATGGGGACTGAAATGCATCTTAAATGCTTCTGAGGTCATGGCCGTATTAGCATAGGTACATAAAATAAATGGAGCAAATAACATTTCTTCATAATAATAGCATTTAAAAAAATAAAACAACTATCCATCAATTCAAAAGTTAATGTTAAAACATCTTGGGGCAAGATCGACTCTGGACCAATGTGAAAGAGTGTGAGTATTGGACATTAATATTATCCTTTCATTAACGTTTAACTGGAGTCTTGACAAAGACTGATGAGAGTCTGAAATTGCAGTCAGTGTAAAAGCAGGTGGCAAAAATATCGTCAGCCAATATCAATTAGAGTTGAAGTTCTTCTGAGATTTGACTTCCCCTGTAAAACAGCAACAAACTGGTATTGAATTTTGGAACGCACCCATGATTGAGTGCAACCAGACTTCAGAGGAATGCTGGAACAGAACACTGATTCCCACAGAACAGAAGATGCATGTTCGAATTTCATTATCCCACCACAAAATCAGGGCTTACATTACATTACATGTCATGTCATTTGGCTGACACTTTTATCCAAAGCAACTTAGTTGATTAGATTAAGCAGGAGACAATCCTCCCCTGGAGCAATGCAGGGTTAGGCCCTTGCTGAAGGGTCCAATGGCTGTGCGGATTGTATTGTGGCTACACTGGGGATCAAACCACTGATCTTGCGGGTCCCATCAGAGTATGGAGTCCCTTACATGCGAAGTACATTTTCAATAGCATAAAATCAGATTCAAAATTCAACTGTGTGTATTGCTGGCATTTGTTTCATATCGGTGGTTTTCAGTCCTGATCTTTGTGACTGGTTGCAAGGTCTCCTGGTTTGGCGGTCACCTTACAGCTAACCAGGTGAGCTACAGGTGTAATCAACAGCTGTAATTGAATAAATATACAACATAATGAGGCTCCAATAGGAAATGGCCAAAATGAATGGCAGCACAGCACACTGATGTGCTCAGTAACACTATTTGGAACTTCAATGCCTAAGATCGGATGTTCAAAAAATATATATGAATTATCTATCTATTAAAACCAGTATTTATATGGATTTCATTTAACACTGTGAGTGGGTGAGTGTGTGTGTGGGTGGGTGTGTGCACATTTTATTTGAGTGGTCATGAGGTGCAGAGGTTAATGGGCTTGGCTTTTAACTAGGGGGCTGCTGATTGGGTTCCCAGGAAGACCATTGTACTCTAGGGAAGAAGCAAAGCCTGAATTGCCAGCAGTACATTTCTTGTCAGTATAAGGGACAAAAAAGGGTTTCCCAGTGAACAGTGACTAAATAATGACCCCTGAATGACGCACCTGCACACTAGACCCGTTCTGGCTTTGCCACTCCATTTTCCCCACCGCTTTTTTTGGGGCGTCCGGTTTCTGGCCCACTTCTCCATTGCTATAGCAACAGTCAGATAGCTGCACTGTGACTGCTTCTGAGTGTGCAGGGACAGGTGTCAGACGATGCTAATCAAGGTGAAGGCCTTTTATCTGTTCAGCCCCGGGGCCTCACAGAGCCGTCAGGGGGCCCTCTGAAACGGGCCACTGCTTGCTTTCGCTGTGCCAACTACTCAAAATGGCACAGGCAGTTATATCACAACCACTGGCGTGGTCTGGATTCCACAACCAGAAGGTGGGTCCATCCCTGCACTATGGGCGACACTGGCGGTAAGAGCAGTCGTCTGGCAGTTGGAGGGTCACCGGTTTGATTCCACCCTGGGTTTGTCGAAGCGTCCCTGATCAAGACACCTAACCCCCAATTGCTCCTGACGAGCTGGTCGGTGCCTTGCATGGCAGCCAAACGCCGTTGGTGTGTGAGTGTGTGTGCTAATGGGTGAATGAGAAGCATCACTTGTACAGCCCTTCGGATAAAGGCGCTATATAAATGGCGCTATACAACCATTTGCTACAACAGCATTTTAACAGACCCCAGCGGACGATGTGGCTAATCAGGAGCAGGGTTAGGAACTCCAGTGGACCCAGCAGGCACTGTCAGTCCAGGGTTGGGGTCCCTTGTGAAATGGAAGGATCACTACTGGTTACTAAGGTTACCACTATGGCAGGGGTGCCCAATCATGTGCCATGCAGGGTGAGAGTATGCAGGTTCATTCCAACCAATCACTGCACCGGCTGATTAGTCCCCTCCTGGACACCCCTGCGCTATGGCATCACAATGACATCACAATGACATCAGAAACCAACAGAAACGCACTGTAATTTGTAGATGTTTTATTAACTAGCAAATAGAGGTTAATAATAATCTGGAAAAAATTAAACCTTTTTCTGTACAATGTTTTAGGGCACACAAACTAAAATCAAACAAATTATGTACAACAGTGAATATTTAGAAAAATGACAAGTTAAGTATTACACATAATATCCAAGCACAGCAAATACTCTCTCTTGGTTAGAAATATTCTCTCTTGCTTCAAATAAAAGATAGTGAATAAAATAAAATACTTTTAATAACAATACTGCTCAAATGATTATTTAAATCAGTTTGGGGACCTCATTTTTAAAGAATAAATTAACAACATTGCTGCAGAAAGAAAAAAAAAAAGTTTTTTGAACCATTAAAACAGGACAGAATGAGATTTTACGAGACTGGTAGCCTGGTAGACCAGTAGCAGCCATTCTGTAAGATGTGTGAACCTGAATTGGTTGTCGGTTGAAAACTGGAAACCTTTCCCAATTTTTGGAACGGCAAAGAAACTGCAACTGTAGTTGTATACTACCAACTGTTTCACAGATGCTACTTCAGCAGGATTTCAGGTGCCCAACCAACCACAGGGGGTCTACTGCACGGGGGTCAACTCCATCAACCGAGTCCCTCACTCACCAAATAGCACTATTACCACTGAGCACAGATTCGGTTGGGTTAATGTCCCATTTTCATTATTTACTTATTCATTACAAAGGGGAGCAGGGCAGTCTATCCCCCTGTATGTCAGGCAGGTAGAAAGCAGAGAAGGGTAACGGACAGAGACAGAACTTTTTCCAGACAGGGGATAGGTATCTCAAAGGTTTGTACCGTACGTTGCACCTGCAGGTTTTTTATTTTTTTATTTTAACAAATATTGGGTTTTTCTTCCCGGTGAGGTTACCCATTAATACAAGTGGTTTAAAGAAAAAAGAACAACAATCTGTGACAAAGGAAATAAGTGCATACAGCCTGTCAGTGAAAGAACCCACAGAATTACCTTTCCGCATGTGCACCTTTAAAAGGATTCCCCCCAGAAACACAAAGGAAACAGCTGTGACCCTGTATCTTCACTCCTCAGAAGAAAGTTCTAGAATATTTGACTGTACATTGGTCTTCACTTCTCAAGAACGCAATTCACAATTTCTTTTAAAAAAAGAAAAGAAAAAAAAATGTTAAATGAGTACCCTCATCAAACGACAGGACCTCAAATTCCCAAGGCCTGCTGGAAGGAACTGGCTTTTCTGATTAATATCCTATGACTACGGCAGTTGCACTGACAGCCTCGGCAAGTTTATGGACGCCCTGTTCTCTGGTGGAACATTGGGACACAGTAAGGGAAAAATATGGCTGTCAACAACCAAATGAACTGCGCCAATTTTTGTATAATAGGCACACAAACTGACAGAGAGGTTAGATGGAAAATAAATGCTACAGACTTTGTGTCCTCAGACCGTAGGCGAGTGTGACGCTGTTTCTTTGTAAACACTTTCAATTTGTTTCACTGACCTCCAAAGTGTAATGCGTTGCATGTGAAATGTCTCATTTGCGTAAAGTTGCTGTCCAAAGATAAGGGCAATGTGTAGCAGCACTGAATCTGGTCCTGCAGTAAACACATCGTACTTGTATTTCAACTTTTACGACGGCCCAATTAAACCTTAATTACGGTACCATATGAAATCCTTTTTTTCTTCTTTTTTTAAATCAATGACTTCTCTCCATATGTGGTTTAGTATGAAATAGTTGTGACTCTATTGCACTTGGACATGTTGTAAAGACTGCTACCAGCTTGTAGCAATTACAATTTCACATAAAATACCAGAACCAGTATATTTTCAGAGACATAAGCATCAGAAAATCTGTCCATTATGTGAAAATGAATCCCAGTGGAAAACATAGCACACACCAACTCAATGGCCTCAAAAACATGTAAAAGACTGTTCAACACTGTCTCACCAGAAAGGCTCCATCTTTGTAAGCAACAATATTTTGATAAATAATTAAAATATTAAGACAAAAAAAATAAGAGAACAGGAAATAATTCAAAGTGAAGATTAAAGATTAAGAGCACTTGCATAGAACCCTTTCACATAGTTTATGAAAAAAGTAATTACATTTCCGTGAATCATTTTGGAAAATATTCACTGCACATATGTTTCTGTGAAAATTAAACTGCATTAATACATGTAAAAATGAATTATTTCAAGGGTAAAAACCCAACATTATCTTAAACTGGCCTGACCTGAGAAGGACTACAGAATTAGCCTATGACTTACAAAAATTCTTCAGCAGTTTATCGGATTAAAACACTCAAATGTAATGCCTTTTAGGTCACAGGAATGACAGCACAAGTATTTGTGTTGGAAATACCATCTAGATACAAAGTTGAGTTTACCTTCGCTCTCTACCACTAAAATGACAGTACAAAGAAATTTATCAAAGCCTCATAATGTTATTAAAACCAGAACTGTGCTGCAGTTAAAATGCACCTCGGGCACAGTAGGTTCTTAAAACTGATGCCGTGACATGAGCTCAATTGAGCCCCAGTTTACAGGGAGGGTCCACTCAGAAAAGCCTAGCAAACATAAGTCAGTTAAGGAATTCAGTTTGAGGGTAACAACAGCCTCAGTGACCAAGCAGATCTCCCAACATCTATAATCTATAACAGGGATCATCAAATCGCGGTTCTCGAAGGCCAAGAACTGCAGGTTTTCCAACCTCCCTTTACCAGGTGTGAAGACAGTCTGGCCAGTCAGTAGCACTATTTGTTCAGTTAATAACCTGGGAGAAAAGACAACCAGGGCTGTATTTGGATTTAAGCGCCAGATTTGATGATCCCGGATCTAGAGCCTCTATCTATGATATATGTCAAAAGTGGCTTCGAGCCACTCGTATTCCTGCTGTAGCAAGATTCCCTAGTGATGATAAAACTGAGAAAGCCAGTTACTGGAGACAACAGCGGGTGGTGTTTGTACGGTGGTGGTGAGGTAAAGGCAGAATTTCTACCCGGTTTAAACAATACTGACAGCATTTTCTTTGATAAATAACAGAAACGTAAGCCCTTTTGACGAGGCAGCAAACGCTAACGCAAAAGTATGATCACAAAACCGAGGTCAGCGTATAGAAACAGCACCGAACGAAACTTCGTTCACGCGTTTCAGCGACTCGTCAAACTCTTCTTACCAAATCCTTCAAATGCACAGCATCATTACAAAGTATTCAATGTTTTACATGTCATATTTTATGGTCTCAATATTTTTTTAATTATTATTATAAGCATTAATTTGCTTCAAACAGCATATATACCTACTATATGTTGACCCTTGTGAAAATAAAATATTGTTATGCAAATATGTACAAGAAAATAAGAAAATAACAACATAATGCTTAAAACATTATTCAGTACCTCGGTTTTCCCTTTGCTCATATATTTCCTGTAATTTACAGTAGGCCTATATTCCAACAATAACAACGATATACATGATTCTTCCTTGCCGGCATTTTAGCATTTTTTACACCTTCATATGATTTAGATGAAAAAAAAAAAACGATTATATTATCTTTAAAACAACAATGTGCTATGCGAGATTTGCGAGAGAATGCTACCGCGCTCTAATGAACATTTCGCTAGGCTAGGCTACTTATTGTGCAGGACCTGCAGACTGGCAAATGCGAGGATGCTAGTTAGCTACCACACGTGATTAACAGTTAAAGAATGGTTCCAAATTCTCAGCCTCCATTAACCGGTTAATGAAACACTTTTAAAATAAGCATAAAGGCAAAATTCTGTTGGTCCATTAAATAGGCTATTTTATAGGCGACATGATATTCGGCCTGGAATGCTTCTAGTTTTTCCCATTTTTAAAAATACCTGATATTAACTGAGAGATATAATGAGATATTTCAGTATTCAGATGTAGACAATCAAAAATAGGTTATCAGCTCGCTCGCTTCAGTACAGTGGTGCTCCGGCCAACCTGAAACTGTCCCACAATGATCGACCTGAAGGGAGAGGCCTGGGAACTAGCCCCGCTCGCCCACTCAGCCGCCACTAGCGTTCAGCACGACTAAAAAAGAATTAGACTTAATCAGAATGTGAGCGTGACTGAGACAGCAGGTGATATTTGCAGTCTAAGGCTAGTGAATAACACTGATCGTATATCTTTTTTTCTTTTTTTTTACAGTCCTATCAGCGATCACATAGCTGTATGGTAAGAGTAAACAGCCAATGTGTGCTCGACTCCTGGTAGTCCTTGAATCGACTGGGCACGCTCCAACTGAACCCGCCAGGCCATCAATGGCAACGGCAGCCACATTTTTACAGCGGGGACTTCTGGGAAAGCAAAGTCCAAGGCGTCGGGGAGAGGATGGCTTTACGCGGAATGATCCGGAATGTCTCTGAACGTGTCCCCGAGTCGAGACGCGAAGCGGGTGGAGGTATCAATATTTTGTGAAGGCCGATTTATTGAGTGTAGCATTCCTTGTTCTTCCTCTACCAAAACCCCCTCTCACCCCCAACACACAGAATCCGCATACCCGAATCCAACCACGACAGTGAACCAAGACACACAGTAGCTATGTCCTTTAAACGCCCCTCCTCACATATCTCCATCGGTGGGTGGCAAACACAGCTTGAACAGTCTGGGGAGAGGGAAAAGAGACAAATGAGATGTACAATACAAATCTACAGCTGGAGTCTGTATCCCACATTTTGCTTAAAGCAGCAACATCTACTGCAGTTGAGTAAGAGAAATCTTGTGAATCCCCGCTTGCTTATGTTTACGAGGTCTGGCGCTGTACAGATACTCCAGAGCGGGAGAAAATTAAAGTCACGACAGGGCCACCGAGTCCGATTTAATGATCGTGTTCCACACGCCATTAATTCTGCATATTAAATTATGAGTTTATTTCTACTCATTTCTGTTTTTCCAGCTTATTCCTGAATTTTAATTTTGTTTGTCATCTTAAAAAGATTATCTGCGGGGTCCAGCAGCAGGACCCATGGCTTTATACTCATTGCAGCTGACAGTCAGTTTAAATCAACTGGATGGAAACTTTTAATCACATGATGTTCCTAGAGCCAATCAGCTGCTCACTGAACTACCAGTGCAAGTTTTTAGAACTGGCAACTAAGCCGAATGCATTTTTTTCCTTTGCAAAAACATATTTTCCACTAACATCAGCATGACCATGTTTGTGAAAAAAATAAATTTCAAGTTACAAATGTTGAATCATAACTAAATGAGTCATAACTAAATGAGTCATCATCCAAAAGCCAACTGCTTGGAACCATAATCTGATCTGTACAACATTACATATACCTGACCAACTGCTCCAATCTTATCCAAGAAGGCTTTTGCGCCCATCCAGTACTAAACAACTTGATTCAACAAATCAAGGTGTTGATGGAAGCCCATGATTGGTTAATAAGTTGATTCAGGAGTTTTGTGCAGACATTTACCTTGGTGCGCACAAGGGCATCTGATCCATTACTTTGAGGTTTTTGGCAGAGATTTCAACCCTGGTGCCCTGTGGAAACACAGACACCCCATTAACATTTCACCGGGTTCGTTACTAAAGAAGAAAAGCAGGTTATGGATTCCTTGGTTTCCTATTCAAACCTGACCAATTAACATAGCATCGTTTTCAATTATTTTAATTATAGAAAAGGCAATATACTGTAAATACATGGACTTTCCTGAAAATATAATGGCAAATATATTTAAAAAAATATATATAATCAGAAACACCTTAAAGTGGCAATAGTTATTTTGTGAAGTGTATTTTTCCATATATTCTAGTCAATTCAGACCGGACACATTCTTCTGATTTATTTTTCTAATTGAATAAACAATAAGGCAACCAAAGCACAAACATGCACAACAGTAGTCTAAGGTTGTTTCACGAAGAATCAAATCAAAACAACTGCATCATATCACGCTGACCAATAAACAGTGGTGTCTACCATAGAAGAAGAAAAAAAGACTTTGTATAACAGTGCTGCAGTAGTGCTCAGATTGGTGCTGGCGATCCAGGTGGTGTTACGCGGGCCGTACCTGTTTGCGCATGAGGTCCATGGCCTGCATGGTGCACCTGGGCAGGAGTCCGTGGTTCCTGGCCAAAATGGCCGCCTGCTCCAGTGACACGCTCAGAGTGCACCTGCAAGTTACCAAGACATGTCAATCACAGAGCTCCGCCCACCTCACCCTGCCACTCCTCAAACAGGAAAGGAAGAAGACCGACTGGTCAGGTTTAGCACTGCGTGTTTGTCTCATCTTATTTTTACGAGTATCATGTTCTGAAGTCACATTAATCACGTTCATTAATTTATGTTTTTCCTTCACTGTAACTAAACCAAGGTTGCCCAACCATGTGCTATAGAGGGCCCATAGTATGCAGGTTTTCATTCCAACCAATCCCTACACCACCCGATTTCACTCATTAAAACACACCTTCAACCAGAGAGGAGGGAACTAATCAGTGAAATCAGCGCAGCGATTGGTTGGAATGAAAACCTGCACACTCCCTGCAGTAAAGGGGGGTAATGTAATGTAATAACAGCTGGAGGCCGGAGCTGCAGTCTGAACGCAGCGTTTCCCCCCGGCTCACAGCAGAGGGCGCTGTTGCGGGCTCGTACCTCTGCATGCCGGTGGCACACAGGGCGATGTGGCAGGAGCCCAGCCGGCTGCAGAGCTCCGAGGAGATGAGCAGCACGCTCACCCCCGAGGGGTGGCAGCCAGCCCCAGAGGACACGCCCGGCTTCACGTTGACGTAGGACTGTATCAGCCGGCAGAGGTCTTCCAGCGCGTTGAGCGGTCGCTGGAGCTGCGGAGGGCGAGGAGGGGGTCAGCAGGGGGTCTGGGGACAAAAGCCAGGGACTGCCTCCTGCCCCCCACCTAGGTATAGGGGGGCAGAAGTCTCCGGTCCTTTATAGAAATGTCTTATGACTGCCTAAATAATCCCACGGTAACACTTTACTTGAACCCCTGACATAACGCTGTCAAACACATGACATAACAACTGTCACAAGACGGCATAATGGATCATGTCAAGTTAAGTCAGCTGATGTAACACTCTCATGCCACTATTGCTAAAGTTTATGACAGTAACATCTTTCATAACAATTATCGATAAAAGCATAACAGTTTCATATAATTTGACATCAATTATCATTTGTTATGCCAGCTGTTATGTCAGCCTAATGGTGAATTGTTCTAGTGTTACCAATTCCATCATCTCCCCTCAAGCAACGATGGATGGTCACCAGACACTGACAGGGTCTGAGATGAGGTTAGGCCAGATTACACGCACCCCCCAGCAGGGAATTGCATGCTACAGTGACGATGCAGTGGAAATGCCCTATGTCCATGAGTCTCATGCTGGAACTCAAGAACCCCACAGAAATCGTGTACCTGGTCGATCTTCACGGCTGTGGTGTTGGAGTCTGACGGTAAGTTGGATTTCTCCAGGTAGAAAGCCCTAGAAGAAGCGATGGTGAGAATTTCAATTAGGGCCAAAATATGCTGTATCTGACCACACACAGAACATGTCGTTCAGTCCATAACTGAGCACAATGAGGCCAACAATCAATACTCAATAAGCTTCAGGTTCAGTGTAATTTCCTGTTTCCAGAGTAATTTCAGTTGGCTTTTGGAGACCCAACAGACAAGGTTGTTACAGTGCCAATGGCACTAGTCACTATATCACTGCCAGTCTAAATAAGAACAGGTACATACTCTACACAAGGAACGCAAACTGCAACGCACATTCGGGCCATACGCAGACATACCATACAGTAGGTGTATCTATTTACTGGCATCTTTTAGCCCTGTCTGAGGTCATATACTGCTAATCCACATGGTGGCAACCTTGCCTAATCTTGCTGGAGTAACATTGGAGAAGAAATGATTACTACTTCGATGGTAGTTTTCCGTCAAACGATATTTACACGTAGGGCCTCTTAAGGAAACGTGGGAAACTGCACCAAACGTTTCCGTCAGTGTCGCATCAGAAAACTGGGAGCCCACGTTTTGCTGGGCGAGAACAGGAGAAGGACCCTTGCACTGTGCTGTAACTGCACGCGCGTTGCTTGCGTAGAGTATGTGACAGAACCCAGAGGAGACCCCAGCAGCAGGGTCAGTACCTGAGCTTCCTGTAATAAGCCTTGACCTTCTCCAGGGAGACGGCGTTGGTGCGCTTCTGAAACTCGTCCATGGAGACGCAGTCCTGCGGGGACACGCTCTCCAGCCCTACTCAGAAAAGAAATGTTAGTTAGGCGAAAAAAGAAACTTCCACAACCACCGTGTCTCAGCTTCTGTTACTTTGGGTAATATTTAGAGTAATTATGAGTCCTGGAAAACAAACGTCATAGGGTGCCCTTTCTGAAGAGACCAGGATTATGCCCGGAGTCGAAAGTCAATAATGATCTTATTCTGGGCATGTCATTTTCAGGTTTGTGTTAAATATGGAGATGCTAAAAAAAAAATTGAGATGAGATTAGAGTTCTGACTACAGCTGATCCCCCACCTTACACCTCACCTAATTTATAACTGTGAGCGCACCCACTTGATATTACTTTCAAAACCTTTGCTAAATTTGTCTTTTGTTAAACAGCACTGCTGCAGCCAATTTCTCAGAACCTGTAAGCTCTGCTGAAGATGCACTGTTGAGTGTCTGCCACTAGGAGGCGACATGCTTCCACTGACAGAGATTTGATATCACGGTTCACGCTTTGTGCTGCCACTCACAATAACACATTAACCATGTAAAATCTCCTTACGGCACAGGCGGCTTTTCAACCCCTCTGTCGCGCGTTTCACCCCCAGCATTCAGCTATCCCTCACACTTTGAATAACTGAAATTAACAGTGAACCATTATCTATGAAAATCCATGACCGATAAGGCTGTAGGTAGCCGTTTTCCTTGCATTTTGTTATCTGTGGACAATGTTTGGGTTGGTAAAATTTTTACCAAAAGCGACTTGTTGATTAGACTAAGCAGGAGCCAATCCCCCCCTGAAGCAATGTGGGGGTAAGGGCCTTGCTTAAGGGCCCAATATCTGCACAAATCTATGGATACACTGGGGCTTGAACTACCAACCTTCCCAGCGAAGCACCTTAGCCACTAAGCTATAGGCCGCCTATCGACCCCTGCACCACAAAACAATACCACTCACTTAAAATGTACGATAACCTTTTTGACAAATGCCCTCTTGTTTTCTGAGCTATCGCAGGCAAGTATAAAAAGCAGGGACATTCGTTTGCAAGTGGCCATGTGTGTTTGGGAGCTGCAGTGTGCGTTTGGAAGCAGCGCGGTCGCTGCAGTGAGCGTTTGGAAGCAGTGCGGTCGTAAGCACTCGGTTGAGTTCCCAGCTCACCTCTGGTGAAGAGCACGGTGTGGAGCTTCAGGCTCCCTCCGTTCTGCAGTCGGGTGGGCAGCTCGGAGAAGTGACAGCTGTCCAGAAACAGTGTGACACGCAGGGCCTGCCTGCTGCCCTCCACCTGGTAGTACACCGGCGTGTCTGAGGGAGGAGAAAGACCCGTCACACCTCCTCAAACTCATTCACCAACCACGTACAACCGCATCACAATGAGCAACCAATCACGTCCTGTTCTACTGTCTTTAATGGGCCCTCTGTGCTAGCCGCTAAAGTGGGTAATTGGATAAAAGTGTCAGCTAAATAACAAATTATTATTATTATTATTATCCCTCGGTCCTCAAACTCATGCTTATGCTAAATTCGCATGTTTACCCCAAATCCAACACAGATATAATATTTCCCAACAATAGGGAAAGTGGCTGTCACTTAATGAGAGAAGCAATTCTTGGGCTTTTCCTGGGTTTTTACCTTCATTTATTCACCATTATTTTCTCAGGAATAATTCTCACTGAGATTCAAAATCTCTTTGACAAGGAAGTTCTGGCCAAGAAAGCAGCAAAATAGGTTTCTCATAGAAACGCATGACACTTACAATAGACAGTCATATACATGAATCTACAGTGTTACACCACATGCGCATTCAGTGAGCAGGTTGAGCTCATTCTGAAAGGCCCTGACTGCGGCAGCCATCGCCACTCTGCGTGTTCGAAATTCTCGAGAGGGCTGCATAACAAACGGAAACATCCGGAATGAAAATCCCAGTTCAGGAAGCCCGGCGTGTGATTCGCGCTCTCTCGCTCCCACCCCCCTCCCCCGCCCCGCCCCGCCCTGCCCTCAGCGGCACGTCAGCATATCTTACTCGCCACCAGGCACTCATCGTCCAGCGGCCGGAAGCACACGGTCACTCTGTCCAGGTCCTGCATCGCCGCCTTGGTGTCCTCCAGCATCGTCTTCTCCTCTTTCTGCGGGGAGAAAACCAGTCCGGCGTCAGAGAAAACCAGTCCGGCGCCAGAGAAAACCAGTCCGGCGTCAAAGAGAAAACCAGTCCGGCGTCAGAGAAAACCAGTCCGGCGCCAGAGAAAACCAGTCCGGCGTCAGAGAAAACCAGTCCGGCGTCAGAGAAAACCAGTCGAGCGTCAGTTTGCCCGCCCAAACACACAGTCACATGGGCTGTGACACATTCACAGAAAATGACTGATGCCCTAGCGCAGTAGTCACTCCTGGAGAGCCGCAGGGTGTGCTGGTTTTTGTTTTAGCAACAAATTCAGAGCCAAGAAACATGGTGAGGGGAGTTAACAGTGTAATTAACTGCTTTAACTGATCAATTAAGTGCCAAGTAACAACAAATGACAGCCACCCTGCGGCTCTCCAGGACCAGGAGTGAGGACTACTACTGCCCTAGTAAGTCTACTACATAACATAAGAAACTAGCATGCCATTTAAGGCTCAGCCATGGACTACGGTCCTCATCAGCTGACAAACAAATTTCCTATGTTTATTTATTAATAATGCCTAAAAAAATACTTTTCGCCCAAATGCGGAACACCCGGTTTTTGGGCCAGGTTCAGGCGTGTGCCCAGAACTGGGAGGTTCTCACCACGTGGGGCGACAGCGTAGACTGGAAGTTGAACAGCACTCCGATGGTGGCGATCTGCTCCAGCCACTTCCTGCTGACCTCCTTGGTGTCCTCCTCGTACTCGCCGTTGTTGTTGTAGCGCAGGTTGAGGGCAGCCAGCAGCTGCTCAGACAGGGTGCAGAGCGCCCCCACCGCGCTCTGGCAGAAGATGACGTCCCTCCTCAACTGCAGGTGCGTATCTGCGGAGGGGGGTGGGGGGGGTGAGACCTCAGCATCAGCAGAAGAACCTAAAAAGCTAGACTCTTTCTACTGACAAGCCATCAGACTGCTTTAGGGGGGCAGCCTGTAGCGTAGTGGTTAAGGTACATGACTGGGACCTGCAAGGTTGGTGGTTCAATTCTCTACGAGCCACAATAAGAAGGTTTTAACCCCCACATTGCTCCAGGGGGTATTGTCCCCTTCATAGTCTAATCAATTGTAAGTCGCTTTGGATAAAAGCGTCAGCTGAATAACATGTAATTTAAAATAATGTAATTTTTTATCTCTACTGCTGTTCATTTTTGCACATCCACAAGACGCATCATGTATACAATTTACAAATGGTATTGACTTAGCTATTGTATCTCACATTTTTATATTTTAGATATACACAGATCAGCCACAACATTAAAACCACCTGATTAAACCTGTTATTTCATGGTTAAAAATGTTACAAACTATATAAACGTGTCTACAAACACTTCGAAAAGTCTTTAAATGGTGCATTGTTTTGTTATTTAAATATCTTGGTACATACTGGTGTTCATGATCACGTTGATCTTAACAGGTTTCACCACATGCAGTACTGTACTGTACTGAATTTTTATCTCAATGGCAATGGCAGGGTTATGCCTCTGTGAAAGCAGTGGGTACTGAACATGTAATTCCAATACAGGGAAGAAGGATGAAACTTAGATGCCATGCATTTTTAAACATGGCTGGTTGTCATTATTTTTTTAAATTCTACAGGTCCTGGAGGATCTGTTGAGATAGACGTCATCAGGGTTGATTTGAATAAATGGATGCTAAAAATAAACTGAATGTCCAGAAACACCAGCAATCCCATTTCATATTTTGCGGATGAAAGGTGAAATAGGTGAAACATAGTTACCTGTGCACTTCAACAAAGCAAGAAGAAGCTGGTTCTTCCCATCTGCGGATTTAAACAAACAAGACGGCTAATATTAATGGAATCTGTGTGTAAGCGGGAGGCCATTTTGAATTCCGCGGCCGCTTTGGAGGTTGGAGGTTGGTGCTGTGCGCTGCTCACCCTCCACTGATCTCTGCAGCTTCTCCACCAGGCCCTGGATGGACCTGGGCAGGTTCCAGGGGTCCTCCTGGATGTGCTTGTGGATCATGTAGCGATAGTGCGCAGCCCAATCATTGGTGTGCCTCAGGTCTGCAGGACAGAGGAATGTGTGAATAACTGCCTAACACTGTGTTACATCCATTTTTAACACAAGCTCTTATGCTGGAATTGACAATGCAATACAAGACAAATTACAAAACATTAAATTACATTACATTACAGTCATTTAGCAGATGCTCTTATCCAGAACGACGTACAATAAAGTGTAAATCGAACCTAGGAACAAGTGCGTTGAGGGCCCTAGAGGAAAGTACAGAGTCCTGGCATGATCACGTAGATGCAACTTGAACCCTTGAAGAGTAGATCAACTTACCAACTAGCATACCAGGGTTGGCAGCTAGAATACTCCGAATACTACAATAACTATACATAAGTGTTATTATAAGCTATGGCAAACACATGGCTAATCATAGTAGTGAGGTCGGGAGGGAGAGGTGCAGCCTAAGTAACAAAAGATCAGAGACAGCATATGTTCTGTACTTTCACAGTGTATTTTAGCTTGATTCCTCACTCCTGGGCTATAGAGTCCTGTTATCGGAAGCCCAACTACCCTGGCTTTCATTCCCAGCAGGGAACTTAACCGACACATGAATTATTAGTGTGACCTTCTAAAAGGTAAGAATGGTATGAGAATGGGATCTCATTGAACTATTTAGCCAGCCAATCTTCAACTTGAACCAATGAAGGAATTAAGTACGTCAATGTAGGTCTTCAGAGTTTCAGATCCCTCCTTGAAAGAGAACTAGAAAACTGGTAATATTATTTTGGTCCTTCTGCAAAAGGCTGCAGTCGATTAGGCCTATGTTAAGCAAGCCAAAACAGCTCTTTAGAGAGAGAACCACTCAGGAACTCTGCTCAACACTGTGGCAACATTTGCACATTGATACACAACAAGATCATTCATTCGCTTATGGACTTGACTTGCTTTAGACATAGCTGCACAATAATTACAAATCAAGGGATTATTTACTGTGTACAGGAACAAATATTGTGTACCATACCATGCAGTTAATCACATCTACACAAAACATCAGATTTGGAAACAGACTTAATATTTTATATAAAAAAATAGTAGTTCTGAGAAGTAGGGTAGAAACACGCTATACTGCACATGGCTCAGTATTCCCTTAGTTTGAGAAATGACTATTGATGCCTGGGATCTCATCCTGAAAAAGCTGTTGCTTTCTCAGCGGTAAAACCTATACATGATTATGAGGTGATAAATGATCAATTGCATTGGTAAATAATGTGACAATAAGAAGATCATGCATTCAATAATATTGCATGAATATCCTTGGATCCTTAAGTATTAGGAATGCTGTACCTGGTTGACTGCTGTCCATTGGAAAGTGCTTGGTTTCCTCACTGGCTTTGGTCATGACAGTCCCTTTGAGTAAACTGATAATGGAATCGACCTGAGGAGAATGAAGACAGACCAATGGTAAACAACCCCTCACCTCCAACCACTAAAAATAGCCAGCACCCAATTTCCTCTGAACAATGCCCACGGTGTGAGAGATTACTGCCGATCTGACAGAATGAGACCAGGGTAACACTGGGTTTGGTAAAGGGCAAAAGCCTCAGCTGGGGAGCTAGCTGAAAGATCCAGGCTGGGAGATAAAAGTGATAAAAATTTAATAAAAGTAGGGGTGCCTTAATAAGAGTCATCTGTGTGAAATGGGCCAGGTCTCTGAGCTGAACAGAGAGATAAAGAAAGATACAATAACAGCATGAAAGAACACATCATTTAGGCCATGTGGTGGCGATGGTGGCTTTTCTGCTTTCCAGATGGATTACAGCACGGAGTCTGGACAGGAATACACCCAATACAGTAGCAGCTTCAGGGCTAATGCAATATAGCTTGTGGGCTAATGTCATAACATAGCTTTAGAACTATTGTAATAACATAGCTTTAGGGCTAATGCAATAACATAGCTTTAGAACTATTGTAATAATATAGCTTTGGGGCTAATGCAATAACATAGCTTTAGAACTATTGTAATCACATAGCTTTGGGGCTAATGCAATAACATAGCTTTAGAACTATTGTAATAACATAGCTTTGGGGCTAATGTAACAACTTAGTCTTAGAACTATTGTAATAACATAGCATTGGGGCTAATGTAAAAACATAGCTTTAGAATGATTGTAATAACATAGCTTTAGACCGATTGTAATAACAAATCTTTGGGGGATAATGTAATAACAGATTTACTACAACTACTGTAATAGCTTTGGAGCTTTTGTAATAACATTTTGGGCTATGGGCACAATATTGGAAAGAATCATAACACAGATATGAAGAATAAATTACTTTAATAAAGCCACTAATAAAGCAGATTTCAATAATATTACAAGGACACTACTGGTATTAATGTCCTTAACTGTCACTGACCTTCCCTGATTGCCTTAATAAAGCAAAAGTTATTTGTCTCCAGAGTGTTTGCTCATATGTGGATCTTGCAATACTGAATTTCAACACAGTTTTATAAGTCGCTCCAGATAAGAGCATCAGCCAAATGGTTCAAAAGTAAATGCAATTTCTGTAGTTTAACAAAAGGAAAGATAAGGAGGCTGGTAATTAAGAGGGCTGTAACAATTAACATTAATCAATCCAATTAATCAAATACATCATTGATTACTTTTAGATAAGAATTGTGAAATGTGAATATTTTACCATTTCAAATTCATAATGCAGTTGCTGTTTGCCAGGTGAGTACAACAAATACTGCAAAAATCATCTAAATCAGCATCATTAAATATGCAACATTCATTATGACATTCTGGCTGTAATTTAGATGCAGGGGGACATATCTCTGTAAAAAAAAAAAGGAAGTGCACTATCTGCATTGTAAACATTACATTACATTACATTAATGGCATTTGGCAGATGCTCTTATCCAGAGTGACGTACAACAAAGTGCATACCCATAACCAGGGATAAGTGCGCTGAAAGACCCTAGAGGGAAGTACAATTTCAACTGCTACCTGCACAACAAAGATAAGGACCAGGGCCTATTTGATTTTATTTATTATTATTATTATTATTATTATTATTATTTTTAAACAAACAAACAAACAAACAAACAACGCAAAAGTGTGAACAAACCCCTTAACTAGCCAAACACTGCTTACCTAGCCAAACTAAAAATACTGATACACAGAAAGTAAATCACAGAAACATATTCCTATTAGGATAATATCACTAGTGTACAGTAAATTCTACAAGCAAAGCATCCTCACCGCTACCATTAGCCACCTAAACAAAAATGGTGATGGGCAAACGTCCAGCCCCATCCGACTCAGACAGATTGGCGGCACGTAATGTTTCCATAGCAACAGCACTGAGTGCAAGAGCACTTATACCTGGACTGCATCAAACGACTGGCTAATTAACCCCTTAAGTCTCACCTTTTGCATTCATTCTGTTTTTAACAGTGCTATTTTTAATCACTATGGTAACAGGATATACCGTGTGAAAGGTTCCATCTGTATAACCGATTTTATGATGCCCTTGCTTTAGGGACAACAGTTCCTTATTTTTGTTATATGTGGGTGGTAAAACAAGTGTGGGGGGGCCTCGTCTATTCTGTATTTTGGAAATCCATCTACTACACAAAATAAGGTAATGTCAGTGTCATATTCTCGGCAAGAGTCCAGCAAACCAAATGCATAATAGTTCATAATTCTAAAAATGTGCTAACTCAGAGAAACGTCGATAGAACTTCCATTGTTTACTTAGAATTTCTCTGGACGAATTATCATTGTTGTCCATTTAGCTGCTGCATACTTCTACAAAAGTACTTGTACATATGTATGCTATTGCCTGTGTTTTGCTCTCTGAAACGAGAAGAGCCCACTTATTTTTCTCGTTACAATCTTCTCAACCTGTTGCTATCTGAGGAGAGCACCGGGAGAGGGAGAGGTATGAGGACAGTGACAGGTGGGGGGGAAGTACAAACACTTTTGTTTCAGAATAAAAAGTGTTGTATATTCGAGTAAGCAAAATACTGTATTTTACACATTATAAGACCTATAATATTATTTAGTTTCCATGTGTCCGTGACCTTTTTGGAAAATTGCCTAGACATAGCTTAGAAAAAACGATGCATAATGCTCATTTATGGGGAAATTTTCGTCAGATTTGAAAGGGGATTTGTCCAGTGTTCTGGCTGTGGCTGCATGATGTTTCAAAGTATGCTAGGCACCACTACAATAATCTGTATCCACTCAAAAACTGAAAATCTTTTCAGTGAGAAAAAAAATCCTCCACTTCCACTATGTTTTAGCTTCTGTAACTTTGATTTAGTAACACTTGAAGCAAAGAAAAGGGGTGATACTTAAAGCGTTACACGGCCCAACACTGAGGGCTTGAAACAGTTCTGCAGCTAGCATTGGGTTCAAAGGAATATACGGAGGCAGAAATATTAGCAGAGCGATAATGCGCAGTAATACCAGACCTGGTTAAAGAGGTGCTCCAGGCAGCCGTGAATCTTGTCCTGTTTGTCTGAGGAAATCCTCATGTCACAGGGCAGCTCGTCTCCTGAAAGTCCGCAGGGGAAGTGGAACAGAGTGAGAAACAGATGGATAGAGAGCCACAGGAGGTTGTGGGTTCGACTGCAGTGTGGGGCACTGCGGTTACGCTGCTCAAAAACAATTGTCTGTCGCCGTACATATTCAGTCATTTTCACAGAAAGTACTTCTGCTAAGCTAAGCTAGTGGCCCCAATCCAAAACACCTGCTTATGAAACAAAGAAACACAAATCACAAATAAACAAAGAGGCTGTAATTTAAATGTAATTCAAATCTATTCTGCAGTGGAGTACTGGTACATTCTGCACAAGTTTGAAATCACAAGAACTAAAAAAAGAGGTTAAAAATAAATAAAGATTATAAATACAGAGAGCTTTGCCAATTTAGTGGCATAATGAGGGAATCTGTTTTCACTCGCAGAAAAATGTACAGTGGGTTGTGAATGAGACACGTGGATGGTCAGGTTTTTTTTTTTTTTTGGGTGGTCATGTTGAAAATGTTTCCTGGTCAGTTCTGGGGACTGTACTGCAAGAGAGATATAGAGGCACTGGAAAAGGTTCAAAGAAGGGCAAGCTGATTGATTCCATGTATAAAAGATTAAAGTTAGGAGGAAAGACTTAAGATGCTTAATCTCGCAGGTTTGGTAAAAGGAGACTTGGGGGTGAATTGACTAAGGCTTTTAGATTAATCAAAGGGATTAACAAAGTTAACTACAGGCGATTTCTCAGGGTGAACTCGGCATTAAAGTCCATGATAGCGCTTAACCCTTTAAGCTGTAATACGACAAGTATGTGTTTAAAATGATGAATTTATCCAACTGCTGATGTACAGCAACAATCACTGCTGGTAAGTGAAAGGAATGGAGTTCTCAAACACTGACTTAAAATATTGAACATAAAAAATAAAATAAAAAACTGAAACGGCTTAAATACTGAGGTGTGATGGTGGTTGGTGGCGGGTTCTGGCCTCACCTGAACCCATTTCGTCGCTGCCCAGGTAGGAGCTGTTACTCCGTACGCTGGTAGAGGACAGCACCGAATCCCGGTTGCTGTTACACTCGCTGGAACAGGGGGGGACAAAAAAAGAAAGGTTACAGTCACCATTCTCAAAGGAACTACGGTCTGCATTACTCACTTCCTGTAAAACTACTCTTCACAGTTGTGTCATTAGCGGTTAGCGCAACGCAGCTTCCTTTTCTAACATTCCTCTACAACAGTTCTAATGCAGCACCCGTGGGTATTATTAACCTTCTCTCACATGATACTGGAACGTTCCAGCCACGTGCCCGGTAACCTAATCTTCAGATGTTTGTGCACCGGACGCCAAATCAATTATAATATCACCGGTGTTTTCAATAAAGCCCCGTACAGAAAAGCTTGTGGAACGCATTAGCCATGAGGAGACAACCTGCTTTTGCCATCCAGCGTTTCACCACTCCAGGGGTTGTGCAGGCCCTGGAGTGTGCAACTTTACTTGGCAACACGATAAACGAACAGGACACACTGAAGCAGACGAAAAGGAAAGCAATGTGAGCACATTGATAAAAAGATGGAGAGGTTTGTTGTAGCCACTTGTGTATTTTACTTCTCATCCTCCTTTTCCTTGTGACTGAGAAATTATCAACCCTTGCCAACTGTTGTTTCTATCCTATGCTCTGTACTTGGGTATATCACATTGAAAAATCGACAACCAATTTATCCCTTAGAAACTAGGTGAGGTGAGGTCATTTCACAACAAATGGCTCTAACTGATCAATTTAGTACTGAAACAAAATGGCAGACCCTCAGGCTCTGCCTGGGCGCAGAAAACCGCACACCGTAATCTGCGCTGGTGCTTGAGTGACGGTAAAATTAAAGCGAGATAAAATCACTCCATTCTACTCCTAGATAACAGCTCCCAGGATGATACAACCACAGCTGCTCCACAGACACAGCAAATGAATGCGGTTCAGTCGAGAAGGAAATCCATTTGCGAGTGCTTTATATAATTTGTAATGCCACTAAAATGGTTAAATGGCAATACATAAGAAATCTTCAAATAAAGAATGAGCAAATATTCCCATATGTCGAACACGATATAATCCAGTACACGCCACAACAACGCTAATACAAAAAGCAAAAAACTAAAAGCGTTACGCTACACTAACAGTCTGGTTATAATTAGTACAACGTCCCCAGGCTTTAAGCCGCTGTATGCATGGAAGACCAGACTCAAGGGGGCGACAGGCTGTGGTGTGGTTTGCAGGATGGTGCCAATTTAAACCACAGCGACACACCTCATACGCTGGCAGCTGCACCACAGGAATTGCACTACAGAAATGTAAAGACAAACACTAGCCACATTGTCTTGAGAAATAACACCCGGAGGGCACAGCAATAGCTGGGATGCCCACACACACTCACACACGCAATCTTCCACAATGACAGTCCCGGCCCACAGACACAGAAACAGACTCATGTACGAACACACCCCACGCATACACGCCCAGATACACACACACAAACACATACACGCACACAGGCTCTCTCCGCAGCTTGCCCGTAGACAGATAACTTAAGTGCTGAAGCGGAAGAGGTGGAAGAGGTGTGGCACTGACGCACCGTACATATATTTGGGATTCCTCAATAAGGAACCAATTTTAACAAACCTTTGAACACTCTGTTCCCTGCCATTCCAGTACAGATGGTGTACACTCAGTGAGATCTTTATTAGGTATTTATTAGACTTATTTTTTTAGACTTTTTGGTCTTCTGCCCATGATATTGCAGCATTCACCTTCCACACGTTCAGCCTCATCTGTCTGGATAGCAGCTACTTCCTGTACTGATTTTAAGATTTTATTGACCTTAAATGCTTTTAATGAGAGGCCCATAACACTGCTGAACTTCCTTTTCCTAAAATCTGAAACACAAACGGTCACCATGCTGCCTCTAAGTCAGTCTTTTAAACAATGAAACTGTTGGTCAGGTAATATCACAGCCGCATTTCTACTTTCCTTTTCAAAAATTCCCTTTTAAAATCCCATCTTTTGAAGCTGCCTGCTCCCTGTAATTGCACTGTATTTTCCTTGCCCTAATTTTACCTACTATTGTACTATCTTTGCCGTAGCCGCTCTGAACATTCATTATTACAGTAATATATTCCGTACAGACCGCACACAACACAGTGTGGAATAACTATCGGTGTCTGAAAGAGTTAGACTGTGAGATTGCACAGCCATAATCACTGCACTTTATCAAAGGATGTAGAGAAACTACAATGTATTCCGTCTCCAAAATGTATCCCTAAACAGATCCTTTGGTGGGACACAAAATGAGGTCTGTGGGCATGTTGGTATTACGCATGCTATTTTCTCTTAAACACCCCCCAACTGGAGAACTACAATACCTCATTGTTAACAGAACATTTACATTTATATTTAGCACACATGCTTATCCCTGACAACATACAGAAAGGCACAAAAAAGTTACACAACACTCATAAGACACAAAGCCACCAGTATCAGCAGTGTACACCTACAGCATAAAGGCCATGGCAACATGCTTTTGAGTGACAGAGATGACCATGTACACAAGTAAGGCGGGGGGGGGGGGGGGGGGCTCTATGACCCACTTATAGGAAAAGTAGTGAAGAAGAAAAAGAAAAACTTTCTGCTTGGGTTACAACTTTGGTTTCTCTGGCAAGGGGAGAATCTGGCAGAGGATTACGTAGCCTCTAAATGAGCCTGGCATCGCTTGACCACGGTGCACCACTAGGCGTGGGCCGTGGGTTCCCAAATTTAGTCCCGACCACAGCCCGAAACGGAGCCTGCTGTCAGCTGTGGAACAGTCCCCTGGCCTTGGTCCTCCGGCAGACTGGGCCAGGCCCGGCTGAGCCGAACCGGGCTGGGCCGGGCCGATCCGATCTGATCCGAGCCAAACCAAGCCAAGGCAAGGCAAGGCAAGGCAAGGCAAGCCAAGCCTGGACAGGACTCAAGAGTGAGGTAGGAGAGTGACCCTGTGAGGCCTACATGCAATCTGGACATCCTCCAACCAAGACAGATCTACAAACCTAAAGTGACTTTTTTATTTAAAGGCCAGGCTGGGATGGTGAGGTCGAACGAACGGCTGCATTTCAACCCTTTAACCATCTTCAACGGCATTAATGTGACCACCGCGTGCACCCCTGACTTTCAGAGGGAGCGTGGGGCCATCTGTAAGCCATTACAACTGCAAAGGGGGCCGCGTACAGCCTCGAATGTAAAAGAGCCACGGTGTTAGAGCACGTTACTCTTAAAGCCACAGTTTTCAGTCAGACCTGCAGTTAAAATAACAAAGTTACATTTTTACAATGTTTTTTTGTTTACATTTCCTGCGGCACAGAGCAGGAGAGTAACAGACGTTTTTGCACTGTGATGGACTGACAGCCAAAACGACAGCTTTTTTCAGGAATGTTCATTTGAAGACTTCGGCCCGGATCGATCAGGTGATTCTCAGAATGTCACGCCTTCTCCAAGCCGCGCCGTCCCGCCCGCGACCGTGATTCTGAGACGGCCGGGATGCTGTTGTGTCCGGCGATCTCACTAACCCCCCTTGCTAAGTCCTTCCCCCCCGCCCTCGGAGCGGTGAGCCAATTATGCCACTCATATGTGAGCCATACTCACTTGGCAATTTTGGAAATAGCACCTCAGAGTGCAGTGATATAGGCCTAACTGGCCTCTGTACACCACACCTGACCCCTATGAGCAATGGCGTATAAAGAGTACTCCTCACCTGTAGGAGTCCCTGTAGCTCATGGTGTCGTGTCCCGAGTCCTCCTGGTCGTCCTCGGTCACATTGAAGCAGACTTTCTTGATGCCGCAAGACTCCGCCTTGTCCAGGTCAGCCTCCTCGGGCACCAGGGTGATGGGCGGGGCCGTCTCAGGGGCGGGAAGGTCGCAGCCCTCTGGCTGGGTGGGCTCCGTAATGGAGGACAGAAGACTGTCGGTGGGAAGGAGAGAAATGTTGGAATTAAACCAAGGGAAGGTTTTAAAACAAACAAAACCACAATGAGGGGTGAGGACATCGACGTATTGAAACTCGGCAGAATGGTGTTGTGGCTCTGGACTGTTTTGTTATTGGTCAGGAGACACAGGGAGTGCGCCCCCCTTCCCCAGTGCCCAGAACAGAAAGTTCCGGAAGCAGACAGGTGAAAACAATGAGGATTTCACGGGCGGAGAAGGCTGTGACCTTTGGAGCGATAGGTCACATGACCAGTCTCACACTACATAAGCAATGAAGAGTTGAAGTGTTCCTCCACTCAGGATAAACTGGCCAGCCTGCCTTTATGAGACTGCCATAACTCTACTGCAGGGACTCATCACACCAGATCACTGCAGATCGCAAGTTCCACACACTGGAACAGAGCCTTAACAGATCCCAGACTGTGGGGCCCATCCACACACTGGAACAGTACCTTAACAGATACCAGACCATGGGGCCCATCTACACACTGGAACAGAGCCTTAACATATACCAGACCACGGGGTCCATCCACACACTGGAACAGAGAATCAACAGATACAAGACCATGGGGCCCATCCACACACTGGAACGCTTAAGCAGTGGCTTTAGTTCTTTATCCCAAGTAACTGTATTTCCAGGCCACTCCCGTCAGTACGACCTGCCCTGTCATTTTGGGAACGGCAGATTGGTACCAGTCCCTGCTTCTGCTGCCTGACAGAACAGCTGCAAACCCCCCCCCCCCCCCCCACCCAAGACAACCAATAATGCCCAGACACGACTTTTCCGGGGTTACTCACTCGTCGATCTGGGCCACGTATTGCTTCATCTCCCGCACGGCCACGTCCATGCGGTTGAAGAGGTGGATGTAGGCGTCCTGGGCTTCCGTGTCTTCCTGCTTCAGCAGGAAGCTGAGGCCGCCGCCTTCGCCGGGGCCCGGTTTGCCGTCCAGCGGGGCCCCGCACCCTTCCGCCCCCTCGGCCGCGTCTCCGCCCTCCTCCTCCGGGGCCGCGCAGGTCCAGGCCGGGGCCGCCATGCTGGCCACGCAGTGTTGCGTGTGGCACATGGGGTTCAGGTTCGCTACGGGGGGGGAAACCGCATATATTCACCCCGCAGTCGCACAAGCGGGGCAACAATTCAGGCCGCAAAACAGGGGCGAAGTTCGTATCTCTGTGCTCACACTGGCACTTGGAACTTTAATTCCCTCGAGTGTTTTTAGCTCCGGAGTCCGCTAAATGCCGCTAAAAGCTTGTAATGGAATGTAACAATTCCATAGATTCATTGTTTATTCGCTACATTTACTTATTCTAAATATAAACAGAAGCAGACTGGCATCACCCTTATGGAAATTATGGAAATGGAATATACTGCAATAAGTTGCATACATGGCATAAATGTCTTAAAATAAAGTGCAATATCTGAGATTGAACAAGCACTGTATATCTGCTTGTATTGTGAAGTTTTCTAGAATTTTTGATCACAATTGTATATTTAAATTTTACATACTGTGGCATATTCCACAGCATACTGCGACACACAAAAGTGCTTATTTACTCATTGATTCTTTGATCCAGAGAAACTGCTGAGGTCACGGCAAGAAACAGCCACCGTTTTCCCCTCAAAACTGAAAATAAAACCCCGGGAATGTGTTTTGTTGGCCGCACTAGGAATGTATGAACTTCTCTCTTACGGGTCACTGATTTGGTTTCTTCAAACGAAACGGTTGTCCAGGGGTTTTTCCAATAACTTTTTTCCCCCCATGAAACATCAGATTAAGAGTGGAGTCCAATAGGACACACATGCCTATGAAGAAAACCAAGGCAGAATTCAGGCTTTCTGAAAGGAGCTCTGCCCAGCAGCTCTTATTTTGAAGGCTGAACAGTGCCAAACCCACATGTGATTTTAATATCAGACTGACAGCAGAGCAATGGAAATGGAAGCCGTTGCATCATTTAGCAATTTACGTTTCCAGAGAGAGCCTTAAATGTGTCTGAAGCGGCTGGGGAATGTTTGGCGGCCGTACACCCGTGCACCTGTTGGAGGAAGAGATCAAACGACGGCCACATTGCTGAAAATAAACCTGCGGGGCCTTCGAGCGCCAGGCAAACGTTTATAAAACATCAGAACGAGACCGAGCTGCAGGTCAGATGTACATGACGTCGCAGCCAATGCCAGCCTGGGGTTCGTGACCCCGTCTGTACCTCAGGGCTCTGGCGCTTTGCTACGAAGAGACATACTCACTCAAACAGAAATGGTGCAGTTGGCTGGGTTTGGGTGTGACCTGATAGACCTGATTAGTCAGAAGGCTTGAGACTCTAGTCATATAGGGCAGCAACTGCTAAAAGGTTAAAGCACCAAAATCACTGGCCTTATTTCTCAAAAACACCTCTTTAACCATAATTGCCAGTTAACGGCTTCTAATTAATCGCAAACTCCCCACTGATGCCAATTAGTTAAAATGATCCCTTTGCTTAAAACAAAAAATATATATTTTATGCCCGTAACAGCATTTGGTAAAGCAACAAAAAAAAGAAAGAAAAAAAAGTAAAAAACACTTCTTAGTGTGGATAATAACAAGCTGGACTTGATCTCTGTAATAATTACAAGACTGAGAGAAACATATTTAGAAACAGAATGATTCACTGTAGTTTCATTCAAAATGCCACATATATTAAACTAGAGTGACTGTGAGACTACAATCTAAACACGCTCCCCGAAGCCTGAACACCAAAACTCCCTATAGATTGAACACTTAAGCTCACTAACATCTGAACACTGAAGCTCTCGAAAGCCTGCAGACTGAAGCGCTCTGAAGACTGAACACTGAAGCTTCAGAACACCTAAACACTGAAGCTCTCTAAAGCTTGAACACAGAAACTCTTGAACACCTAAACACTGAAGCTCTCTCAAGCCTGAACGGAGAAGCTCTCTTAAACCTGAAAAAGGAAGCTCCAGAACACCTAAATGCTGAAGCTCTCTGAAACCTAAACACTGAAACTCTGAAGGTCTCCAGCGGGCACAGACGGGCCCATACCTTGGTCAGGGTCCAGGCCGTAGAAGGAGTTCTTTCGGCCGAAGCGGATGCTGAAGGTGCGGCCGGCGGAGGTGGTGATCTTGGGGCAGGACACCTGCATTAGGTTCAGGTGGCAGTTGGTGGGGACGAAGTCCATGCAGCCCAGGGGGTGGGTCGTACTGGTGGCCTTCTTAAAGGTGGGGCAGGCTTTGGTCCTCAGCTCCTGAGCAAACTGGCACAGAAACTCTCCAGGTTAGACAACTCTACAGCCTTGACCAATATCATTGTATTCAACCTTCATTCAACCAGGAAAAATCCATTGAGATACAGACTACCTTATTAGCGTGACCTGGCCAAAGGACAGCTTTTTATAATCGCATTCATGTAATTATTTTACTTGGTGATTTTGAAGTGTTATAATTTGATCTACTTGGCTCCTGGTAAGTCTATGTTGAGTATGGTGGTTTGGCAACCAAAATATCTGCAGTAATGGGGGCCTTCTTACGCGTTTATATGCTGATAAGTTGCCAGCCTGATGCCAAATGACATATATGCAGTATAAGACTGTTCCTTTTTTTTAGACCTTTTGTAGTGTCCATGGCTCTTCATAGCATGCAAATGTATTTTTCCGATGTGGATAAGTAGCAATTAGATTGAAAGCCACAGGGCTCGGGCCATATCAGAAGTACTTTTGATTATAGTCATTTTGGAAAAAAGGAAAAAAAGAAATGATACCAGAGCAAGATGACATCATTCCAGACATACTGCTAAATGCAGTGTTTAATGGTAAGGCATGACCACGTAACTCTAGTACATTTCAATAACAGAAAATTCAATAACAGTACACAGAAAGCTGAAGACCAGGCGTTCAGTACTTACAAAATAAGATGCTCCACGGGTAAACAATTTATTCCAATGATCACATTTCATTCATCATTCTTTTAGAAGTATAACAGCAAAATGATGTGTATAATAACAGTACAAATTTAATGACCCACTTGCTTAATCTTCTTTGGCTGGCTCACCTGGGTGGACAAATTGCATGAAATTGGGCTTTGCGGATCGATGGTGCTCAGCCGTCAGAGCGATGTTGGAGGAGAACAGGAAGAGGGGGTCGTTTGGGGGGGTTTGGGGAGTTACCTTCTGGTAGCTGGAGATTCGGCGGTGGATGCTCTCCAGCTTGGTGTCGCAGATGTTGCGGAACTCGTACTGCGGCATGGTGATCAGGCCGCCACTCTGGGAGATGAGCTGACTGCAGTTCTTCACAAAGTGGCTGTCGTCCCCCGCAAACGCCTCCAAGATCTAACGGGCCGGAGTCGAAGAAAAGCAACGTCAGTCAGGATTCAGGGCGCGGAAGTAGCCGCACTGAGGTTCCAAAGGGTAAATAAAAATTACATGTGCAGGGACTAATTCTAGGCGCAGATGCTACACATTAACCAGATGGACAACTGTACCACTGATGTGGAAACTTTAGGGCTCTAATTTTATGCATTATTCATGAAGGGGTGTGGCCAATTCCCACAGAGCAATGATGTTCTGTGCTTGGGCCCTTTTGTGAATATTCATTAACAGTGATATACTGGCAGAAACTCCTGTTGTCACCACCTGCTGGAGCAAGGCAGTAGCTGGAAGGAGCACGGGGGCTGACCATCTGGTTAGTGTGGAGAATCTGTGTGTACCTTGGCCGTGAGGCTGAAGCAGCCCTTGGGCTCCACCATTTTCTCCAGCACGTGGCTCTTCACCCCGGCTGTGTTGACGTACTCGTACACCACACCGTGCTCCAGGTGCACGTTATCCACCGTCATGCTGACCAGAGGACTGTCGCCGTCCGAGAAAGACAACCGCTCCAGTCCGTTCACCAGATCTGAATGGGGGGAGGGGGGTCGATAGCCAATTAGAGGCGAACAACTAACAAGCTTGGTGCAGTTTTTTTTTGCCATTTACAGACAGCCTCTTATCCTACCCTCTAAACTTAAGTTTCAGTTTCAGTTAAGATTACCTTTCCCCAGTTGAAAAATATAATTTGATATTGTATAAAAAAGCAAAACAAAGAGGAGCAAGGAGCCTTGCACCTTGGTCTCCTGCATGTCACACAATTGCACAACACCAAATATTCTGGGAGCCAGAGCCGCCTTTTCAGGATACGAGGCTGCAATCAGAGAAAAAACATTTTTGGTCTGAAAAACACCATGTCTGCATGCCTTTATGCATTTAGCTGCTGCCACATGACTGGCTGATTAAATATTTGCACTAACAAGCTGCTGTACGGGTCTACCTAATAAAGTGCTCAGTGAGTGTACACCGCTTCAAGGTGGGACATGAACGTAAAGCCCCCTCTGTCTCCCCCTGTTAAGCACTGCAAACACAGACCTGACCCCACATCAGCCACCAAAGGAGCTCAATCAGGTTGAGCGCTCCTTAGGCTAATCTCCATTGTTTAGGTTCACAAAAGCCTCCATTGTTAGGGGTTTACAAAAAGCTATCCTTTTACAACAAAAAAGGTCATAAGAAATAAATGTTAGTTTGCAGGAAATTAAATAGATTTTCTTCTTCTTCTTTTTTAAACAAATGGCTCCTTAACTATGCTGACGTAATCTCTCTCATAAGCAGCTGTGAAGCTAGTAACAGTGTCCATTATCATCAGCGCTGAGCAGCTTCAGTGTGGCTTGTGTGTTAGCGGCATCGCGAAACCAAAGAATGAAACCCGCAACTTTCTGGAGAAAAGCCCAATTTTCACAACCACCCTCGGCCCTCCCCAATGACGTGACTTGTTGTATGAACAGGAAGACGCTCCGTATCCGCTCATTTTCTTTTTCTTTCCACAGTCATTTATTTCTTTTTCAGCAGCTTGCCATGTGACCCCAGCTGCTTCCTGTGTGAGAGCAGCCGGGCGTGCCTGACGACTCACCTTTTCCATTCCCCATGTTGTCTTCCTCCTCGGCTTCCGGGCCCCCCCCGAACACGCCGGGCTTCAGGGCTCTCTCCTCTTCTGCGTCTTCAAAGGTCCTGTACACCCACTGGGAGAGTCCCTTTGTGGACAGCAGAGAGAGCGGCCTCAACTCTACGCTGCACAGCCACCCAGCACAAGCACACTGTCCCCTTGATGAAGAACCTAGGTCTCCATCTTCCACCTACCCACCCTAAACTTGCGTTGCATTTCTTTAGCAAAGAAATAGTCAAACCCATTTGCACTTTTTCAGTGAGCAATATTTTAAAGTAGAAATTTTTCTTATTTTGCATAGTTTGCATAAAAAAGGAAAGAAATGCAATGCCTGCTTGAACTTGATAATTAAACTGTAAAGAGAAAGCCTAAAGTAATTCCAAAGAGTAGCCACTGTTATAAGTCCATGCCTCGTGCCAAGCTAAATAAACCGTCCGTGCCCATGATTGGGCATGCTACAATCATCCTACAATGAAAAATGGCCCATTTCTGGCCAGAACAATGATTATATTAAAGCTGGAGATTTCTCTGAGAGTAATCTGAAGATTTGCTTTGCTTTTTGTGTATCACCGTGGTGTATACACATGATTTTGAAACAGGACAGTTTTTGCGATGTGGTAGTTCTAGTTATCTTTCCCTGTGAAAACAGGCTTCATGGAGAGTCTCTGGGGTTCTCACCTGCTCCTGAGGCTGCGGACTGCTGCAACGAGCAGAGAAGTGGTCCAGGACCTCCAGGTAGCTGTCGGCATTGACATTGTTGCCGTTGACTTTGAGGACACACTGTCCGGGCTGGAGACCAGCGGACGCAGCAGGGGACCCTGAGACAGGAAACCACACAGCTGGGTTAGCATGGTTGCCAACCTGAATGTGTTACCGTAACACGCTTGGGTAAACATAGTCAACCAACTGAACGTGTTCCTGAATCATGTTAGAGTTAGCACAGTTGCTAAGCTGAGCGCTACTGAGTCACAAGTTTCGCTAACCTGAATATGCGACTGAATTATAGCCCAGGTTAGCATCATCACTGAACTGAATCACATACTCCAGCATGGTTGTTAACATAAGTGGGCTATTAAATCACAGTTTCATAGATATCCACCAATCAGTGTTACTGAATCAAACTGCTTTTATTTTTCCTTGTTGATTGAGTCCAATTCACATTGAAGTGACATTGCTGACCTGTATCTGTGATACTGATTAAATATCCTGGTTGGCATGGCCTGTAAGTTACTAAATCTCACACCCAAATCAGCATGGCGGCTCATTTACATATATGCGTTACTGAATGGCATACTTGGGATAGCATGGTCGCTAACCTATGCAGGCTACTAAATCACATACCCAAGTTAGCATATTGGAGGCTCATCTATATGCGTTACTTAATGACACACTTGCGATAGCACAAGTGATGTAAAACCGTCCATGGAACATACTGCATACATCAATATTGCTGTGCACAGAGCTTCGTTTTACCATATTTTTTCTCCTTAGTCAATGTAATTAAATTATTACAACATTTTTGTGAACAAGGGAAATAATAAAGGCATTTATGAGATACTCTTATCCAGAGCAACATTTTTACTGAAGTCATTCAGGTTAAGTACCTCACTCGAGGCACTTAATGGAAAAGTACACCAGGGAATCAAAACTACTACCAGGGAGTTCCCTGGCCATTATACTACACTGCTGCTCTTATATTAAAGTGAACAAAAAATGTTCCAAATGCAAATGACTGGGTAAATGTTGCAGAAAAAGACTTCCCATCTGAGCTCATGGTTACTGCAGCATGGCAACAGCAACTGCATTTCCACATAAAATACTCTCCCCTTTAAGACACTGTTCACACAATTGCACATTTGCATCAGGTTCTCAAAGCTGTTTATCTCACCCAGTGTAGACCGTATTTCTCAGTGTCAGTGTTAGTTTGAAATGAGAAAAATCACTTTATTTGTAAGCAAGGTTTACAAAATTCAGCGCAAAGCTTTCAGGACATAAAGCCCCGTAATCCTCTGGTCCAGAGGCCTAATGTCATAAAAATATTTGACATTACAGACATAGTTACACTCTGTATACCCCAGGGCTAGCGACAAACACAAATGAACGGTTTTAAAAATATCAATTTGAAGACAGCTAAAATATAATTTAGCCAGTGTACCATCAGCAATGACTCCGCACTAAATAACACACTTTGTTTGACCTTCCCTTTTGGGTGTCAGCTTCACAGATTACATGTTTTGAATGAAGACGACCTGCTACTTTCTTCCTCCGTGATAAGACATACTGACCGAAATGAGGACCCACCTTCTACTTGGGGTTCAGAAAAGATGTAATTACATAAAAACTAGCACGAAAACCTTGGTCGTTCACAGCTATTTATAACCGAGATGAGGAAACGTCGGCACAGAGTGACAGAATGTGCCAAGATATTATCCAGAGCCGTCGCCGTTCACCGACTTGAGCTCTGTCGGGGGAAAGGACAGGCAACCGACCCCCTGACTGCAGCTGCCTAACATATTCAGCGAACAGTGAAGCTGAAGGCTTGACTCCATACCTTACTCTGTAGCATTTGCTAAGCTGAATTACGGCACCCTCTGAGGAAGTGTAAGTGTGGCTTGTGGCTTCCTGCTGAGCAATAACATGAGGGCTCGACTCTGAGGCTGGCAACGTACCTTAGGGTGTGATGCAGTTCACCTCTGGCAGAGGTGTTTCTGCCACACCCGCAACTGCAAAACCGTAGGGGCTACCGCTATTGTAGCACTGCTCAGACAGAACGCTTTACTTCCTCAGCATCAGCTCAGCACACGCTTGTACAAACACACACACACAGACAGACACACATACATATTTGCAAACATATAAGCATACAACAAACACCAATGCGCGCAGTAACTAACCCACAAATGTACACAAACACACAGACAAGTACACACAAAACCTCTCATACTGTACACTCACAGACATGCAAACCAAGTGTGCAAAGTAGAAACCCAGACATGCCGTACAGTGACCAAGAAAACAGCTGCCGATTAACTATGGTCCTGGATCCAAAATGGCAGCGGTAAATAAAGACCTGTATCATCTGCTTTGCCGCAAGGCGCAGTTACGCATGTATTTTCTTTTGGATAGAGCCCAAGTCCATTAAATAAACCCATTAAATCTTTTCAAGAAACCTGCTTTAATCAGATTGATGGTCAGGGTGAAATTGGACACTGGAACCCAAAACAGCCATGTGACCGGCCGTACCCAATAGGGATTCTATTCATACCTTTTCTCACAGCGTGCACATAGGGAGGGGCGGAGCCATGGATTTTGAAGGACAGCGAGCCCGGAGAGTCTGGAATCCTCACAATCCTGAAACAGGAAGAGACGGCCAAATAAACAGTCATTGCTTTACATATTCCCAGTATACTGTATGTACTGCAAAAATCACTTGGATACGTTTATTAGAATGTATGTTTTGAAAAGACTTAATACATACATATAAGGAGAAAACAATTGGTCCCTTAGCCATAACAACAGCAATCCAAGAAATTATTTTAAAAATGATAACATTTATTTAATATTGCTCGGTCTCCATTTTAAATATACAAACTGCATGTTTAAAAATAAATGAGCAGTGATGGTTATTACCACAAGTTACAATATAATGTAAATGACTATTACTGCAAGTGAGTGTAATATAATGAAAATGGTTATCGCTGTAAGTGATTACTGTGAAAATGTGCCTTTCAAACTCTGGGCCTGCTTGGCATTCCGCTGAACACGCTACACATTCTTTTTAACAGCATGGTGGCCTTTTTGACATGACTCTTAATTCTGGAGAAAAGGAGAGGAAGTGAGCCGGGTTTGGTTTCCGACAGTCTCCACTGTCTCACTTCTTAAAACACGGCCTCCGAACGCTCGGTTTGCAGAACTGAAGTTTTAATTCATAATGCTAAAAAGGAAAACGCAGAAGGCAGATGTGGGAGTCTAGTTTTTGGGTATTGTTCTGCTTTTGATGTTAGTGCTACTTCCTGGATGACTAGCCTGTTACACAAAAAAAAAAAACAGGTGCAGGTTTCAGCTGGGTGTGGTCTTCCGTTTAGTTTAGGACCACCTGCCACCTTAGGGGTGAACATTGATATAGCAGGGGGGAATAGAATCCCCACACTCACAAAGGGTCAGTTACAAAAAAGGAAAGATATCCTGCATACAGTACATTGTCCCCAATGTGAGTAATATATACAACTGCAGCTCAACGCCAGTGTTCAGGTGTGGACCCCAGGGTCCTGGGAGGGCGGGCAGGGGAAGCACTCACTCCTTGGCCTTGGTTGCCACCAGCAGCCTCAGGGATCGGCGGATGCAGAAGGACTGGTTGATCATGGTCTCCACTTCAGTGAAGGGCCTCAGAAACACAAGGTCCTCATTAATGCAGTAGACTTTCCGCCCTGTCTGCAACCCAGCCATCTGCAAACACAGGTAGACAGACCTTTAAATGTTGACGTCGAAACATGACAATGTCATTTGCCTGTTTCCCAGACACCCTGGTGAACGACGACTTACATTTAACAGGCCGGTTTATGCAGCTGTTTATTTACAGACTGAAGGCTTCACATGAGGCACTTAATGACCGTGTTCTCAGGGCCCAGGCAGAGTGTGTGTGTGTGTGTGTGTGTGTGTGAGTGCGCTCACACCTGGTGTTTTTATTCCCCGTGTTTCATTAAGGAGCGCTTACTTCAGCACCTGCTGCAGCGGAACGCCCAAGGAGGGCCGGCCACAGATCGCACACGATTTACGACTTCCCAAAACCAGCAGAGCCGAGCTGCGGCCGTAAACGGAGAACCCCGCGGGGCCACTCCCGCGAGACCGACGGAGGGGTCAAAGGGGGAAGAGGCCGCTGGCCGACTGGCCCAAAACTCCATCGCTCACACATGGCTCAGCTCTCTCTCTCTCTCTCTCTCTCTCTCACTCTCTCACACACACACAGACACACATATACACACATGCACATACACAGAAGCACGCACAGAAACAAGCACAGGGGCTTTTCGAGACAGGCTTGAAAAGCCTGGATGGGTACAGATCCCGAGCTGAAGCAGGGGTTGGGGGAAATGAGTACTTGTAAAAGATTCTTTTCATCAACTACTATACAGCTTAACCATGATATTAAACATAAGAAATAAGGCAAAATAAATCACTGTAAGATGAAGGACAAAGCTGTTATTACCCATCTGTAAAAGTAATTCTGCCTGACCCTTTCATTGCTCCTTGTCTGTATTTCTGACAAGAGGGACAGTACAGTTCAGCACTGTTCTGAGATCAGTAGAGGCAGACAGGGTGTGCTGATAATGGGGGCTCAGTTCACTGTTCTGAGATCAGATGAAGCAGACAGGGTGTGCCGAGAATGGAGGCTCTGTTCACTGTCCTGAGATCAGTGGAGGCAGGCAGGGTGTGCTGAGAATGGGGGCTCTGTTCACTGTTCTGAGATCAGTGGAGGCAGGCAGGGCGTGCTGAGAATGGGGGCTCTGTTAGGTCTCTCTCAGGCTCTGGATCAGTGCCTGTTGTGCCTCTGGTTGCCGTGCTGACAGCCCCTGGGAAACACAGACTCGGCTTTAAGCTGGAAGCGTTTAGCATTCCCGTCTCTCCTGCTCCCATACCCAAGCCTTTTCATTCCCGCCCAGGATCCGACACCCTGGCACCTAGTCCTCCTCGGACAGGAGCGTCGTTGTTCGAGGGGCGAGGGAACGGCAAAGGAGTCGACGGGGCAGAGCGACAGCTCTTTCTCTCTCATTCTCTTTCTGTCGCTCGCTGTCTTACTTTGCTCTCAATGGCGCTCGCTCTCTCTGCCTTTCTCACGGTCTCTCTCCCTCTCTCACGTTGCTTGCTGTCTCCGTATCACTCGCTCGCTCTCTTTCTCCCTCTTTCTCGCTCCCTTTCCCCCCCCCCCCCCTCCTGCGGGACAAGGAGCAAGGCCGACAGGAACATTCCACTCTGCGGCACACGAGAATCTGAGCAAGCGTGCCTAATTACCTTTCCCAGCCTTTCGGAAACATTCAGGAATGACGTTTGTGTGTGTGTGTGTGTGTGTGTGTGTGTATGTGCGCGCACATCTGTGTATCTTTGTGTGTGTGTCTGGGTGGTGCGTGTGTGTGTGTGTATGGGTGTGAGTGCAGGTGTGTGTTCCTGCATGATTAGTCTCCGGCAGCGATGAACTAACACAACGGTATTCATCGGACTGCGCTCTGATTGGGCATCGGTGAGGCGAGGCGGCAAGAGATTGTGGCACAGCTGTGAGCCAACAGTGACCTCTGACCCCTGGCTCTCTTCCCCTGATAGCCAATGAAGGCCTTCGCAGCTTATCGGCTAGGCAGGGCCAGCGCTTCCACCTATCACGTGCTAGAGCTGAAGAGGAGGGGCGGGCCCCGGTCGGGATGAGACAGTGATTGGTCCTCACCTCTGCGTGGGAGCCACGGCTGACGCTCTTCACCACGATGGCCTTGTTCTTCTCCTCGATCTCGAAGCCGTAGTCTTCCTCCTGCGGGTGGATCTGAAGAGGAAGACAACGCAAAAATCAGGCGAATAAAATTGAGAACAATCATATTGTGTTTCCATAAATCATCCTCTCAAACCCAGTGTTTTCCCCACATAAAAGACCGGGTCGAGTTCTTCTCTCTTTGTCCGTACTCTATGAAAAAGGGTGCCGGCTGAGAAACGCCATTTCATCACGGCTGTGGACCTCAGATACTACTCTGCTAGTAAAAAAGAATCACAGGCTCTTTAGCAGGGTTTACACAATAATAAACAGGGAGCTAATGAGTTCAATGGTCTGTAGGGACATAATCAATCAATATCAGTGCAGACCTTTCCGTGCCGAACAATGTCTCAACGGACAACACTCCTCCCCGCTTCTTAATTTAGCGTTTTGCATATGCTGTTAAAATGGCGGCTATTTTCAGACACAATGAAGTATTCTCTCCCGACCCTCCCGACCCCCCCCCCCACCCCACCCCCCTTCAATCACCTGCAGCTAAATGTCACCAGATTTGCAGTAGTCCACGGGTGAGGCTTTTGTAATGCGCGTACAGACCTGTCGGCTCTCAACATCACAATGGAGAGCTTTCCACTAATACAAAACAGTGGCTTCAATCACAGCCACATCGGAATGATAAACCCCACAAAGCCCTGTGATGCTCCAAGCCCTCCTGCACGCTGTACGCACAATCCTTCTGTATAACAGATCTGGGGCGATTCACAACTTCCACATTATCCACGGTATATAACCCTTTTTCTGTTGCTTGAAAAAAGAAAATCATTCATATTTCTTAACTGAAGTGCTGATGAAATGTTATTCAAAACTTGGCAGTAATTCAGCAGGCTAGCAAACCGAAGTTGCACTTCTGCGATACCTTCATGCGGATGAGAGCCAATTAGGGTCACCTTAACTCCAAAACACACCCCTTTTCACGGACAATTCACAGAACAAACACACAGTCATCGGACTAGAACTTATGAATCACATTTTTTACTTTAAGTTTGAAATGGCTTGAATGGTGGCACACTCCTAAGCACTGTCTTTACTGCAGAAGAAGCACAGGGGAAATCATTTGGCTTTGCTTGCCACCTTCGTAGAAGCACCCGGTCACCCCGTTCTGTTCGGTTCGGTTCACCGAAGGTCTAGCGGGAAACCCGCGGTACGTCAGGCAGGAACAGCTGCCCAGCTGCGTCCCCGAGAGGCTACTCTCCCGAACGGGGGATTCACTAAAACGGCGAGGAACCCGTCTGCAAGAGACGAGGTGTGGGGCCAGGCAGCCCGGCGTCAGGCCCTTCCTCCCCCACCAGGACCTCACCCCGCCAGGCCGGATCATTACACGGGAGTCGCTCTGAAATGCGCGCAGCTGTTTTTGAAGTGCAGTACAGAGCCATTTGCCGACGGCTTAAAAAGGTCAAGGTAATTGTTGAGCGGGCAGGTTTGAATTTGGGGTTAGCCGTTTTTGAAGGTCCGGGCTATTTTCGGAGCCTTGGAGCAGGTACTGCTAGCGCGAACGTGGAACTTGCCAAAGGTGTGCACTGTTGGTGACCCGGAGTCAAGGAACGTTGCCTATTCCAGCTCGTCTGTCTTCCCAGAAAGATTGAAGCAGGGAATTATCCCCAGACAAACACGCCTGACTGGAACGGCTCTCAGAATAACTGCTAGGCTAACTGTGAATCACAGCAAACAACTGCACAGCTTCATTAGTGTGTGCGACTGCCTGTTCAGTATATTCCAGTACTTGGAACTATATGAATATTATACAAAGAGGACCCAATGCCGAACTTTGATGTGATAGTTTTGCTCTGAAGCAGATTATATGAATATTGAGATCGTGTGTGAGGATACACGTCTGACTTCCAAAGAAGAGAAAAAACAGCCTCTGGTATCCGTTCCAACTGTTTTTTCTCTTCATAATAAGAAAGATGTTTTCTCCCTGCCTCAGACACTGGCTGGAGGAGACTGTCTGGTTTTCATGCACTTGCTTCCCATATTTTGCCAGATGTTTTTAATGATTGATCAGTCTTAAATAAGGATGGGATTGCAAATAAGGACACGAGACTGAGTGTGTGACAGTGTGTAAGGGCACTAGAGTGAGTGTGTGACTGTGTGTAAGGGCACTAGAGTGAGTGTGTGACTGTGTGTAAGGGCACTAGAGTGAGTGTGTGACAGTGTGTAAGGGCACTAGAGTGAGTGTGTGACAGTGTGTAAGGGCACTAGAGTGAGTGTGTGACAGTGAGTAAGGGCACTACAGTGAGTGTGTGACAGTGTGTAAGGGCACTAGAGTGAGTGTGTGACAGTGAGTAAGGGCACTAGAGTGAGTGTGTGACAGTGTGTAAGGGCACTAGAGTGAATGTGTGACTGTGTGTAAGGGCACTAGATTGAATGTGTGACTGTGTGTAAGGGCACTAGAGTGAGTGTGTGACAGTGTGTAAGGGCACTAGAGTGTGTGTGTGACTGTGTGTAAGGGCACTAGAGTGAGTGTGTGACTGTGTGTAAGGGCACTAGTGTGACAGTGTGTAAGGGCACTAGACTGAGTGTGTGACAGTGTGTAAGGGCACTAGAGTAAGTGTGTGACAGTGTGTAAGGGCACTAGAGTGAGTGTGAGTAAGGGCACTAGAGTGAGTGTGTGACTGTGTAAGGGCACTCGAGTGAGTGTGTGACAGTGTGTAAGGGCACTAGAGTGAGTGTGTGACTGTGTGTAAGGGCACTAGTGTGAGTGTGTGACTGTGTGTAAGGGCACTAGAGTGAGTGTGAGTAAGGGCACTTGAGTGAGTGTGTGACTGTGTGTAAGGGCATTAGAGTGAGTGTGAGTAAGGGCACTAGAGTGAGTCTGTGACAGTGTGTAAGGGCACTAGAGTGAATGTGTGACTGTGTGTAAGGGCACTAGTGTGAGTGTGTGTAAGGGCACTAGAGTGAGTGTGTGACAGTGTGTAAGGGCACTAGAGTGAATGTGTGACTGTGTGTAAGGGCACTAGTGTGACTGTGTGACAGTGTGTAAGGGCACTAGACTGAGTGTGTGACAGTGTGTAAGGGCACTAGAGTGAGTGTGTAAGGGCACTAGATTGAGTGTGTGACTGTGTGTAAGGGCACTAGAGTGAGTGTGTGACAGTGTGTAAGGGCACTAGAGTGAGTGTGTGACTGTGTGTAAGGGCACTAGAGTGAGTGTGTGACAGTGTGTAAGGGCACTAGAGTGAGTGTGTGACTGTGTGTAAGGGCACTAGAGTGAGTGTGTGACTGTGTGTAAGGGCACTAGAGTGAGTGTGTGACAGTGTGTAAGGGCACCAGAGTGAGTGTGTGTAAGGGCACTAGTGTGAGTGTGCGACTGTGTGTAAGGGCACTAGTGTGACTGTGTGTAAGGGCACTAGAGTGAGTGTGTGACTGGGTGTACGGGCACTAGAGTGAGTGTGTGACTGTGTGTAAGGGCACTAGAGTGAGTGTGTGACTGTGTGTAAGGGCACTAGAGTGAGTGTGTGACTGTGTGTAAGGGCCCTAGTGTGACTGTGTGTAAGGGCACTAGAGTGAGTGTGAGTAAGGGCACTAGAGTGAGTGTGTGACAGTGTGTAAGGGCACTAGAGTGAGTGTGTGACAGTGTGTAAGGGCACTAGAGTGAATGTGTGACTGTGTCTAAGGGCACTAGAGTGAGTGTGTGACAGTGTGTAAGGGCACTAGAGTGAGTGTGTGTAAGGGCACTAGAGTGTGTGTGTGACTGTGTGTAAGGGCACTAGTGTGAGTGTGTGTAAGGGCACTAGTGTGACTGTGTGTAAGGGCACTAGAGTGAGTGTGTGACAGTGTGTAAGGGCACTAGAGTGAGTGTGTGACTGTGTGCAGCATAGTTTTACTTGTCTTACATTTGTGACTCAGCATTTCATTTAAAAGTAAAGCATTTAAAACTTTCACCTAGATTATTTGAATTTCTGGCAATAAACTACACTAAGTATTGTAAATAGTTTATTTAAGCAATTCTCCAAGTCTCTGTGGTGCTCCCACCCATAAAGCCTTAAAGAGAACACTGCTTAAATAGGTCAGGATTGGCTAGATATAGCATCTGTGCAAAGGGCTCAAGCGGACTTGCTAGGGGTCAAGAGGAAGGCTAGCAATGGTGAGAATCACGCTACGAGAAGATCCGGACCAAAATACATCACGTTTAATCTGCTGCCCTGCTCCTACCAGCATTGGTGTTACAGCCACACACACGGAAGTTGCAGATTTACACAGGACGACACTTGTTTTGCTGCATCATTGGAAAGCCACGTGTAAACAGTGTGAAAACACAGTGTCCGATCGGGGCCAGATGCTGGGTAGACTCGAGAGATAAGAGGCCATTTCGTGGGAGGCCCATAACCTGATGTTTGAGGACCAGTCTTGCAATTAAGATAAACACACATACACGGCTTCTATATTACTACGTCTGGCCAAACCCAACTGGCACAGAGTTCACACTCATAGTATATTTATATGTGCATGTGTTTTTAGCATCCCTGTATGTGTTTATGCATGTATTTATGAATGGGTGTGGAGGTTCATGCCCTGGGCAGGGAATCCCATTACTGTACGCCACCTTCTGACCCACCTATTGCAGAACAGAACGCCAGGAAGGGTAATGTGACAATCGTACAGTACACATAATCCAACTGAATACAGAGTAGTATCATTACATTTATAAGAAAAATACTGCTCGCTACTTGTAAATGCTCCCAATTACTGTAGTGAACTTCGGAGAGTGGTGTGCATAGTGTATCTGAATTCCCCTATAACTCCAGATCCTATGTGATAAAATTTGACAAAATAGGATTTGAGGATTTCTACCTTCCCATAACCTTTTATGTCTGTGAGGGCAGGAAAGAGCAAAACAGCATCATTTCTTAGGGAGCCATTAGGGAAATTAGAAATGAGAAATTGTACAACAAGGCACCAAGGGGCAGTCTAAAAGAAGGACATCTATCCCAGAACACCAACAGCAACAGTGAAGGGTTGTGTGCGTGTGTGTGTGCGTGTGTGTGCGTGTGGGTGTATTTGTGCGTGTGCATGTGCGTATGCGCGGGCGTGCCTGTGCATACGTGTGCGTGCGTGCGTGTGAATGTGCGTGAGTGTGCATGTGTGGGCTCTCACCAGCAGGGACTTGGCCATGATGTTCTCGATGAGTGTGTGCATGTGTGTGTGCGTGTGTGTGTGCGCGTGTGTGTGTGCGTGTGTGCGTGTGTGCGTGTGCGTGTGTGTGTGTGTGTGTGTGCGTGTGTGTGCGCGTGTGTGTGCGTGCGTGCGTGTGCGCGCGTGTGTGCGCGTGTGCGCGTGCGTGTGTGCGCGTGTGTGTGCGCGTGTGTGTGCGTGCGTGTGGGCTCTCACCAGCAAGGACTTGGCCATGATGTTCTCGATGAGCTTGAAGTCGTTGCGCAGCTGCTTGTTCTTTGAGCTGGTGCCCTCCGTCTCCTCGTCCGCGTAGAAGCGGAAGAACTGCGATTCGTCTCGGAATTCGCTCTTCTCCAGCACTGGAGGAGGAGAGGGAGAGGTCAGCCGGCAACAAATCACAACATGGCCTGGGTTCAAACAAACGCTGTCCAAAACTTTGACTCAATAAACACAAGTGTATCTTCATTTTTTCTGAACAAAACAGTTTGGAGGGTTCACAAACCGATTTCTCCAGTCGAGTTCTGTCAGTGGAACAAGAGGGCTGAGGTGGAAATTAGCTACAGTAAAATCCACACTGATATCAAGAAGTATTTCCTTTCATAGGGAGTATTCAAAGCATGGGACACTTTTCCAGGTCAAGTTCTGTAGTAGATACAGAGATCACTGAAGTGTCAAATCCAGACTTGAGACGGCATGTTCTAGCTGGGCTGAATGACCTGTTCTCCTCATTTTGTATTGTTATGTTGTTATGCTCTAGCTGGGCTGAATGGCCTGTTCTCTACATTTTGTATTGTTATGCTGTTATGTTCTAGCTGGGCTGAATGGTCTGTTCTCATTGTGTATTGTTATACTGTAATGTTCTAGCTGCGCTGAATGGCCGGTTCTCCTCATTATGTATTTGTACGGTATGGTGAATATATTAGATTGTCACTCAAATCACCAAACTGGTTTTTCAGGAAAATAACTGACACGTGCATTTAAATCAGAGTTAAGGATAAATGTCGACTGTCCTCATCTTTTTACTTCAGTGTATTCCAGGAAAATTTCCCCGCGGATACAAAAGGCAGGAATGAGTGATTCTGAAGCCCAATCGAGCCATACATTTTCCTCAAGAGAGCAATTAACAAAAACCACTCGCTTATAAAATTCAACAAGAAACCACCACGAGATATACAGCTTGGCAGCCTATCTGCATGCGCACAGCTGGTTAAACAGCAGTGTGCGCATTATCGTAAACACAGCGTAGCGTAAGCACCGCGTTTAATAACAGCATAAAAAAAAAAGCTTTCTTTCCCTGTATAAACACGGTCTCTCGTCTGAGGATTGGAAATTGCGTTATTTCCTAGTCTTGCGTGTTTTCGTAGACGTTCTGGAAGTACAGTTTGTCCCGTTCTTTCCCTTTCTCGGCCCTCCTCCAGAACTATTCCGGGGAAAACAGGGCCCCGGAGGCTCTGTGAGTGAATACGCGACAGCGCGCTGGAGCGGCGCTCTGGAATACCGCTCCAGAGAGCGGGGACCGCGCTCCCTGGAAATCCCGCGCACGGTCATGTGACCTGCCAAGAAGTCCTGGCTGGCATACTGACACGCTGGTCCGCACCGACCAATGAGAGCGTGGCATATAGCTGGTTCCCATCAGCAACCTTGGCATTGCGCCCCTACAGCCAGGCCCTCCATGAATGAGCTTCCTCATTGGTCAATAACAACCAGAGCTAAGGGCCCTGAGAGCTAACGCAATATCAGATATATCCTCCAGAACCATTATATTACTTTAACCGGCCACAGGGAGGTCAAACATTATATTGCATCATATGAGATATATGCAACACAGACGTAATGCAACTACAGTCTGCTTTCTCCTTGAACTTTGACAAGTTCAAGTTTTAACACAACCCCAAAAAAACCATAACATAATAATGAACGTAAAACAATAGTAAGTACGCATGAAAGTTGATCCGAAAGTTGATTGTGGATCAACTGTACTGTAGTTAGATTGAACATGGGCATCATACGATACATAAAGCTCAATGACTGATGTGCATAAGCGGACCCGGATAAGCTCAACCGCACAGCTCAAACTGAATTTGTGTTGAATGCTCAGCCACGCGCTCCTTTAGATACTGGCAGCTGCTGCTGGCAGTTGTTTGCCGAAGGACGGGCAACGACAAAGGTGCATGAAAGGCAGTGGCTCTTATTCTGAGATAAAGTAAATATCAGGGAAACGGTCTTAAAATATCCCGGTTAATCCCCACATATGTGTAAGCGCTGCTACCTACAGTATACCCCAAATTAACCAGTAAGTGTATGTGTCATTGATCTGTACTGTGTGCCTATATTGTTATGTCCTTTGATGTTACTTTGGTATGTGGACATGAATAAAAGTATTAAAATGTGTCTGTGTGCATGTGTGTGTGTGTGTGTATGTATGTCTGGCGTTAACATTTCCCCAGGGTTACTTTTCAAATAAATACTGATATAAGTATAATTTGAAGAAGCAATTATATGTGCATTTTCAAAGTTTACTTTAAGGCAAAGTACCTCACAGTTTCACAGTAGGAGTGAGGGGTGGATGAGAACTATTGCTTGGAGGTTAAGAGGGCCTGGCAAAAAATGGTTTTATAGCTAAAAAAATCATTAAAACCTCTATTTTATGAGGACGCCACAGAGAGATGCAAATCCTCTTCGGCAAGAGAGTCAAGACAGGGCAAGTACAGTGCGAGACATATCAGGACCAAAGCAGAAATTTTAAATTCACTTACAGCTGCTGTAATTTCATTCCATAAAAGCACACTTATGAAGAGAGCGCGGGAGGAATGATGTTCACTCAAAAAGCAAATGAGACATGTGGACTGCCTGAAGGCACAGAAGCCCTTTATAAGAATGGTTTGGGTTTGCTTCAGACAACCATGTTCAAACACAAAACAGAGAGGACTAATGATGCCAGACAGACAGATAGACAGGCACACAAAAACACAGACAGACAGAGAAACAGAGAGACAGACAGACAGAGAGAGACAGAAACAGAGACAGAGACAGAGACAGAGACAGAGACAGACAGAGACAGAGACAGAGACAGAGACAGAGACAGAGACAGAGACAGAGACAGAGACAGACACAGACACAGACACAGACAGGTTTTGAATGAGACACTGACCGTGATGCATGAAGCCGCTGTTGCAGAGTTCGACACCCAGCGTCACGGCATCCTCACGGGTGGTACAGTCGCCCTGCGGTTTGGGAAAGAGTAGAGCACACGGTCAAACGGTTCACCAAGTCAGTCAAAGTGGCTCAAAGCACAGCTGGAATGTTGCACGATACGGGTTTCTGAGAGTTTTGGAGTTTGGGTGTGTAGGTGAGTTAGGCTTGCCTCTTCTGATAAATCACAATTCCTGTATTTTAGAACCCCATATTCTCAAGCAGGGAGGCCAAATCACTCATTTAGCAAATTCAACTGTCACCAGACTTGTCAACTGTCACATGGCCTAACAGTTTACAGTCAGCTTAAAACCTGAAAATATTCTTCACTGTCCGTTACCCGCTGGTGTTAACTTTTGGAGACTATACTGTAAATGTCAGGCCCCATGATCACTTTATTCCAAGTAATGGTGTGAAGAGACAGATGGAGAGATGGAAACAGAGAGGGCTGCAGCCTGCCATGATGGCAGTATTGGTATGATTCAATACGACCAGGGCACAGACTGGGGGGATTGTTACAAGTCATTTTAGTCAATTTTGCAGTTAGTTGCGGGGTCAAAGTTCACAGCACCTACCTGACTAAGTAACCAGTCCACCAGTTTGCTGGCTGGAACCACAGACTTGAACGTTTTCAGATGGTAGTCTCTGTCCCTGCAGTCCAGAACAAATAACAAAAATGAAAAAAGGACTATGTTAAACAGGCATATCTATAACCCAGGGGCGTTTATTTTAAGGAGTGCGCATGAGGCCTCGATCCTGGGAGAGGGGAACATGTTAAAACTTGCATACCAAGTCAACGAGATTTTTGTGGAAATGTCCATGGAGACGCCTGCTCTCTAGCGCAAAATCTTTTGGCTGAAGATGTTCCCTCTCTGTAAACCAATTCATTTTTTGGATATAAGCAGGCCTATTATGTCTTTTCAAGAACATGAAGTTTAATTTTAATTGGAAACATTATATCTTACCTTCTACTTGGTTTAAAATCTAAAATTTGTTGGTCCTTCTCTGGCCAGACCCAAGATATTTACTACTATTTAAAGTTTACTATACACCACGTTGTGCTGATGTAGGAAGCCATCAAAGTACATTGTTTTGTTGTTTAAAACTATGTTTTATTGTGAATTAAGGTTCTCTTTTAAATAATCAAAACATGCCAAGACATAGCAGTGACAACATTTTTATTTATTTTTCTTTGTACATAAGTACACCTATTTTAACTTTTGAAGTATACAAACTCTCATTTTCATGATTTCTGAAATTAAATTCATAAATCGGAAAGTGGACAGAAAATTGTGCCAGCGTACATATCTTCATGCTCTTCCCTGCTTTAATGCCAAATATATGAGGCTCCAAAATTGACACAAACCCCGATTTCCACTTGCAAGTGAATTTGCTTTTGGTGCCATTTTTAAGAGATAATATCTCTAGAACGACAAATCGAATGAGGCTAATTTTTTTATGTTCTGTATTGAATATATAATGAACGTTCACAAACCTTGAGTAAAATTGGAGTGATCACCCCCCACCACTTTTCATGGACTGATCCAGAGGGAGTCATATTTTTAGGCTACATAAGATACCCTTTTGAAGAGTTAATTTCTTTCCAGGCTGAATCTGCATTTAGACATTTATGTTATTTATTAGTTTGTTTGCTGGTGACCAGCAAAATGAAACACTGATTCAATGTTGAACACATTTTTCATGTGTTTATAGCCGAACATAATCTCCAGCCCCAGTCCCTTATAGGCCATCGATAGCTTCCCCCGAAAACAGGAAGATAAGCATATTCACAAACAGCCTAATCCAATGCATGATTAAAAAACAGCAACACCAGGGAGAAGTATACTGTAATTTCACTACATCTGTCATTTTAACTCATGGTGAGTAGAGGGTGTACAGGCATCAGCACAGAGGTGGAAAATCCCAGTTCAGAAAGTAAATGTTCCCCCCAGTATGTTCTTCCGACTGCTTGGATTTCGTGACCTGAGAATTATTACATTACATTACATTATTGGCATTTGGCAGACGCTCTTATCCAGAGCGACGTACAACAAAGTGCATACCCATAACCAGGGATAAGTGCGCTGAAAGACCCTAGAGGGAAGTACAATTTCAATTGCTACCCGTACAACAAAGATAAGGACCAGGGCCTTTTTTTTTTCTTTTTTTTTTAAACAACAAATAAACAAACAAACAAACAACAAAGCAAAAGTGACCAAACTTAACTATCCAAATACTGCTTACCTAGCCAACTAAAAATACCGAAACACAAAGTAAATCACAAAGACAACAATTAAGGTTCACAGGGAGGTAGGGAGGGATGGGGAGAGGTGCTATCTGTGTTCTGAGTAGTTTTTAGATATTGAGGTCACAACAAGAAGGTCCTGGGCTCCAGCCCCGCCCAGGCCTTTCTGTGTGGAGTTTGCATGTTCTCCCCGTGTCTGCGTGGGTTTCCTCCGGGTACTCCAGTTACCTCCCACAGTCCAAAGACATGCAGGTTAGGGACTACAGATGAAAATTTGCTCATTAGCTAACTCTGGCCCATTCAAATTGATGTGAAAGCTGAAAATGTTGATTAATGTGCACTGTCCCTGGTAAGTAAGTGAATTTGTTTTTTTAAATACATTTTTTTAAATGTAGAATTTTTTCATACTTTTATACTTTGGACACCAAGTAATGTTTGTCAAAAATGTCAGTTAGAACCTTCTAATTCCCCGCTCACGATTTGCTAATTAGCACAGTTCTTCAGCCAGGAGGTTGAACTAATTGGTGAGATCAGCTGGCTGAGTTCATGGGTGGAAGAAATACAGGGCACTTTTTCTTCCTGACCCCTGGACTTTAAACCTCTGCATCAGTAAACATGTTTCCGGAAGGGTCCAGCACCGGGAACAATCGTGTCTTTAACGCCATATATGCGCTTATCTTCCCACTTAATTCCCGTTCAGGAGTAACTTGAGCCTTTTTGTCATTACAATACAGTGACCCAAGGACAGAACCTTCTGAGCTGTATCTGTCCGTAAGGCTGGGCACAGCTGTGTCTTTATACAGTCAATAATATGTGCCATTTTAACACACGGAGAACGCAGGACCCATGCCCGCACCTCTAAATAAATGAGCTGCTGGTAAAGAGGAACAGAGAAGTAAAACAGGAAGGCCTGGGGAGGATGTGCGGTCGACAAACGCGCCGTAACGGAAGGCTCAGGTCATCGCTTGGGTGCGTGCTTTAATGCTCTCTCGGTCAATGGAGAGCGCAGAGCCCGGCTCAAACACGCACCAGGAAATTCAGACCAGGCTAATTAGCATCTGGGTTTTAAATAGCATTACACATTCGCTCTTGTCTCGCGTTCAGCAGTGCCAGAGTAGTGAGCAGAATTAATCACGCTTTCCACCGTGACTGTGACGCCCTGATGCATCAGATATGATCTCAGCCCACACACACATGCACACACACACACATACAGACGCAGACACACACCACGTTTTATGCATAACATACTCGAATTGCAGCCGATTTTAATTATGACTAGTTATGTTATCTTTCATGTTACTGTAATCATGTCGCTACCATTATTCTTAGATGTGGTGCATGTGAATTTGGCAATGATAAAATGCTGTCCATGCCAAAATAAAAACCCCTTGGAATCTGAACTGGAGTTTGGCACGAGGAGTTCTAGCACATCTTTTGTTACTCATCGTGTGTGAGAGAGAGAGAGAGAGAGAAAGAGAGAGACAGTGACAGAGACAGATAGAGACAGAGAGAGAGAGAGAGAGAGAGAGAGAGAGTGAAATGATACTAGATACTGTATTGTAGTCTTCACGGTCATTATCATTGTTACTGTTATTCTATGTTAACTATACCTCCGGTCACTTTACTATGAATGGTGGAGACACCCTGTATTTCACATCCCTACTGTTCACATACAGCAGTTCTTGTTTCACAGTGTATGCTATATAAGCTTTGGCAATACTATGCAGATGTGGTGATGCAGATCTAGCCTAACTGAATTGAGCGGGACCTTACTTGATAACAGGAGTGAAGAGACAATGGAGACGACAGTAGAGCCGGACACCCTGGAAGGAGAAAGAGTGAAAGTGCTTAACACGAGCTGTTCTTCTCATATATACATCTCATATACCTCGATAGCCACTGAACGCTAACTAGCACTGCTGCTGTAGTACCTACCACCTGCAGACACTCGTATCGGACTCCGTTTGGGCTAGTGCTTCGACGATGCAGCAGCCCAACAGATAGGTTGGATTTTATTGAAAACCTTTACGGAGGGGTAAAATGTCAGAAGCACTCTGACCATTTCATTTCCCCCAGCCTGGTTATCACTGCCCTCCTGTCAAGTTATTAACCTCTATGTGAACTTGTCTTTGTCTCTAGACGCGATTGCTAATTTAACCTCATTACAATTTCCAACCCCAGTTAGTTTTTATAATGGAACCAATTATAAAAATAACACATACTATAATAATAGCAATATGATGTTTACATGTTTATGACATGGAAAATGGAGAGTAGGACCATATAATATATAGAATTAAATCGCTAGTACATAGTGAGTTATGACAAGAATAAAACGGACAGATATAAGTACGAAGTTACATTGAATGCAACATGGCAATGCATTTAGTTTAGCACAGACCTCAAATAAATCCACACAAACCATATGAAGAAAATGCACAGACGGCGTTCAGTTTGTTGGAGCTAGCCAGCCAATCACAACAGAGGTTCATTTATATCAATGAGCCTTAAAGACACAGTCATTAAAACAGCCTGTTCTCGGTAAAGCTCACGAGAGGCACTGGAGAATGGCCATGTAGAACTTGCTGGATTGTTTTTGGCACTTAAAACTATACAATCGTCTTCTCGTGGATATCCGGACCTCAAACTGGAAAGGCGTACAACATGGGACCTTTAATATGTTCACTGAGGGTCACTCGGTGAAGGTTATACAGCTATAGCGAGCTGATGGAGGGTGCATGGGGTGAGGTGTTTGGGTACCTTAGACATGATGTCCTCCATCTCGCTACGGGCCTTGTAGGTTCCGTCGTCGTACCGGAACCGGTACAGCACCGGCTCGTTCTTGAACTGGTGCTTGTCGGACACTGGCAGGGAGACAGGGACAGATGGGTAATCAGAGGCCGCAGGCTAACGAATCCCAACCAACCAACCAACGAAAGATCAGGAACTAATATCGCTTATTTCCTGGCTTAATATGCTGTAATTTCAGTCCACAATATACAGTAATATAATTAAAGAATTTCACTTCGGATTTCACATTTCTCTCTACATGGGAGAAAGCACAACCAGCATGCTGAGCTAGCATTTAGCATATGCACACTAAAACAAATATTAAAATAGCACATGATTTATATTTACTTTGGAAAGGCAGCAGGTTAAAAAGGAATTAAAATTATGCGCTGCTTTTTTGAAAAAATAATAATTTGGACTCTAGAGCTATTTAAAAAAAAACCCAGAAACCCATGTCTATGTCTTGTTGCCATTGCTACCTCTAGTTATTTGTCATTTAATGAATGCATGCTTATGATTTATGTCGTAGCATATTCCTTAAGGAACAACAGTCTACAATTACACCAAAAAACAACACGGGCCATGAACTGAAAAAACCCATGAACATTTCAACACTTCTGCTGCTTTTCCATTTAACAGTCCTGTGGCATCATCCCAGGACACGCAAATCCTCCAGAACATTCCTAACCCCCCCACCCCCCCTTCCCCCCATCCCCCATCCAAAACCACGCTTCCCACATCCAGCCAGCCTCGTGATAATGGACCGTGATGCACGACCTGGTCGCATGTGGTCGCGGCTGACCGGGAAAGAGAGAAACCCATTTATTTCTCATCCCGCAGATGTGACCCAGGAGACGTCCTCGTGCCAGCGAACAGGCCGCGGCCTGCGCTCGCCATAGCCGCGCCCCCAACACCGAGGGGCCCCGCCCAGCGCGGCACGACGGGCTGCGGCATATTCTCATTTCACGCTCTCCGCCGCGCCGGGCTCATCTCTCCCTGCTCTCCTCTCTCCTGCGTCTCCATGTCTCCGTTTCACCTGTGTCCCGTGTCATCAGTCGGTGAAATATTTGAAGGATGGTTACTCGGAGAGAGATACCGGAACATTCTAAGCTGAGCTGCAGTAATTTTGGGCTAGCTAAATGTTTTGACCTCAACAGCACCCTGTTCTAACCTCACACCCATGTGTTTGCTAATCAATCAGCGTTTTTTCCAAAAGAGCAGCCTCGTATACCGAAGACAGCTTTGGCTCCCAGTAGATTTGGCTTTGTGGTTAGTGGGAGACCAGGGTTCAAGGCTCACCTGTTCTTTTTTTTCCTGTCTTTGCCACGCTCATTTTTACATAAATTATACAACAAATAATATTTTTCCATCCCAGTCCAGGGGTTTTTGGGTAAGGCAATCTTGACTGAAATGGGTCCGTTGGAGCAACTCTCAGTTTAGAGAGTAGAACGTTCACTTCGGTCATTACGACTATTGGCCCCCAGGGCGCTGCCAAGGGGAAAACACCGCATCGAGCGTCATTTCAGCAGTATGCCAGTTCTGCAATATGGGCTGGTATGTGGACAGTAGCTTCGCTGGGTCGTGAGTCACAAGTTCATCAGCACTCCACGTCAGACGGAAGCCTCCACCCTGTACAGGTATTTTAATTTGATGTGTCTTCTTCATAGTTCATCATCTTGGGCAAACAATTTCAAACAAGTTCATAAAAACCGCAGTGGCTTGCGGTTTGCGCACATAAATAATTTAAAGGATGTGAAGTGTGTGTTGTTTTTTCCTTCTAGGCTTATAATACGCGGCTAGCAACGCAAAAGAAACATGGCCTGGAGATTTAAAATAAACACAGACGCAAAACAGGCTGCCGACAGTTTCAAAATAATTATTCCCAAAATATTTGCAGTGCTTTTTTTTCGTTTTTTCCCTTTTTTTACAGCACTTGAAGCAGGAGCGAGTCAGAAAGCCAAAAGATGAAAGATTGAGGAGACGCTGCCGGAATGTTCCTCTCGTAAACATGACGGTTTCTCTGAAGGCAACAAAAGACCTTTCCTTTCAACTATAAACAGTGTATTTTTGGATAAGGAAAGAAGCTGTGTGCAAGGTCAGGAAGAAAGAGAAAGAGAGAGAGAAATATAAAAAGAAGGGAATAAAGAGAGAAAAGAGAAATGGGGTAGTAACAGTAACAGAGAGAGAGAGAGGAACAGAGATACAGGAAGAGGGAAGATGCATTCTCACATGACAGGATCGGAGTGCTTCAAACCCACAGTCAGGGACACTGCTCACTGAATATATAGCCCAAAAAGACTTCTAAAACATGCATGAACAGACTGCAACGGACTGTAAGCTTGCGCACACAAGCGCCTTTCAAACAATAAAGCACGTAAAGAGGGTGGCACTGAGAAGACGCTACAGCCACAACACTCAAAGGCAGAAATGCTGCTGATGTCTCTTCTAATCCAAGACCTGACACTAGGTGACTGGGACATTTTCAGACTATTTTCAGTAGAAAAGAAAACCAGCACTACTGGTCTAGAAGGCCAGATTTGAGTAGCTTGATCTCCAGAACTCTACCTGGGGCGGAAAACGATACTCTGTGAGCCATGATGAGAGAAAAAGTCCATTAGGTCACAATTAGAATGTTGACCTTTGACCTTTCCAGACAGGGGAGCAAGGGGAGAGAAAAGGAAGGAAACAAATTTGCGACACACGATTGCTAGGAAATTAGCTGGCTAGTTCATTGAAAGCTCACCGAGGCTTAAAAACATTACATATATTATCGCAGGGTATTAAAATGCATTTTTAAAATATAACCACAACAAATGATTAGTTATGCAAGACTGAAGTAATCGCCTATGGGATTTCCCACATGGTGAAGGATACACTGATATATCAATAAGGCACCTTAGGACACATTTTCAGTGAAAGTTATAATATCTATGAAGGAAAAATTCGCAAAATTGCAAAAACGGTGAAAATGCTGCCCTGTTTGACCCAGCCATAGTCTAGGACCAGTACATAATAACTTCTTGATTCTAAGCCAGAGTCTCGACCGTGATGTCACAATGAGAAGGTTTTGCGACCTTTGACCTTTCTGATCAGTGCGAGTGAGCGAAGCAGGGGGTGGAGTCTCACCGTGATGGATGATGCCGTTCTCCAGCAGAGCCTGGCCCAGGTTCACTCCCTCATCTGGCTTACTGATCTCACCACTCTCAATCAACCAGGACACAAACTCACTGGAGAGAGAGAGAGAGAGAGAGAGAGGGGGGGGGGGGGGTGAGCAAGAGATGGAGGGAAGAAGGGGGGGAAAGAGACGGAGAGGGAGGGAAAGAAATGGGCAGTGATTAGCAGGACTTTCCCATCCAATCGGCGAAGGCCCCACAGCTTGACCCCAAAACTTACTACGGCCAGCACAGCCACTAGCACAGGGAAGCAGGCCTCATAATGACATCACAGATGTATAAAAGGCATACATCCACACAGCACAATATCACTATTTCATGTTTTCAAGAATAATTACAATATTTCCAAGGTATGAACTATACCCGGAAGTATGAATGACATTCAACAAACAAACATTTTGTGACCTTGGAAATATAGTCTTGCATTTTTTAAATACTTTTATAAGGTATTTTTGCGTAAAACACATATTAGATTTAGTGCCCTATGAACAACATATTTACGACACTAACTCATTGTCATCAGAAATGTCAGTTAGAACGTCATAATTGTTCGGTGTGGATTTGAAAAAGGAGAAAATCAACACACATTTCTAAGGACTCCTTGGGGACCCTGCTCTGTGAATCCCAGTAGCGGGGGCGCAGTTGTTAAACGCACTGAGCCGAACAAAACTGGAGGGAAGGGGGCGTTCATCAACGTGAAGGTGAGGGAGCAGGGGCTCCCAGCCACTCGTAAAAGTCAACTGCATCCTTTTCTGAAACCACTTATGGCTCCAAGTACAAATCACGTCTTAATGAGCGTGACCCAGACAGCGCGCTGTGACGTCATCGCCCGCTCGTAGCGGTTGTGTACGCCTACCACCCACTGTGTGCGCATTGTGATTTGTATGTTTTTTTATTTCTTTTTTGGTACTTGCATGGCAACCATTTTGTGGACCAACGCAACAATTCATAAAGGTGTTCCTCAATGAGAACCATTGGATTATAATCATGTAAATAATATCTGTGATAATGCAGAGATTCCTAAATATAATTTATTTAGGATATTTATAAAAATGATGATACAGTCAACCCTAGCACCCCTCATACGGATTTGTTCTTTTTTTCTTTTTCTTTTTTTTTTTTTTTACAAATTTTCAATGAAGTTTAAAGAGATTTATATGCTCTTTAACTAGAACTGAATCCAAGGAAAAACAATGCGTTTCCAATCTAAAAAAGAAAAAAAACTTAAGGGGGAACATTTGGAAGACCATTGGAGGCTGAATTACTGAACAAGTAACAGCATCCAAATAATTATGGAGTAAGACAATGCAGCCAGAATTTCTGGATGCAAAGCTAACTCCATTGTCAGTGCTCTGGACTCAGTGAATGTAGTCAGTGACCTAACTTAGCCAGCTACTTACAAGATGGTTAAACACTGTTTAAAATAACCTTTTTCACCTCTCAGACAGTGGGGTGCCACGTGAACAATCTCATTGGTTAGGAGGATGAGAATGGCACCAGCTTCCCACAGATAAGAGCGAATGAGAACAAGAGTGATAATATAAGTCTGGATTCCACGAGAACTACGACCCTGTTTTTTGTCAGAACGCTCATAACGGGAATATTTTACCATATTTTAAACGGAGCGAATGTCAACTAACAACCTTTTGCTACCTGTACCTCAAACGAGCACTGCTCGCCAAATCGCTTCTCACCTTTCCCTTTTCCAAAAGGACTGTGAAAACAGAACTCAAAGGCACAGCTGTTTGTACGCAGCCAACCCTGAATGATGCAACGGAGTCTCGTTAATTTCCACAAAGATCTCTCCGGGTCTGCCCAATCAAGGAAAGATAATGAATTCCCCTCATGCAGCTCATAGATATTCAGTGTGTGATATGCACACTGAGCAACGTGGCAGAGGAAGCCTGATAGGAACGGAGGTGGGGGGGAGAGGAGAGGAGAGACGGATAAATATTTGATCGGTTTTTGGCCCTGTTTGCGCACGTGTCCGTAAACGGTCGCTCCTCCAAAGCTCCCTCCTTTTGGTCAAAAGACGCTTCAGTGAACTTCTGGCACAACCTACAGCGGTATCCTAAGTTTTAAGCCTCTTGGCTTAAGTCGTCCGGCTTTGAAATAAATCCCTTATTTTATTCACATATTCAAAATCAATTCCCCCCCCCCCCCCAAGTTTAAGGAATTTGGATTACCCTTTTTGAAAAAGATTTTTGACGAAGGCTAGAAAGCTTCTCGAGCTATGAGACAGCTTGCAGTTCCATTAGGAAAAGGCTCCGGAGAAAAACAGGCGCGGTGCCTTCCAAGCGTGCGACACGGCCAGGGGAACGGAGCAGACTTCGGAAAATGCGTTCCCGATGATAAAAATCACGGCGACGCTCTGGAAAACTTAGCGCCGTCTGGGCCCGGCTTTGACCGTCACACGGCTTCACCTTGTAAAAACACACAGCGTTCCACTCGCGGGCCTTCCCCTAATGCAGGCCGACAGAACGGCCATGACGCAATGCCCATCTCGACCGGGCCTGACCCCGGCTTCACTGCTTAGGCAGTATATTTCAGTATAATTCCTACAGGCCGACTTAGTGATTTAACACATGCGGGTTGATTTTAAGTGCCTGTGCTTTTAAGTAGGAAATAATGCACAGAGCGATACAGGAAGCCAGCCGCTACTCATGACATCTGCATTAAGAGGCCTCTTATTCAATCAGGCTGGAGCCGAAATGGAGGAGAGGTGAAGAAACGTCTATGGTATCGATTTCCTGGCGGTAATGGTATCGGGCGATATTAGCCTTGAGAGTGCAGTTCCTGGAAGCATGGAGGATGTTCTTGCAGAAGAGTGGAAAACAACCGCTGCCACGTGTGTGAAGGCCCCAAACAGATGGACATTATGGGCTGGTGAAGGAGATGAGTTTCATCTCAGGAAGGCCTATAAAACTCATAACCTTCTTTGAAAGCCAAATCATTTCACTTAAACCTTTGTCAAAGGTAAAAAACTGGGCACACTTTATTTTATAAGGACGTACTATTCTTAAAAAAAACATTAAGTAACAAACATATCTTCATATTTTGATAAAATCTTGTAACTAGTAACTGAATATTGACTGTGAGCTAGTAGGTAAAAGGTAACAGACTTCAAAATACTGATATTAAAAGTTAACCTTACAAAAGAATTGTTGGAAATCAAACTGAAAAGGTGTAGAGACAGTCACTGGTGCAATTACCCCCAGTCCAAGAGTACCTGATTGCTTTGAGACCGCGTGACACGACGTTAATGAAGTTATCAGATCCGTCAGTGTGAGACCCACCATATTTCACGAAACTCATTAAAGCAACCGATGAGAAGGGTATTGTGTGGTAAGAAGATTGATGGTCACATTATGGCTTGGGTTGAGTTAAACATTACAATCATCCTCGGGCTACTCTGATATGACAGGACCCGGAGCTACACGGCTCAGAGACAAACGTGCTGATTTTAATCTCTGTTCATATCCGGACATTGGAAGCGGCCCGTGCTGGAAAGTTCTGTTCCGCCTCTGCTTGCCCCAGCCTTGCCGTCTGCCCACCGGACAGACGCTAACCTCACGGAAATGTGCCTGGCCAATCAGACGACTCCCGGAACCATAAAGCAGGTGATGTGAGAACATAAAAAAAACAAGTAAACAACTAGAACTGCGCTAAGTAATTAACAGCTTTAAGACTTTCATAGTCACAGCACCGGCTTCATGAGTAACCAGGAGTTGCACTATTCACAGAGAATGCAAGCCCCATTAACAAGAAGGAAAAGAAAAGTCCCCAAATGACGCATATCAGAACTGGGGAAATTTGGTTATCGTCCTTAACTGAAATACAGTAAATCACCCTGGATAAGATCATCTGCTCTGCCAACAAAAAAGAATACTGCCCAGCGGACACAACAACTGATTTCACTCCAGTGGGGTGTTACCTTAAAACACCCCACATCTCACACAGCTGTTCCAAGCAAACATTGTCCCAGTAAATGGGTCGAATTGCAGAAAATGTCCGTATATTCCATCAGATCTTCTGAAAGACTTTATGAAAAATTGGGACAAAGCATTTGTGTACGTGCAGTCACAAAGCACTGCACTGATACGCTTCAGAGAGGAAATAAAAAAAATCAATTGAAGTATTAAAATTATTCCCTGCAGAAAACGACATAAACATGCAAAAACTCCAGGAGATAGAGGCTCAGACAAAGCTCTAACATCTAGAGCAGGGGTCTCCAATCTTATCCAGAAAGGGCCGGTGTGTGTGCAGGTTGTTGTTTTAGCACAGGACTAAGACAGCTGATTCTACTCATCTAGGTCTTGATTAAAGACCACGATTAGTTCATTAGTATAATCAGGTGTGTTACTGCTGGGTTAAAACAAAAACCTGCACCCACGCCGGCCCTTTTAGGATAAGATTGGAGACCCCTGATCTAGAGAAAGCTGATAAAAGAACGTTTTCATCTATAAATTACAGATAGAGATTGACACGTCGCAGGTGGTTGGGTGTCAGACAATGCCTTCCCTTTTTTTTCCCCCCCATTTTAATTTTTTTGCATATATTGTAAGTCGTGAGCCAGCTCAGCGCTGCTATAATTGTACAATAAAGCTGGCTGAAAATGAAATCTGACTAAGCACAAAGACTTGATTGAAAAATAGTCTGTTACTGATAAAAGTGTTTGTTCCTTAATATCCCCCGCCCCGGCTGTGACTCCGCCCCTTCCCCGAAAGCACTCACTTTCCCTGGAAGCACTTGGGCACGATGCTGAGCTTCCTCCGTCGGTCCTTGATCATGTGACGGCTCTTGCTCATCATCATGTGGTAGAGCTTCTCTCCTTTCTTGGCGATCATCACAGAGGCGTCCCGCTCCATGCCCAACTTCAGGTCTGCAGGAAAGAAGAGGACCCCACTTCAGAACACCATGGGTGTGGGCTCCCGTTAGGACCCCTGCTGACACCGTGTCTTTCATGACACAGAAACAACCGTCCCTTGCCTTCTTTGAATTCACGCTTTACTCGGTGTATTGTTCTTTTACATTTTTTGGTCAAGAACTTTTTGTTTAATAGTAACAGAAACACATCATTTGTATGGTGCTTTAAGCTTGAACTTTCTTTGAGAAATTTAAACAAGCTAACTATTATGTGGGTGCTTTCTCACCATCAAGTAATGGACTGGCAGTTTGCTGGGAGCTCAGGGTAATTCCATGGGAAGAGTGCCAGTCTGTCACACTCATAGCTTGAGGTGTGACGGTTTAATAACAATGTTGGAAATTTCTCAAAAAACCTGAATTCCCTTTGCTCTGGTAAAACCTGGCAAAGCTCAATAAAAACAATACAGAGTGACCAAGAAAATAAGAAATACCCTGCCCACTCCCCTACCAAAAAAAACCCCCTTAATTCCTGGGGGGGCTTCAGAACTTTCATTTCATGCCTACCATCAGATCTTCAAGTGCAGGAGGTACATCTGACTAATAGTGAGCAGTCAAATAATGCAGAGATCATTCAGCAGTGTTTTTCCAAGGCTTCACTGGAAATGTTTCTTTACTCTCTCCGTGCCCCTGTTTGCTAAAGCCGAATGCTACTTTAGCCCATATCATTTCTACATGAGAAAGAACGGTCTTTGCAGCTGTGACTTCACCAGCGAGGCTCTTGTCAAAGCTGTACTGGGAAAACAAAGGCCGCCTCGCGACCCAAAGTCCAACATTTTCACAAGCAAGCATTTCTCTTACTCTCTGGCGTCTCTCCAAGTCATTTTTCATTAGACTTTTTGGAGCCCTGCAACAACATGAATTACTTTTGTTTAAATTACACCCCAATTGTCGGGGGGGTGGTGGCTAATCACCCATGAGGGTTGTGGGTGTGTGTGTGTGTGTGTGTAGTGGGGGGGGGGGGGGGTGTTTGGCATAGTTTGAAAGACTAGAACCTAAAGCAAATACAACAGTGCATGCTTGGTACTGACCTTCCCCTTCTCTCTCACTCTCTCACTCTCTCACTCTCTCACTCTCTCACTCTCTCACTCTCTCACTCTCTCACTCACAGAGTAATGTGCGACCATGAAATTCACCCGTTCTGCACCTGGTCTCACTACAGATGGATATCAATCAATATTCCCCTGATCTTGCACCTCGGGAAAAGAACAGAGAAGAACGAACCAGGTCCAAACTCTTGTCCAGCTTCCAGCTTTGTTGATGGGCATGACTTGCCCCCAGCCTGGCATGCGGTGAAGGGAACCCACTGCCATGCCAGTCTAAACAACAGAGACCTGAGGTTTCGGAGAAATAAACCTCAGTTTCAACACCGTGACACGTCTAGACTTTCTCTGAAAGAAGAGATGCCCAGAGAAACAATAGACTGTTCCTTAAATAGACTGTTTGGGCCCGCCCGTGCCCCCACTAACCTGTGCGCCTTATTGAATAAAACACTAACCTGACTTTGTACTTCGAAACACAGTTCTGCAGGTTAAGGTAAATGACTGGGACACGCAAGGTCGGTGGTTCGAATCCCGGTGCAGCCACAATAAGATCCGCACAGCCATTTGGCAGATGCTCTTATCCGGAGCAGCGTACAACAAAGTGCAAAGTGGGTATCATCACCAGGAACAAGTGCACTGAAAGACCCAAGAGGGAAGTACAGTTTCAAGTGCTAAGAGCACAACAAAGATAAGGACTAGGGCCTATTTGAAACACCTGACAATGGATTATATCTAAAAGTATTTCAGCACAACGCAATAGAATGATACTTACTAACACTTACATCAGAACAGTAAACAGTTTACATAGCCAGATGGAACTAGCAAAAAATATATTTTTAGCGAACAAGTTACACAAGTAATGACACTAATGAGAACCAAAAAACTACCAATCAGTTAAAGATTACAGGGAGGTTGGAAGGGGTGGGGAGAGGTGCATCTTGAAGAGTGGGGAGGGGCCAATGAAAATGAATTACACTGCAAAACTTGATATGTAAAAAAAAAAAACTCAATTTTGCATATCAAGTCTCTCATTTAAAAATCTATGACTTACATTTGTTTTTCTCCTGCTCAACATAGAAGCTGATGTCTGAATTTCCAATGTTAAGGGTGAGAGGTGATAGATTTCCTCCATTAATGTTCTACAAATGACTTTTGGGAAGGGAAATATTAGCCCTAATAGGACCTCTACCTAGGGCCAATCTATTCACACCCATCAGACACACATGAGCTAGCTCATTGCTAGGGGCCCCAATCGTTCTCTGACACCGCAGGACCCCTAAATGAATTGACTTTTATAGAAGTGAATAAGAAGAGCCTTTTCCTCTGAGTGAGGGCTGTACATTTGTAAGGCCCTCTGCATTACTAACATGCATTTCCAGTTTCCTTTATCTGGGAAATGCAGTGAACAGGCTAGCTAAAGTCCTTCCCAATCCTTCCATACACAAGTGTGCAGTTGTCCATGGCTAGAGCCTGGCAAATGAAGTAAAATGGCCCTTTGAAAGCAGAGATTTTAAACACAGCCTCTAAATTACATTTAATTTGAAAAAGTGGAGGAGGGGGTGGGAGGGTCACTTCAAGCAGTCAACTCAGGGTAAGTCTCCCTCACACACTAGCACTGGCTCTACAAGACACACACACAGTTCCGGGGTGGATATAATTATTACAGCACTCTGAATTCCTGAGCAGTAGGAAGAAGGAAGAAGGAACAAGACAAAATAAGTAGAAAGAATAAGAAGAATCATGTTCAAAGCACTTCCTGAATAAATGTTGCAGTATACTGCTATGATTTAAGTTAAATAATAGCTCATCTAATGTATTCAAGATGGCTGACTCTCTGTAGCGTACATTGAAACGAGTGTGTCTACAGTACATTCTTAAACGTTATGTGCCATCCCCAGAATTGCAAGATTGAACAGTTTAAATATGAGCTGGAACTCCTCAAATCAACCAGGAAGGATTTTGAAATTGTTCCTGAGAAAGCTGGGTAGGCCATGTCAAGACAGGAAACGACTTCCCAGTGTTTTCAAATGAAGCGAAAAGCATCAGTCCGGATGCTGCTCCAAAAATATGAAACAGTCTGACTTTATGTAACACAGCATACTGAACCCTTGCACGACCACTTAGTTGTGAAGTATTATCACAGCTTATCAATGCAGAAGCCAGTACAGTCCACCATTTTGAAACGGCTCTACAACCGCTGATTCCAGTAAAATTTCAGCATGTTTTTATATACAACACCCATAGCATCAGATCTTTGCATGAATTGCGCCAAATGCTTTCTGCGTGAGTGCTTTCCGCCTTGCGGTTGCCCCCTGCCGCTTATTTCAGGAGGGGGAGGTCAATGATCCGTTTTTAGCACGCTGCGGTCTGTTTGTGGAAGAGCTCTCCGATAAAAACCTGCTGTCTTTTCTCCTTCCCTGTTCTCTGGAGAGGAAAACAGCCTCTCCAGATCCATATCTTCAGAATTTACTTCCAATAACGCGTATTCAAATATTCTACGACGGGTAAAACCTAATGAAAACAATCATTATCTAAAATGGGATGCGACTGTTTTGACCAGCACGGCATGAAATATACCGAAATAACCTTGTATAACGTATGATTATACGTTGTATGAAAACTATTACATTTACCTTGACTTAAATGTAGCAAACTTAAACTGTATTTTATATTCACTAGGTTCATCTACAGGTTATCCCACCATATGTTTTGCCCAAAGCACAAAGAAATGGCAGTCACATGTTTGGCAGGTTTGGAAAGCAATTACTGCAGTGTCTGCTCACGGTCTGGTTACCGCAGGCACCTGTTTGGATGAAGTGTGCTCCAGAAGAATAATTTAGACACTGAGCCTGCCAAAACTAACAAATAAACTAATTTCTGCTCAACCTGGACTTGGACAAAGCCCTGGTGGTGCCTGGTCCTGGTATCTTTAAGGGATATGTTGCTTTGAGTTCATTACTAGCCCTAATTCCTTAATTTCAGTGAACTCTGAATTCCTTACATGATGTTCTGCCAGTCCTGTAATATAAACAGTGCTTTAAGCTCCTTAATCAGAGATAAGGACGAAGCACATCCTGTCACAAGGCCGTGTGAGTAAAGCTGGATGCTACGTTGGTGAATTGAAAAAGGAGCAGACTCATTCCCTTTCTGAGATGAGATTAGGTTTCTGCAGCAGAGTAAGGGGAAGTTTCACTGGGTAATCTGTCAATGAAGCGTGTGTGCTATGACAAGGGCCCGAGATACAGTATAAATACGATTTTGCGCAGCTGAAATAAAACGTTAACGTGAATGAATAACACACTGTGTGTCTGGAGTGTCCGAAGATCAATATTTAAATATTTTAAATATTTAAAGGCCCCTGATGTGGTGATGTACGTAACATCTCTTTCTAGTGAAACAGAAAAACTAACTGACCGACTCACTCACAGACCGACCGACTCACAGACAGACAGACAGACAGACAGACAGACAGACAGACAGACAGACAGACAGACAGACAGACCAACCGACTCACTCACTCACTCAATTCATCTTTGAATCAGTTAAAGGAGTCACTCACTCTCTCTCTGCTCCCTCTCCTTCAGGATGGCGTCCAGCCACTTCTGCTTGTCCTCGGCATTCTTCGCCATGCACACGAACCACTTGTTCTTGGCTGTGTTGTGGATTTTCCAGCCGTTGGTCACGGTGTAGTTATTGCTGTGGTAATCAGCTGTAAGAGAGGGACAGGGATGGGTTTAGTACGGGCACGCCACACCCTCCAGTCAACTGCCTGTATATAAAATACCCTTTCAATAGGGCACAGACATAACAAACAAAAACTTCTCCAAGACACTGGATACTGTTAGTGGCCAGTTATCTTGGTTTGTAGCATATTTGGCAAAGAACAAGCAGCCCTGGAAACATCAACATCTCCCTCACATCCACATGATCCATAGCAGCTCCCTCCAAATATCAGCAGTGCCTCTTTTTAGCACTAGATGGCAACGGGGAAGTCATAAGGGGTTCACAAAAGACTCAGGAAGCAACTTACACAAGATTGCCAAAGTTTTAAGCAATTCAGAGCTTTGCTCCATTTAATTAGAGTTACAGACAAAGGTCATTGGTCTAATTCATTCATTTGATGTTATGGATGATGCAAAGGGTAGCTGGATTGGATCTTGGCCTTTATCACAACTTGATCAATGACAGGGACAATTATAAGGCAGGCATGTTTTCCCAATGCAAGTTGATGACATTCGTGTCAGATAATGACAATAAACATGTTGAATTATATATAGATATAATCCAAAGCAATGCTGCAATATGGGATCTGAAGCTAACATCAAAAATCTATACTTACTTATTACTCTATTTCAGAAGCCTGCTAGTCCAAGTTCTCAATTAATGTGTATAACTGAGAAACAATCCACACAGAATACAGTGTGGAACCACACAAAACAAACTTTTCACCCTGTTTCCATTTCAAAACAAGGGACAGGGTGAATTCAGGTCACCTTCCTTGCGCTAAAGTGCTGGAGAAACTGGCGGCTATGCCTTCCGAAAGGAGATATTAAGGAATATGATTACAAACCAAAACTATCTCACTGCTATAGAGAGAGGGAGAGGGAGAGGGAGAGAGAGAAAGATGGGTAGAACTCATGTCTGATGGAAAAACTGAAATGTAATTTAATCCTAAATTCCCTGGAGATTTCAAAGTGAAATGCAGTAACCTGTAAGAATAAATCCAGACTTCTTAAAGTCCCTGTCAGTACAAATAGGACTGACACAGACTTTTACAGTGGGAAATGTGTATTTTTTCAGCCATGTCTCACAAATAACTCCTCTATCTAGGCATGCAGGAAGTTTAAGCAAGATGGATATACTGCACACTACAGGCCACACAGTATGCCACTAGCAGATAGCACTAACAGTTACCCATAGGCCCCTGGGTGAACAGCTACGAAGGAAAGAGCCATTAGCTAAGGAACCCTGGGTTGCTGGAGCCAACCCTACTTGTGCTGCCCAAACTGGTATCATATCCAGACTCTACCAGCAGCACTGACTGATGGATATGCATGATTGGCCAGAGCAATGCCCTGTTATTGGAGGGTTTCAGTTGGCTGGGCTCATTGCGCACCAGTAACCCCAGCCTGTACCTGTTGAGCTGCAGATGAAGTGTCTTCCTCTGACTCACGTCTGTGTAGGCCTGCCTGGCGAACCACAGTGTGGCTGACATCATGTGCACATGCTCGTCTGAACTCTTCCAAATTGGAGATTGGGATAAACATTGTGATGTGAGCATGATTGAGCTGAAGCCAATAGAGTATAAGATGATGGTAAAGCTAATAACGTTTAAAGGAAAACACCAACATTTTGGGAAATATACCTTTTTTCTGACTGACGAGGTTTGATTTAATTTTCATTTTTGTGCATTCACTGGCTAAATTTCCATGTTAGCATAACGTGTTAACTTAGCAAAGACTTGAGGCCTATAGGAGTCAGTAGCCTACCCCCTTCAAAGTGAAGAAATACACATTACAGCAACTTTGAAGCTGTCTTATTTACACGAGGTGTCATGTGTATTTGAAATTGACGATTTGTTTTCAATTGATGTTGTTTTCGGAGAAGTTTGACGGTTTAATCTACACATGTATCTTCTTCAATCTTCCACTGGTTGAGTGCTCATATTTACTATTTTTTTCCCGCACATGTATTTCAAAAACACATCATACCTCATGTAAATAAGACAGCTTCGGAGTTGCTGTAAGGTGTATTCCTTATTGGAGTTTAACCCAATCTCCAATTTGGAATGGTTCAGTTTGGAAAAGGCATATTCCCCCAAAATGTTGGTGCTTCCTTTTCAGCTGTGACTAAAGCTAATATAATTAAAGCTCAGGCTAAAAGTGAATAAAGTTTAAGATGAAACTAAAGCCAATATATTATTACATTAATAGAAAGACTTTCCCGACATCGTACAGCAGGCCATGTGTGAAAAATGGCAACTTAAAATCCCAAAGCCACCACCGTACCACATTCAGTCTTATGCATTAAGCAAAAGCTTGGGATTGGGCTGAGGATGTGTGTGTCAGCTCTGTACAGACCCAGACATTCTGGGGCATTCCTGGGGTGTTTTTAGAATTCCCTTCACACTTTGAACACAGTGCTCCAACCCAATCACACAGCAATTTCTCCCATTTCATAATCACATTTAAAAGGCAGCTCCTGTTCGACACTGGATGTCACATAGGGGGTGAAAAGCTGCTTAAAGAAGAACCTTGTTTAATCTATGAGGCCTGAAGGGAAGAACAAACCCCACTGAAGGTGGAGAGGACCCATGAAGGTCACGTGTAGAAGAAGCTCACTCACGTGGGTCTGCGAAAAACATCTCAGGAAATGAGGGTGATACGCCAAGTGTTCACCTCAACTCTTCCGCTCGCATGAGTCTGAGTGAGCTGGGTAGGTCAAACGTGAAGCGAACACTGGGTGTCTTTTTACTGAGAGCTTCAGTTTGAAGTCTCACTGAACTGCCATCAATGTCTTTTTTCCGACTCAATGTTCCGTTTATTCAAAAAAAACACACAGACTTGCAAAGATTTCGAAAACTCCATAGTGGCAGTTATGTAGTTGGTCGCTCTAAGACAATCTATTAGATTCTGGAGATGAGTTACCAATAAGATACGATCCGACTTATTTTCCTGGCAAAGGTCACTTCACTGAATGACTGATTCCTGGAAGTAAAAAAGGATCATATTCAGAGAGATATGATAAGAGGGAATTAATCTGAATACAGCAAACGTAACTTCCATATTCACAGAATTGGTTGGCCTGCAACCAGTTTTATCTCAAGATTGTTCTATATAAAATAAGAAAATGTAAGCCATTGAAACTGCAAGACTCTCAATGTTTTCATGTTCATTTGGCAGTATTCATTATATAACAGAAAACCTGACACCTGACTGTTTTTAAAAGTTGCTTGTTGTGAAAACCACTCCGAGCCATGCATTCCATTTTTTTGTCATGAAAAATGAGCGAGCTGAGATGTTTGGCTCTGCGGTTATTCTGTGTGGCGGCAGTGTTTGTGTGCCCGTCTCAGCTCCGCCTGCGTCGCCATGGCGACAGAACGCGGGCAAACAGCGCGGAGATGCCACTTCCTCCCGGCCCTGACACCCTCCAACTCGTAAACAGGCAGCTGCTCGCTACAGCACCACAACAATATCAAGGTAAAAGTGTCACGCATCTTCCAGGGGTTTACTGCTGCTTTCACACTTATGAACACTGTGCCTAAGTGTTTGTAACGGTTTTCCATGTCACTTTCAGTATTCTGACTCTTTAAAATACACTTCTTTGCTTAGGGTATGCTTTCACCATCTATTGGCTGAAAAGCTGCTGCTTTGTCTATTGGTTTTGATAGATTTCCCATTACCTCCCCGTTACCATTCAGCCGAACCATAGCTACTGACACTGGGCCAGCCAACGGAGGACGGGCTCCCCTCTTTTTCCAGACTCCTTTCAGGAGTTCCCCCTCCTCCCCCTTAACTTCTTTAGGGGTCCAGGACCAGTCTTGACCCCAATTTTTCTGTCAAATGAATTGAAGTGAACTGACTTCACCTGGAAAAAACATACGTCCTCTCGGTGTCTATCATACCCAGCTGCATAGACACAAATAAACCTGGTCAAAAAGGGATTTTAAAAAATGAGATATTTCCTGAGTGCATAGCCCCCTCCCCTACACTCACACAACACACACAACACGCACACAACACGCACACAACACGCACACAACACGCACACAACACGCACACAACGCACACAACGCGCACACGCACACGCACACGTGCCACTGACACCAGGCCCTCCCGTCGCCCTTGACAACCGTAGGTTGAAATCTCGTGACAGAGCACTGTAATGAAAGAATGAATTGATCAATCAATCAAACAAAATTGCATTTCCTACGGCGCTCCTGTCGAAAGGGGATGCCCTCGGAGCATTTCACAGAGCGCGGCTCGTATTAACAAATCAGGTTACAGGAGACGAGGCTTAAAGGGACAGCAAAGAGCCCGCATTCAGCCAGGACGCAAAACGCACATCTAAGCTAACAGGATGGCTCACAGCAAAACACGCTAAGATATAACAAATGGGTCTGCTTTCAATGAAACCAAACAAAAAAATTGTTAGAGGGGAAAAATATGGATACCTCCTCTTTTTTACCCCCCAACAGAGTAATTCAATTACAGCCAGGAGAGACTGTGGCCTACAGTCAAATCCACGACTATCTTAAAAACAACAGAAAACATTTCAGCTTTCTGTGCTATTCCAGTCAGGTATGTCCAGTAATCAATACCAAACTCTTTCTGATTACAATGTTTTCTTTATGCATTAGGAAGTCAAAGCTACAGTAAGAACACATTTATTAGATCCATCATGTTACTGGGGCCAAACTGGAAATACGACAGCCATGTTAAGATTTGAAAGCAAAACTTTCGTTCTGGTACGGATCCAATGATGGCCCAAGGATACATCAGAGTCTCTCTTAACATAATCTGGAAGGTTTGCGGAATAGATTTTTACCTCATCCACAATGCAGATGATCAGTGCCAAATGGAGTTTTTGTTCATATGCCCCATTACTTCCTGGGATCTAGAGACAGGCACTTCTTTTAGCATTAGCCACCGTAGCCATAATGAATGAGTGGACAGGGCATATTTAGCACACTTCAGTGTAGTCCCGTATAGGAAAGACACCACGCCTTAGCGTTTTTATTATTTACATTTGGCACCAGGTAATTCTTCCAGTGGCTAGTGACAAAGGAGACCACTCTGCTTATATCCTGTGTCATAAAATAGAGAAATAATTCCTAATGTTGAAACAATTGTACAAGCTTTTTTTCCCTGGCGAATAAAAGAGAGGCCTTGAACTCCCACTCAGCTAACAGAACAAAGATCTTAAGTATGCAGAGTTACATGGGAATAAGCATGGACTGGACTGGACCAGGACTGATCTGATCAACAACATCATAAGCATGTGAAAAAATCATGACAAAGCAGTCCTTTGATAGCCCTTGTGGTAACTGAAGATATATTGCCCTTTCGGTTCATTCCTACCCCAGATGAATTGCCCCAGTCACAGAGTCAGAGTGCTGCTACAAACCTGTTCCATCCTCCACCGTCTCCACCTCCATCACCTCCGTGTTGATTCGGCCTCTGAACATGTACTGTGGCCCGTTTATGGACTTGGTCCTCTTGGTAGACTTCTTTCCTGAAACCCTGTGTGTATTCGAGGGGGAGAGAGGTGGAGATCACTCAGAGAGCCGTCGCGCACAACGGCCGACTTCACTCAGCTTCTCGTCCGCGTGCGGGAACAGAGGCCGGCTTTCACCGCCGTTTTCCGACCGACGGCCGGTTCCACGACTCGGAATGAGCTCGGAAACATAAACAGGAATTGTGGGCGGCCAGATTCTGGGCATGCCATGAGGAGGAGTTTTGGAGGAGGATTAAAGCGAGTGCTGTTCCCCCCTCACCTGGATTTGCGCTTGCAGTACACCAGCAGGTTGTCGAACAGGAAGAAGACTCTCTCCTGAATGTTCCCGGCGGAGATCTTCAGCAAATTACCTTGGCGGAGCAGTTCAGTAGAAATGTCTGTCAGGTTGGTTCCCTGTGAAAATAAACACAAACATGGAAAGTCACCTTTTTTCTTCTTCCAGTTTTGCTCCTCTGTTAGCCAGGTGACTATTTTTTTACAACTTCCAGGCCACCCACAGACAGCAGAAGACACTGATTATTTTACACCCTGCATGCCACACACAGTACTACAGGAGGTAGTGACTCTTTCACACCCTACAGGCCACACACAGTATCGCACCACCCTCTGGACGGACTCTGGAGTCGCTCGGTGGAATGTTCCGGCGACCTTTGGGAAAACTGCTCCCCTGGCTGCTTTGGTTTCCCAACCTTCTTTTGGCCATGACCATCAGCTGGACAACTTCCAAACCCATGAGCCGGGGTCACATTAGAACGGTAATGCGCCTCTCTAAATATGGAAACAGGGAGGCTTTTAAAGCATGCCAGACAGCGGTCTCTGAAGACATCTGCACGCCCTTATCTGCGCTCAGGTTTACAGAGAGCAGATGTTCCTGGAGCACCGCATATCCCACAAAGCACCACTACCGCAGATACAACTTTTAATTGAGGTAACAGAGGCAAACCAGTTCCTAAGAGTCCCCCCCCCATAGCTACGTATGACTCCACGGTGCCGCGTACTTGCCTTTGGAGAGTTGAGTGGGGGAAAAAAAAAAGCAGTGTTTAGATCTAATCTGAAAGACAATCTTCTTCAAATTATATTTCCAGAAATAACGGGAGACAGGTTGAATTGGCTGTCCTGAGTGAAGGTATTAACTGTTCTTTTACACTGACATTTGTTCCCGTCTGAGGCAGGTTGAATTTGCATTCAACCGGTGATGCCTTGCTTAATGAATGCTTTTGCAAGCCCCAAAATGGAAAATTTCAGAACAGCACACATTTGTTTAAAAGAAATGAAAATCTTTAGAATTTGCACATTTCTAAACCAAGATGTGTAAGAGGGATTCCATCCAACATGAACTGACCTCTGAATGGCCTTTTTTTAAATAAATCCTGGTTGTTGTCAAATGTGAAAGAGTGAAAAACACAGATTTTTACATTACATATTACATGTAATATAATTTGGCAGACACTTTTATCCAAAGCAATTTACAGTTGATTATACTAAGGAGGGTTGAGGGCCTTGCTCAAGGGCCCAATGGCCCAATGGCTCTGGATCTTATTGTGGGGATCGAACCACCAACCTTGCGGGTCCCAGTCATGTACCTTAACCACTACGCTACAGGCTACCTACAGGCTCAAACTGTAAAACTATTAAAAAGGTGATAATTAAAGGGGAATTTGATGATACTTCAGCCAATAAGAGGCTCATGAAGCTATCAATCAATGTAGTGTGGAAATGAATGCAATTCCCTAAACAATCTAAGCCTTTCAGACAAAAATAGGATATTTTAGTATAAAAATCAGATTATTGTGAGCATACAAATCCAGTTTCTTCTTTAATAAGACATTCCCGTTTTTTTTTGTCATATCATTTCATCATAATGCACAAATGTTAGCCTTTTTTAAACTAACATGGGTAGGAATGTAGTCTACCATATCCATGTACGGACTGCTGAGATGGCTTATTTGGGAAAACCGTTTGCGTTGACCGGGACCGGACACGGTTGAAGTGGTCGTGCCACTTCGAGGGGGCGTGGAGACCCATGAGTGTTCATCACAGTCCCCTTCATCGTCACGCAGGAAGAGGTCTTCTCAGGCTACGGAAGCCATCGAATCCATCCCATTCGCTATTAGATCAGTAACTGCTTTCCGAAAAATAATCCAAGATATTCCCAAAAAAAGTTATCTTCCTACACAGTTCAATAGGCAGTCCCTGCCGCTGAGGCACAAACAGTTAATGATGTAGCATTGATTAGGTGCAATTGCAGAACATGAGCAATGCAGCGATATTGTCCTGGTAGCACTATAGTGTACCGCATACAGCATATGAACAGTTAAACCTGCCTGTGGCCATGCCCATAAACCATTATCCTTAACTTTGACTTACAATTTAATGCAAATCTGCACAGAGCTTGCCCATTGGGAAATTGAGTCTGAGAAGAAAAAGTACATGACTTGTGTTTACTTGTAAAACAACAAGCATTGAATGAAATGTCAGGTTTTGAAATCATGACGTTTTTTTTAAATTCATGGTCAGAGTTGAGAAAGGCTACATCACTGGTGCCTGGAAATGGGCGTTTACTGCGTAGTTCACCCGGGCAGTTTCTAAAGCACATGCCCACGGATAATGTGTTTCCCCAGATATAAACTCCTTTGAACTAACCTTCTAACCTTTTAACCATACAGGGTACAGACTCAGTACCGCCTACGGAGAGCTCTTGTCTTAGGTCCGCAATGTTGCGCTTGAGGCGGGGACTGGCAGGGCCCGCTTTTCCACTGTGGGCTTGCTGCCCGTCCCTGCCGATTGTGCTGGTTCCCGTGGGCGGTTTGTCCAAACGAAACAGAGGCGTGCAGGCGATGAGTGGAGCTCCTGATCGGGCGGCCGACACACCGTGGAACGACCCGGCAGATACGAAAGGCCCGTTTTAGGGGACGCCGGCTTCTTTCGAAATACAGTGTGGTTTCCGGAGACACCAGCTTGCGGGCACGAGGATACATTTTCCAAAGTGCAAAAGTTTGGTGTTTCCACTGCACTGTCGGTGGTAAGGTGAGCATCAACAGCAACACTTTTTTTAAAATTTTTTTACTTCTTTTCCATTTCCTGTTTGTTGCAGTAATGGATGAAATGGATGGAAATTTCACCCAAGGACTATGTTAAGGTCTACAGACTTACTTCCTTGTTTGTCAATATGCTTGCCTCTCATTGGACAACCTGTTGCCCCTGGATGTAAATCAACACTAGCCCATAATATTCTAGGGTATGTTGCATGCGGTCATCAACATCATGCCAAGCCCACACCAAATCAATTCACCTAAAAAGTTTTTTCCAAGCTGATGTTTGATTTAAGCCAGGACAAATACCTCAGTGGTCACAACCTAAACAATACTCGCTAACAGGTAAAACTGGCCTGAGCACCATATTTACATAACTTTACACCAGTCACTTTGCCCTCTCGGTCTTATTTAAAGCAGCTAGCAAAACCAACCTGTTGCAGAGGAAACAGCAGGAGCTGTGCTATTGAGAAGGCTAACTGATATGCTAACTGACAAGCTTATAGCGGATAACTGCATTATAGGAGGGTCTTCATTTCTTAATTACATTTTGGAAGGTTCATTATTACTATTATTAATTTCTTAAGAGTAGACATATGTATAGCTCTGTGTTAATGACCGGTAGCAGCAATTAACATTTTACAACCCCTAACACAGAGAACTACAGCCTTAAATTACAACTTAATGTTCGACTAGGAGCCATATTAAGTGTTAAAATTGTCCTTTTTTTTTCGTTTGTTTCTTTTGGCGAGTTTCACTCATTTCAAAAACTTTCAAGCACCATAAGTGATTGTTATGTCAGCAGTATATCGGCATTAGAAAGTTCAGCGCACTCTAATCCAATATTGCGGTCTTTCTTTGACATTTTAGCACGCTGTGGCTAAGAATCATGTGCCTGCTTTGGTCTGGAGGAACATCTACTGAGTAAGGGGCGGTGCAGCAGACGGGCCGGCGCGCAGGAGCGTGTTGGCGGGCAGGGTGCCGGGCGCGGCAGAGGCGGGCGGATTCTCACCTCCCATCCCTCGATGCGCGACTGGAGCTGCTCCAGAGCCTCCAGCTTCTCCATCTGCCTCTTGGTCTCGTTGATGTTGGAGCAGACCGCCTTCATGGCCTGCAGGGCTTCTTCCACCGCCGGGTAGTCCAAGTGCTTTTTCGGGGTCCTCTTCAGCAGCTCCTGCAGGGGGAGGGTAGGGGGGGAGGCAGTGTTCACCCAAACCGTCCCCAGTGGACCTCGGGTTCCAACCCCAGGGTGGGGGAGGGGGGCTCCTGTTCAGCCCTTGTGGGCGAATCGTGTCAGATAAGCAACAGCAGTATAGTCTCGTGGTGTGTATTTGTTTGTGTGTAGCCCCTGGAAGCAAAACATCACTGTACAAGCTGTTATGTGGTTATCTGGTGTATTTTATTTTCAGACCACAGCCAAATGCCCCTTTACCAGCCACTGTCACATATCCTGTCGTGTTGAGTTTGTGCTTCTATCCTGTGTTCAGTCTGTGCGTATATCCTGTGTCGAGTCTATGCCTATATCCCGTGTTGAGTGCGCTTATATCCTTAGTTGAGTCGGTGCATATATCCTGTGTTATAAAAGAGAAATAATTGTAAAACAATTCCTAATGCTGAAACAATTGTACAAGCTTTTTTCCCTGGCGAATCAAATAAAGGCCTTGAACTCTCGCACAGCTAACAGAACAAAGATCTTAAGTATGCAGAGTAAACAGGCAGTCCCACCCTCAGCAGAAGATTAACAGGCACCTTCACGCGGTAGCGCCGCTTCTGTGTGTTTGAAGGGATGATCAGAAAAACAAACTGACAGAGAAACACCTGCAGACTCATTAAAATCTCACCGAATGTTTTTTTAATTAAGCAGATGTTTTTGTTGACGAGGGATTTGCAAGTCCACCAAGCAGGTTTTTCAGACCTATAATGGGACATGGGTCTAATTAGCATAGGTCAGCCATCATCAAATCTGGACCTCGAATCCAAATCTGGCCCTGGTTTTCTTTTCACCCAGGTAATTAGCTGAACAAGTAGTTCTACCGAAGGACAGACTGTCTTCACACCTGACTCCCAGGTAAAGGGAGAGTGGAGAACCAGCAGTGCTCAGACCTCAAGGACCATGATTTGCTGATCCCTGGTATAGGTATAGGGACATTTTAACTGCACCTTCCGGATCATTCTGGTAAAAAAATGTATTTGGCTAACCTAAAAGAAGATACAACATGGTTACATTTTTTTTTTTTTTTTTTTAACAATACCCAACATAGACTGAAAGGGTAAGGTGTCAAGGTTAATCTGGTCTTCTTCTTCAGCCTGAATATTAAGTAGTAAAGCTGGAATCTGTTACACCTCAATTAACTAAATTCGGGAAATGAATAGAAATTGAAATTATGGATTTAAAAAGTAGCTATAATTTTCAACGGAACCTTTCAATTATATTAAAAGATAATATCAATGCAATCTTCTGAAATTCAGTCAGCCTTCATCCATAACTTTACACAGCAACCCAGAGACCCTCTGCCATATAGTTTATACTCATTTTACTACATTTTTATTTCTTTGCAACTCCATATGTTCTTATTATCCCGGGCTCTCCGGATGAGCCATTTTCATATACATAAACACAATAAAAACAAATCTGGTGACTGCAGTAATCCTCTATTGGGTCTATTAAGTATCAAGCAGTGCCTGAATCCAGGGAGGTGAAGGGAAAGAGGGTTTCATTACCTTTAGCAAGAGGGGATATTTGCAGATTCTCTGAATTGGTGAGAGCAGGTACCCCTCCAGTGGAACCTCTGACGTCTTCTTACCTCCCAGAACCATACAGTGCTGGGGACAGAAATAAACAGACACGTAAACACAGTTCTGGTGCGACACACAGGAAGTACCTGGGTAACAGGGTACACAGCAGGCGGCGGGCCTGAATGAACGCAGACCGTGCCATTTCTCATTTCTCAAACGCCTTCGATTTGATGAGGTTCACAAAATCAATAACGCTATCCCTCCAACGACCTCCGATAACAAGGAAGAACCTCGCTCCCAGGAGATTGATAGAGGAGGAACAAGTAGGAACACCTGCTCAGGAAAGCACAATTCAACTCAAAATGGCGCATGTTTTTCAATCAGATGCTTAATTTCTCATAAATATGGAAATTGAAGACTCAAAGATGACTACATTGCTTTCTTGCATTATTTTGTGTTTATTATATATTTCTTTATTGTCTGGATGTGTCCGTGTTGATGTTCCTTTGGTTTACACCTAGGAAATATCGCTGCTGTTAATATCAGTCTTAATCTTTTTAAAAATATTCAATCTTACATTCAGCTCATTTAGGCCTATCTCATTGGCGACTTAACAATAACAACATTTTGAGAGTTTAGAAAGTAACCAATCTCTACACGCCCAACTCATTCATCACCGCTTAAATAAAAAACCCTGAGAGACTTAAATAGAACTGTAAAACATCAAATCTATTTTTGGTCCAGCTGGCCCAGAAGAAAATACAGAATTATAGTGAATTGCAATATCTCTGAAATGTAGTGTTTTCTATTTTTGAAGGTGCAAGAGGATGAAATATGGAGAAAAAAATGTTTCCATATAATTGCTTGCAATGGTAAATGGTTGGCATTTATATAGCGCCTTTATCCAAAGCGCTGTACAATTGATGCTTCTCATTCACTCATTCATACACACACTCACACATCAACGGCGACTGGCTGCCATGCAAGGCACCGACCAGCTCGTCAGGAGCATTTAGGGGTTAGGTGTCTTGCTCAGGGACATTTCGACACAGCCCTGGTGGGGGATCGAACCAGCAACCCTCCGACTGCCAGGCAACTGCTCTTACTGCCTGACGCAATATGAGAGGAACCATGACAAGCGTCCTCTATGACTTTGGAAAAACGTGAGCAGCCTGACAACTGTGAGTGGCAGCTCTCAGAATTGAACCAAAGCTAATTTATTTATTATTAATATTCATGCATTATTAAAGCTATTTGATTTCAAATCCCGAACCACCGCGAGGAGAAGTAGACCGGGCACATCCCAATCTGCATCTCATTCCCACAAGCTCCCAACAAGATCTCACTTGTCCAGTCTTCCCATGTTTATTTGAATGAAACGCCATCTTAAATATATATTTTTAAATGAATATGGACTACCTTGCATAACAGTCACCATGGTTCTCTTAGCACAGTGGTGTATTCAACTGCAGGGGTTTACAGTGGGGTGCTGTAATTTGGGCACCCCTGGTTTAAATGTCTGTTACAATGAATCTGTATGTGATCGAACTCTAATTGGTACAGTTAAACATGAGACCTTTCTGCTAATTTTGCAGCATGATTACTTTTTAATGTAATTATTTACTGTTTATAAATTATTTTAAAAAAGGAAAAGGGTCCTGTTTAACCATTTAGAGGTCAGGTTCGCTTGCGTTCCCTTAGGTATTAATTGTAAAAGGCTGTTTTACCAGGGGTGCCCAAAAATCTTTTTGCACACTAATGTATAAACAAGTCTTGAAATGACCTTAAAAACACTGCTGGTGTCATAAATAGACAGCCCAATAGTTCAGCAGTTCAGGTGTGGGTCTAGCTGTGTAGAACTCAGCTCACCCAAGTAGCAGCAATGAGCTCACTATGACGACCAAAATGCCACTTCATTTATCCATTTTCAGCATGTTTCATGTGCCCTTGCGCAGAGAAACCATAAGGTTTTTTTGTTTTTCCAAGGAGACATCGGTCAACACAAAGTCATGTGAACTTTGACATCCAGTGATCAATCATCATGACGGGCCAGGTATCTGGAAATCAATCTGAGCAACCTCACTCCGCTGCCCTTGACACTGACTCTCATAAGGCATAGTGAAAGAGAAAGGCAAAAAAAAACAATACTCACCAACAGGAAGGTCCTGACATTGGGGTTTTTGTTGAGCTCCATCAGTAGTCGGAGTGCTTTTTCGTGGTTACTGCAATACTCCCCGTACACGGAGAATCTGCTTTTCTGAAATTGCAATGATGAAAATGCATGTCATTTGCATGAAAACAATGCTTGAGGAAATGAATAAGCTTGGGGGCCAAGGTCGTGCTTTAGAATCTTTGTCACAACGACTGAAATAAACAGTAAAATTACACCTGCTGGCACAATGGTGATAACCCTCAAAAAGGGCCTGCTATAGTTAAAACAACAAAATATACAGTACTGTGCAGAAGTCTTAGGCACCCAACCTTTATTATATATGTTTATTTTTTGTATTGTGTGTTAGTATAAAAGAACACATTTGAGATTCCCAAATATTCATTCTCCAAAAGATGTAATTTTACAGAGACATTTTTGTATTTAATTTAAAAAAGTAACAGATTACTGCAAGCAATTCACAACTTTTTACATAAAAACTTGATCAAGGCTGTCTGAGATGAGAAGCAAGGAGCCAACCAAAGTCTGCAGAAGAACGGTGACTTTAGTTGTTAAAAAGTTCTCCAACATGCTAGGAACAGCCTCCCTGCTGATTGTCTTATAGAACTGCAGGACAGCGTTGGCTATCTCAGAGAAGTGATGCAGTTTTAACACCGAAGGGTGGTCACAAAAAATATTGATTTGATCTATTCAGCCAAATTACTAAAATGTAATATAAAATGTATAGTAAGATTATTTAGGACCTTTCACTGAATTATTTTTGAAAGATCTGTACAGAATGTTAAACAGGTGCCTAAGACTTTTGCACAGTACTGTATAGACAGAAAACACCTCTCTGGTGCAGCTGGGCTGAGAAACCTAACCCCTATGTCATTCAGACCAGGTTTGTGCTGGACATCCTACCCCATGGAGCCTATGTACAGATACCCTTGAAGGATACATTACACACTGCCTCTCTGTGCTGAACGAGCAGAGTGCGATCGATCCCAAAGCACATGTTTATACGGACATCTGAACGGGGAGAGTCGTGCTGCCTCGAGGAATTCACCAACAACAGAGTAAATGCAGCCCCCAATAGAATATTTATGTCAGTACAGTACAGTACAGTACAGACAACAGCATGCAGGCAATCTGTCGTGTTTTTGCCAGGGTCCGGACAGCTGGAAATCACCAGCATTAGGTGACAGAATAGAACAGCCTGGAAAAGGATCTAACGCATAGCAAAAGTATACCTTTAAACCAATTCAGGCATTCTTCAGCTATAAAAAAAACTATAAAAAAATTAAAAAATTAAAAAACACAAATATAAGTAAGGTTTCCATGATAAATAGCATGCGTTATTGCCAGTCACCAACTTTTAAATGTAATTCGAAAAAAATGAGTTTAATCAGCATTTCCCTGTGGTCACTGTCTATAAACCGACAAGATTCGTATCTTCAGTGGGGTTTTTTCCGGACTTTCACCTGTAGACTCGACAAATCTCCCTTCTGCATCACGCAGGGGCTACGCGCTGTCGCCCCCCCTCCCTCAGAGACCAGATCACGGCCTGTCAGAGTCTGTTTGGCCGGTAAACACCGTCCCAGTCTACGCGAAAAAGCCCCCAGCGCCGCAGCCTCAGACGGCAGCTAAATAAAGACGAACCTCGGAGAGCCTCAACATCTGTTCTGGCATATGCTCTGGAAAAGAAGCTCTCTTCTCAGAGCGTGCGCAGGGCACAGCCGCCGAAGCAGAAGCTAAAGTGATATGTGATATCATACATGCAGAAATAATGAGCCATAGCTCATTTCCACTTTAAATCCGGCAACAGGCATTTGTACAGAGGCCATTTATTAGGCAATCGGAGTAAAGTGCACTGGGGGTTTGTTCTCAACTTTGACCTACAAATTTTAGCAGGCGCTACAAATTTTATACGTTTTTACATATGAAAAACACACAAACCCCACGGTGCCAGCACAGAATTTCTTAATTTCAGTGCAGTTTGAGAACATTTGGGACCATTCCCACAATGCTTTGCAGGAAGAGGTGCCCATTTACCAAAAAGCAGTAACAAAGATAAAACAAATCAATCCGTTCATGGAACATACTGCAGGGATTGTGACCTTAAAGTTTATCAGAAAGCCTGCCCTTGTAAATGTATACAACATTCCCACCAGCAGCGAAAGTTAAGAAAATAATTTTTATTTAGGATATTTCAAAACAAACTTCAGGATGCCGTCAGGCGGCCAAATCACCGGAGAAGGTTGCAACGAAGGCGTTAGTGTGTCCACTTGCGATTTGACAGGAATTTCAAGGCCAAGAGATTCACGGGCACAGTGCAGAGCATTATGGGAAATGAGTGCCAAACCTCCCTTTCTGGGTTTGCTGGTAGAAGCAACAATGCGGCTGTCCGATTCTAGCTGAAAAAACGCATCCTAACACTTTTTTTTTTTGGAGGTGAGGTACTGGAAAGTGAAAAACTGTAAAAAAATAAATGAAAAACATGAGCTTGTCAGAGACGCATGACCAAATGTGTCTCTTCTCCCCTCCTTATCTCAGAGAAAAGGAATACTTAACTGACAGAAGACAGATGAAAGTGCCTCTTCCTTACAGAGCGTGCCAGGAGGACTGGCGGTGCAGTTCTGATACTCACTCACGTCTGACCGGCCGAGCGTCTCTGTCGCTGGCTCCTGACATCTCTTCCCCCCTCGAAATTATGCTGTCGCCGCTAACACAACCGGAACTCATCTCAACGGATAGATACCCAGCGTTCCTTAATCAGAAAACTTTGCCGAATTCTGTCAGTTATTTGCTCGCACAGAGCTTCGCAGTCAATAGATCATGTAGTTTAATCAATGTATGTGAAATAAAACCATTCTGGGAGCCTAAGGAGATCTGCTCAATGGCTACAGCAGTCCCAAATACTCCTTCCTTCTCCATCTTGAAAAGAATGTCCAGCAAATCTTTCTTTCCAAGTCCCAACACAGCCCTGCTGAAAATTACAGGTTGAACCAGCCTGCTTAAACCAGCCAAATTTGCACAGGTTGGTTTCAGCAGTGTTTTTGACACGTTTAGCTGGTCGACCAGATGTCCACCAGCTGACCAGCCTATTGTAAATAGTCAGCTACTCCACCAGTTCACCATAAGCATACTCTACCAGCTTAACCAGCTTTGCCCATCAAGAGACCAGCTTTGACCACCCACAGGCCAGCAACGACCAGCTAGAAGTGTTGAAAACACAGCTTAAACCATCTTAAACCAGCTTAAACCAGTTTATAATCCCAACAGGGAGCATTTTATCCATGACCTCCAGGGAGTTGTGTTCTGAACAGCTCAGAGCTGGTGAGGATGCAAATACCTGCAAAATACTATCAAACTGAGGCAGCTAACGAGGCACAAAAAGCATCGCTATAATGAAATGACTGTTTGTGTGAGCAGTATTAGGGCTAATATTGACTTATGAAAAGCACCCTAAAATGGTGTGGTTCATACACAGGCCAGCTGTAGCTTATTCATGTTGCCTTTCCACATGGGTGGAGTTTAAGCCATTTAAGCCCTCGAATATTGAACCAGAAATGGAAGTAAGATAAAAGACTTGGCTTTGACCTAACGTCAAGCCAAGTTAAACGTATATTTGAAGCGAGTTGCATAATTTCCGCTTTTTTATCTGCTTAGAAAATGCCCTTATCCAGCACAACCGCCCTTATAGAAATGGAATTTACTGCAATAAATGCGGACTTTAGGGTGATATGTTGGTAGATGCAACACAGTGGTGGAGTGAGCACTGCCGTCTCACAGCATGGCGGTACCGAGTTGTGACGGAACCATTTCTGTATGGATTTTGAGGCATTGGGTCATTGTCTAGCCGGATCGTCCATCGTATATTGTCATATAATTATATTGTTTATTTTTTTGTGCATTGCCAGTCAGGGGTGGCAATAATTCTGGAGCCCACTGTATTTTATTTAAGTATACTGCAGCATATTCTATTTCAGTAAGGGTCCCTGTAAATACACTCGAGCGATTCCCGCATGTGGCAGAAGTAGTCCAAGTCTGGATGTTCAACCGCAAATATCCTGGTCACGATGCCTGAGCTTCTGCTGTTTCAGACGTTTTAAGCGTCCCCACACGAAAAGGGATATGAAGCAGATGAACGGGTCGATCGAGGGAGAGAGCTCTCCGGGCTGTTCCGGAAGCTTCTCTGCCTCGCTTTCATCCCCGAGGGTGGGTCTCCGGGGTTAATCAAATCAGAGAAGGGCGGCCAGCGCCCCTTCCTCTGATCTTCGTGTCAGGGGGGCAGAGCGGCAGACAGACGGTTGGGGGGGGGTGACCCCGCTGGTACGAGGGGGTGGGGGGTGGGGGGGGGGTTACTGACAGATCGCGGGCTCTAGGGTGCAGGGTTACAGATTTGAGGTCTCTTGACGAAGGGCTTCCGCCAGCACCGTAACTGGCTGTAGAATTTCAGCTGTGACCAACACTGCATTTCTGCAGTTCTTCAGTAACAGATGAAAGAAATAACATCATAGAGTGCGGCACAACACCTTGTCATTGGGACTTTTTAAAGCCTTATTTCTGTACACAATGCAGGGCTTTGCGTGCTTACATTGTAGGCCGTACACAGGTGCGGTCTACAAGAATTCAAAATTAAATGTGAGCTTTATCAATATAAATCCACGTCCAGAAGCAGAGGCGAGCCACCATTTTGTGACCACCTTGTCATTGCTTATCTGCCATTCTCTTTCAGTCTACATAGAGATACACTTCATCCTGTTTCAGATAAAAGTGCCAAATGTGGTCTGCAGTTTACGGTAAGTGTTTTTCTTGATACAGAAATGCTGTGCCATGTTGTCCCCAGTTTACTTTAACAAAGCATTCTTCTATCTTTTATTCTATAAATAAAACATGAGGCCAGGCTGCTCTAGATCCAGACTGTTTTCATTATCTGCAGAAAAAAAGAAACTTAACTCAAGCAGCCTGGGGTTTGTGACTCTGACAAGGCATTTAAGCAAGTGTAACATTTTCACTGTGTGTGTGTGTGTCTGAGAGAGAGAGAGAGAGAGAGAGAGAGAGAGAGAGAGAGAGAGAGTGTGTGTGTGTGTGTGTGTGTGCGTTTGCATGCTTAGAGGTCCAACTACCGCAGTGCGTTTCTGTGAACATAGTGCTCACTTAGCGGTGCACTATAGAACACAGCTTGGTTCTGTGTCCGGGGGAGGGGGGAGGGGGGAGAGAGGTTCTGTGTCCGGGGGAGAGAGGAGAGAGGAGAGAGGTTCTGTGTCCGGGGGAGGGGGGGGGGGGGAGAGAGGTTCTGTGTCCGGGGGAGAGAGGAGAGAGGAGAGAGGTTCTGTGTCCGGGGGAGGGGGGGGGGGAGAGGTTCTGTGTTCGGGGGAGAGAGGAGAGAGGAGAGAGGTTCTGTGTCCGGGGGAGAGAGGAGAGAGGTTCTGTGTCCGGGGGAGGAGAGAGGAGAGAGGTTCTGTGTCCGGGGGAGGAGAGAGGAGAGAGGTTCTGTGTCCGGGGGAGGAGAGAGGAGAGAGGTTCTGTGTCCGGGGGAGGGGGGGGAGAGAGGTTCTGTGTCTGGGGGAGGGGGGGGAGAGGAGAGAGGTTCTGTGTCCTGGGGGGGGGGGGGGGGGGGAGAGGAGAGGGGTTCTGTGTCCGGGGGAGGGAGGGGAGAGGAGAGTATGGGAGGAAGGCGAGGGCCTGCTCTGAGTGTGTACTCACAAACTTGAGGAAGACGTGGCCCAGGGCATGCTGGGGCTGGGGCTCGGGCATCAGGCTGGACTCCAGAGCTGCCAGCACCTCTTGGTGGACATGGAGGATGTCCTCCATGTTAGAGAACAGGATCTGCAAGCACACAGAGGCCAGTGTTAGCAGCTCGCTGAAAAACACACACACACACACACACACACACACACACACCACACACACACACACACACACACACACACACAACACACACACACACACACACACACACACACACACACACACACACACACACACACACACACACACACACACACACACACACACACACACACACACACACACAGTCTGCACCAACGCACACATTCACACGCACACATTCACAGCCTGTGATTAATCTCAAATAAATACGTGTTGGTTTTTCCCTCCTTGTTAGATGGTTACCTGATTTACCTATCAGTCTTACTGCATGTGAACAGGCATAGCATAATGAGCACTATGTAATGTTCACAAAGCACCTCTCTCCCTCTCTCCTCTCTCCCTCACTTTCTCCCTCTCTCCTTCTCGCTCTCCCTCTTTCCCACTCTCCATCTCCCTCCCTCCATCTCCCTCCCTCCCTCGCCCTCTGCATCTCTCCCTCCCTCCCTCTCCCTCTGCATCTCTCCCTCTCTCCCTCTCCCCCCCTCTGCATCTCTCTCTCTCTCCCCCTCCCTTCCTCTCGCTTCCTAACCCTCCCTCTGCATCTCTCTCTCTCACTCTCCCCCTCCCTCCCTTCCTCTCTTCCTATCCCTCCCTCTGCATCTCTCTCTCTCTCTCTCTCTCCCCCTCCCACCCTCCCTCTCTCTTCCTATCCCTCCCTCTGCATCGCTCCCTCTCTCTCCCCCTCTCCCTCCCTCTCTCTCTCTCGGGGACAGGGTTTCACACGGTTGCAGTGACAGAGCTCTGCAGTGGAGCTCAGAGCCCCTCAGAGTCGTGAAACAAAGCCAGAGCTGTTTCCTCCGGCTCCCTCTCTCCCCGGCCCTCAGAGCGCCTCATTAATATGGATGCTACCAACACGGGAAAAAAAAACATTCAGTACGGCCATCCGCCAGAGTCCAGCGGGAAGCGGGAAAACTCAGGAGTTCCACCAATCAGGCCCCGTTTCTGCCCTAGATGGGAGAGGTGTGTTCTACAGACACATATTAAGCTCAGTCCAAAGCGAGTTTTGTAAGAAGAATCTCCATTGGCTTTGAACTTAGTCGAGGACTAGGCTGAATCCGTGTCTGGGAAACTACACAAGTGCCACCCAAGTGGCCTTCCTCAGATATGCTGAAATAGAGGAATACAGTCCTGGCATCACCTTACTGGGAGAAAACACAAGAGCTGCACCAATCAGAGTTCAGAGTATATTGGTAACAATCAATAGAACAATAGAATAGAATAGAAGGATTATAACTGGATACTTTCTTGCTGCATTCTCACTACCTCCTGGTTAATACACAAAGGAAGCCAAGAAGTATAGCCTGAAAGCATCCACCAATCACTGTCAGTGTCAGTCTCATCGGTTGTTGCCAATGTGCTCCACGATTGGTGGAGGTCATTCTCAGGCAGTAACATGCCGTCCCCGTTTTATTGTCCCTCAGACAGCTTAATATTTGTGACGGAACAAAGAGAACGGCTCGAGCAGCCTTTCAAGCAGATCCACTTACAGCACCTGAGGACAGTGCTTCATCTTCCCAAAATGCACCTGTCTGACAAACGCCGGCCAGACCGTGTCAAAACCCCATTTTTCCGCGTTAAGCTCGCAAATTCGCCTTGACGGAAAGACAAAAAGACGAAATCTCAGCCTCCGGGACTTTGGGAAGGAGAAAGCAGTGTGAACGCGGGAGGTCTCGGGTTGCGTTCGGGCGGACGTCAGCCCGCGCCACCCAGAGCGAGCACCCCGTCAGGTCCCCGCGCGCCCCCCTTCAGGGCCCCGCGCTCCCCGTCAGGTCCCCGCGCGCCCCCCTTCAGGGCCCCGCGCTCCCCGTCAGGTCCCCGCGCGCCCCCCCTTCAGGGCCCCGCGCTCCCCGTCAGGTCCCCGCGCGCCCCCCTTCAGGGCCCGCGCTCCCCGTCAGGGCCCCGCGCTCCCCGTCAGGGCCCCGCGCTCCCCTTCAGGGCCCCGCGCTCCCCGTCAGGTCCCCGCGCGCCCCCCCTTCAGGGCCCCGCGCTCCCCGTCAGGGCCCCGCGCTCCCCGTCAGGGCCCCGCGCTGCCCGTCAGAGACCTGCTTTAACTGACGGCCCTCGTTCATCTGCAGAGCGCATTGTCCTCTCATTTAAAGGACACAGAAAAAATATATTAAAATGTATATCGCAATATATTCCTTAAATATATGAAATTACAAATGGGCACTTGGCCTAAAGAAATATATCAGGAGTGACCATATATTTCCATATATATGATATGTTTTGAAATATATGGCAATATAAGTTTTTCCCTGCATTCTGATAATGTGCTCTCTGCACATATTTACTACAGAAAGAAGGATTAATGTAAGATGAGCTCATTCTTCATTTCTGCTATAGCTCAAGCTTTAATTTACTAGCAAACCGGTAAGCCTGGTCTGATCTACCACATCGCGAATCATTATTTATTATTAGAGTTCCCCAGTGCCTGGGGGAAAGGACCGGGGTTGATTATTTAAATAATTGGGGCCCGCAGGTCATTATAGTATCAGCATAATCGAATCGTAAGCTTGCATTTTTTGGAAAGACATAAACAGCATATTTATTCACTGCGGATTGACCGCAGTGAAACCCGCCCCCAGCATCAGAGACAAACAAGGAAGTGGAAATGACAGCGGCGAGATCACCCTTCACGTTTTCGGGGGAGAGGCATTGCTGGTCGTCAGCGGTCTGTTGGATCCTGTGCAGGAAGGCCTGGGGAGGAGAGAGAGGAGGGGAAGAACGAGGTTTACGGTCGATAACGATCCTCTAGTTACCGTGCGTGTGGGGTGCGGGGGGAAAAACAACACACGCATTCTCTCTCTCTCACTCTCTCACTCTCTCACTCTCTCACTCTCTCTCTCTCTCTCTCTCTCTCTCTCTCTCTCTCTCTCTCTCTCTCTCTCTCTCTTCTCTCTCTCTCCCTCTCTCTCTCTCTCTCTCTCTGACATGTGGTCCTGGTTTCACGGTTGAAAGAAAGGCACAAGCATAATAAATAAAGAACCTGGAGCGCCGTCCTCACACTGAAACCCGGCCACGTCACGGACCTTTACCAAACACCACGGGCTGTAGCACGTATGAGCAGGGAATCATCTCATTTACATGGCATAGCATTCATTTAGCCACTTACCATGCGGCAGAAACAGACATGCAGTTTCCTAATAAATACGAGTAATACATGAGATATGAGAATAATACCTCAACTGTTTGCCACTCAACCTATTTGACTGAATTGATAGATTTCTCGTAACAATTCTGTTATACCCATTCTACTTTCAAATCTTGCTGGCCAGCGGAGGATGGGCTCCACTGCTTATAGGCTGAGATTTCATCCTGTCCGGGAGTTTGTGTAACCATCTCCAGTGAAAATACCAGCAAGGACATACACTCAGTGAGCACTTTTTATTTATTAGACTTATTGGTCTTCTGCTGCTGTAGCCTCTGACTAATCTCATTAACAAGGCAGAACTGTTCTGCAGAACTGCTTCTCACTGGATGTTTCGGACCATTCTCTGCAAACTCTAGAGACTGTTGTGCATGAAAATCCCAGGAGATCAGCAGTTTCTTAGATCCTAAAACCACCCTGTCTAGCACCAACAATCATTCCACATTCAAAGATCATATTTATTCCCCATTCGGACATTTGGCCTGAACAGTTGGACCTCTTGACCATATATGCATGCTTTTATGCATTTAGTTGCTGTCACATGACTGATTGATAAAATATTTGCATTAACAAGTTGGTGTACAGGTCTACCTAATAAATTGCTCACTGAGTGTACGTGAAGTCACGAAATTACTCATGCGATGTGAACAATGCAAACCAACCATCAAAATACAAATCCGGAATAGATGCATTTCACCAAACTCAACGGTAAATGCTGCCAAGTTGTTACCGGCAAGATTTGTAAAGGAGAAAGCCAATTAAAAACGGCGTTGTTAAGCATAACAGAGAAACTCTTCTCCTTCAATTCTTCGGAAAAACGATTATCGACTTCCTTGGGATTTCACATCATCACATATAAGGAGGCCAAGTCACATGTAATGGCTTTCAATGCGCTGCAGTCAAAAGGATTTCATAATTGGAAGAATAATTTATCTGAAACTTTCACCACCGAGGGAAGAGAATCGAAAGAGGAAAAAAATTATCCTGACAGAGATCTTAGGCGCAACTCAACAGATAAAGAGGGGCAGGAGAGAGGGGAACACATCCCTGGATTAATTTAGAATTATGAATTATGGATTACGATTTCATATCTGTGGTCCATTTTCGGCCTCGAGGGTCGGCGGACTCCACCCGCCGTTGCCATGACTGGCATAGCGGCAACAGCCATAACCGCGTGCCGCGATGACATTCTGACCCCTTCCGGACTCCCCTCCACCATTTTCACCCCCTCTGGACCGATGCTGGGTCTCTGCGTTAGCAGGGGCATCTGGATTTGGTCATGGCGATTAGGAACGTGTGTTGAGTGACTGACAGGCAGCCCTGACCCTGCCTGTGACATGTAAACAAACGCAGGGGCGTAGTTTGCGGGTTTCAAAGGGATGCGTGATGGGGGGGGACAGACGAGAGAGAAAGGGGACCAGCAAGGCCTGTGCCAAAGGGGAAGAGGAACTGGCACAGCCAGAAATACACCTCCTCAGCTGAATGAACTGTGTTCAAGAACACTTGAGATCTTAGAGGATTCGCACCCAAATACTGCAAAAATGGAAGCCTTAAGAACAGTTGCCATCAGTCTGCAAATTCCATGACAACCACTTTCTGATCAGCAGTTAATATCTCTGCTCATTTTTTCGTATTTAAAGCCTACAGGAAATGTATATCTAAATATAGAAACACTTAGCCTACAACACATTACTTTTGTAAAAATACATTTTTGGTACAATAGGGGACCAGACCAGAGGAGCTCCCTGGCAGGGGCACATACAGAAAGCTATGCATCTTGCTTAATGTATCAGTAATTGACTGGAAGTATCAATGGTCAGCAATCGATTAAGACCATCAATACTTTCAAATTGACAAACTTTGTCGTTTAAACGTGCAGATGCATTTTTGCACCGCGTAACCCTTTAGCGGTTTTCCAAGTGTTGCCCATCCCTAGCCGCGACCTCTGACCTCAGCCGGGAGAACAAGGGGACCCCTCTGAGGGGCACGAGCGGGGGTGGGGGTGGGAGTGGGGTGGTCAGGTTTCACCCGGGCTTCCGGAGCTGGAGCAGAGAAGGGCTGGCAGCGAGCGTCCAGACCGTGTCAGCGGCGAACGGCGGATCGATCCTCACGTTTTTCAGCTCTTAATATAGAATCATCCTTTCAGTATCCCTCCCTCCCCGGCCCACCCTGCCTCAGCCTCAGAACAACAAGTTCTGCCTTCAGAGCGTCACAACTCAGAAGGACAACGCACGCACGCACGCACGCACGCACGCGCGCACACACGCACGCGCACACACGCGCACACAAGCACACACACACACACGCACACACGCTACAGAGAACCGAAGCCCTTAACAAAACGGGTGTTTTTCAACCGTTTACCCACCCCCAGCAAAGTGGTTTCGTTGGTTTAGATGAAGGTACATACTGCCTGGTATTCAATCAGGATCAGCACTTTGGAAGACTAGCCGATGGGATGTAAAATCTGAGGTTCGGGGATAGCAGGGCGACTCCCTCAGAGTAGGACTGAGGTGTTCTGTGACAGCTCACTAAATTATTCAGCATGGAGAGAGGTGTTAAAAAAAAAAAAAAAAAAAAAAAAAAAAAAAAAAAGGGGGGTATCATTTTGCTTTCGATGAGGTCTTCACACAGATGAATAATTTACAAGTGAAAGCTGGAAATTTGTTAGACCAACGTGCCAAACTTCAACCTTCCAACCTTTCGGGACTGCCTGAGAGAGCCAGAGGGATCTTTTCCCTCCTCGGGATCACATCACATTCCCTTTCAGCCTGACCGAACTCAGATACAGCAACAACCAAAATATCCAAACACCCTACCTCAATCCGAAAAAAAAAAGCTACCATTTCCCCCTTGTGAAGTTGAGAAATCAGACAAGCTATGGACCTATGCGGTTGGGTTATTACTCACAAATATTCATGTTATCGCCAACCATGATCTAATCTAGCAAACCTAATGAGCCAGACTGGTGACTGTAAGGTTGACGGGTTTCTGTTGAAGAGAGGCAAGCTTCCACCTTTAACAGTCCAAGCAAATCTATGAAAGCGTGCAGTACACAAACTCCCTCACACAGTGCGCTAACCTCTTCACACAGTATGCTAACCTCTTCACACAGTACGCTAACCTCTTCACACAGTACGCTAACCTCTTCACACAGTACGCTAACCTCTTCACACAGTATGCTAACCTCTTCACACAGTACGCTAACCTCTTCACACAGTACGCTAACCTCTTCACACAGTACGCTAACCTCTTCACACAGTACGCTACCTTTTCATAAACTATGCTAACCTCTTCACACAGTACGCTAACCTCTTCACACAGTACGCTAACCTCTTCACACAGTACGCTAACCTCTTCACACAGTACGCTAACCTCTTCACACAGTATGCTAAGCTCTTCACACAGTACGCTAACCTCTTCACACAGTACGCTAACCTCTTCACACAGTACGCTAACCTCTTCACACAGTACGCTAACCTCTTCACACAGTACGCTAAGCTCTTCACACAGTATGCTAAGCTCTTCAAACAGTATGCTAACCTCTTCACACAGTACGCTAACCTCTTCACACAATATGCTAATCTCCTCACATAGCACACTATAAAAGAGATGTTAGCGCACTAACTACACAGAATGCACTAAACTCTTCACAGTATGCTAACCACTTCGCCCACAGCACGCTAACCGCCTTTCACAATGTGCTAACCACACAGAGCATGCTAAGCTCTTCACACAGTGCGCTAAGCTCCTAGTCTACAGTGCGCTAACCTCTTCATAGCCTTCCATTCCACGTAAAACCCGCACGGGTTCGGCAGACAACTTCAAAGGCGGCCTGTTTCAACAGCACCATCACTGCAAGGGACGAACTTTGCTCTTTCAAACATTATTCACGCCTGCCTTCCCGTAAGTCAGACGGGTCTCCGTTTACGGCCAAGTGGATCAAGTCTAATGACTCCGCCAATTAAAAACCCACTTGGGCTCAACCTCATCAGCCCCCGACCGAGAACTCGTTTGGGGATTTCTGCGTTCAAAGAGGACGCTAATCGCTTCTCCTATATGGTGATTTTGACTTGGGCGTTATTAATGGGTAAGGTCAGAAATTACTTCAAAAGGACAGTCACTGAGCTTTAAGGGATACGGCCATTCATTGGGGTTTTGCTATTGCCATACAGTATGTGTCACTGTGGTTTGCATTATGTACCTTGGGCACCAGTGTGTGTGATTGCGTGAGATATTCACTGCAAAGAGAGGGAGGACAAAAATACTTAATTGCCAGTTTGAGTTTGAGTGATTTTTCACAGAATTACCCTACAATTTTCTGGAAAAGGGTCATGACATATCTTGAAATAAAACAAAATATCCTAATAAGGGGCAACAACCTAATATCTAGATAAAGGGGTTTGGATACAATAAAACCTAACAAAACCATATAATTGTTTCCAAAGCTCTCACACATTACATTACAAACACACAGTTATGAGTTCATGAATGATTAGTTTTCATGCTTAAACATATTCACTGAAAGCAGGTCCACATAGGCAACAGAATTGCACATGGATGGTTTCATGGAAATTAATTAAATATATTACCACAGCAATCACTGTGTCAATATGGGAGTGTCGAGAGGCAAGTTATGATGTATTGGAATATCGACTTTTTGAGCACAGCCCTAGTGACCAACTCCATCAATAAGGGACACAGGAGTTGGAGGGGAGAGGGGGGAAGGGTGATGAGGGGCATCTTCTTCTGGCTCTTTGGGCGGTTGAAACCCAATATGCAAACGGCCGGCCTGGGGGAGAGAGAGCGCAGATGTCAGCGGGTCGAGGAGACGCAGGGCTTTCCAACAACGCAGCGCATCAAACACCGCAGGTTATTACTCACAGGTCTGCGAGGACCCGACCTGACGCACGACCGCCTCCCTCTATAATTTCCACAGAGCCGCGTCTCCACCATAACAAGTGTCACCGTGCCGGGAACAGCACGGTCAGCTGATTATTATTTACTGTGAAAGCGGTCATCCAAAACCCAACAGGCACTTTGACACACACACACACACACACACACACACTCAAACACACAAATACAGAGGCACACACAAACACACACACACACACACACACTCAAACACACACTCAAACATACAAATACAGACGCACACACAGACACACACATACACACACTCAAACACACAAATACAGATGCACAGACCCACACACAAACACTGGAGCTGTGACTCTGTATTCTTCCCAATAAAAAAATTAATGCAGAGTCAAGTTAAGGACTTGGTAAAATGAATGGCTAAATACAACAGCAGACAGGCCTGCTAGGAAGCTACTAGAAAATAATACAGCTAATAGAAAATAATATTATTATAAATGAGCTAGTATAAAATATATCTGCTGCAGCTGTGTCCCCATAGCCACTGGCCACGCCATTCAAATCGCTGCTATAAAAAGCCACGAGCCGTACAGATTTGTCTCCGTTAGCTTCCCGTGGCGAAGAAATAAATAACAGCGATATTATTGTTCTATCTGTCTTCGGGGACTGCAGCCTCCTCCTCGTCCTCCCTCCCTCTAATCTCTCCATGGTCTCCTCCTAACTGGCAGGCCGGCGTTTGTCACCGGAATTGCCTTGGAAATGGGTTTTTATTACTTTCGTTTAAATAAATGGGCCCCTCCCCCAGAGAGGCCATGTCAGCAAACTCATTACATCGCCAGTCCCTTGGTGCCCTGTAACAGAAAAACATCAAACCCCTCTTCAATAATAAGGGATTACAAAATGGCAGCCGTTATTAAACATAACCGGGCGAGTGACATCTAGGAGGAGGAGGCTGTCATGAGAAGCCCTTACAGCCCATTAAACCAGAGGTATAGCACTTATTAGAAAGTTGTCGGACATTTCATGGCTGTGAAATCGCTAAAGGTGCATTTGGGGGAAATCTACATGGAAATTATCCGAAATATAATTATTATATTCACAAACTAGATTGAACTGCACAGTGCATAATATTACTTGCACTGAAATGATACTGAACCATTTTTCTCCTCAATTTAAAATTCAGATCTGCTGTGTACCAGGGGCCCAACCATGCGCAAGAACAGTGCCTAAACAGATATCAGACTGTGGGGCCCATCAACACACTGGAACAGCACCTTGACAGATACCAGACCATGGGACCCATCCACACACTGGAACAGAGCTTTAACAGATACCAGACCATGGGACCCATCCACACACTGGAACAGTGCCTTAACAGATACCAGACCATGGGGCCCATCCATACACCAGAACAGTGTACAGAAACCAGACCATGGGGCCCATCCACAGACTGGAACAGTGTACAGAAACCAGACCATGGGGTCTATCCACAGACTGGAACAGTGTACAGAAACCAGACCATGGGGTCTATCCATGCCCTGGAACAGTGCCTTAACAGGATGACTCACCCAGCAGTTCCCCATGCTACTTAAAAAGATAAAGTGTAATACATTGGCAAAAGTAAATGGAAGCTTTCTTAAAATACGCACAGCCAATACTGTATTAGCATTACTGGTTTGCAACTAGTCAGAAGCATTTTAGATGTAGACCTAGACAAAATCCAAAATTCCTGCTCGGTCAGTGTTCAGAGGGCCACGAGCAGCCCTACGATTGCCTACTCATTGAAAATCTGCAGGGAGAAGCAAAACAAATGGACACTGCGCAAGCAGCAGTGGGGTTTCATGGCTGGAGATCCAGGCCATACCGCAAGGCTGCGAGTTAATGACTAGTGACTTCCGCAAAAACAGCCGGCTGCAGAAAGAACAAGTCAAAACGGTGGTCAGGCGCAAGAGAGCTCTGCAGCTCTGCGTCTGTTCACACGTTACGGACCCGACGCGTCGACACGCCGGCGGTTAAAACCCCAGGCCTGCAAAGTGCAGCGCTGCCATCTCTCGCTGCGCACAGAGGCCAGGGGCTGAGCTGAGGCCTGAGGATAGGTGTCCCACTTACAGTCGGCCAAAAGCCTGCAAATAACACTCAACTTGAATAGCAGCCGTTAGCGGCGACTGACTACTAACACGAGGGGGGGTCAATGAATGCGAGGACCCACTTATTGCCAAAGGATATTCAATTTTACAGAGTGGATCTCAGAGGCCAGCCCCCGTTCTTGAGCAGGTGAGCAGCCGGATCGCCTGGCTGTCGTGAGAGCCGGTGATGTCAGCGCTGAACGGAGAGAGTTCCGATCGCAGAATAACCGGCCACTTCAGTTTTACACTTGTACTGAGAGAAGTAGAGACAGACTTTTGAGCATGCACATTCCCCTCGGATAGATAGATAGATAGATAGATAGATAGATAGATAGATAGATAGATAGATAGATAGATAGATAGATAGATAGATAGATAGATAGATAGATAGATAGATAGATAGATAGATAGATAGATAGATAGATAGATAGATAGATAGATAGATAGATAGACAGACTCATCCCGAGGGAAATTTTAGAATACTAATCACCCATTTGAGCATTTATTTGTACTTGGCACTGTTATAAGGTCAGAGTGACCAGTTTGAAGACTGGCTTTAGATGTACGTCATAAGGCCTGGAGAAGACTTGCACCCATTTTCATGCGTTCTTTGCAGCTTGGTTAGGAGTACGCTAAGAATCTGTTGGCAGCCAAATGTGGATTACCTGGAGGGCTGAGGGTCAGAGCTCAAAACAGAGGGATTCTGTCACCAAGAAAGGGGAGAGGCAGAGAGAGAGAGGCAGAGAGGGGGAGAGAGAGGGAGGGAGATAAAGACAGAATAAGAGAGAGGGGGGAGAGAGAGAGAGAATGAGAAAGAGAGGGACGGAGAGTGGGAGAGAGACAGAGAGACAGACAGAGAGAGAAAGAATGAGTGAGAGAGAGACAGAGAGACAGGAGGGAAAGAGAAAGAGAGAGAGAGAAAGATAGGGGGAGAGACACCGACAGAGAGAGAGGGAGAGAGAAAGAGAGAGAGGGGGGAAGTGTGAATGGCTTGCTGTGCAGTGGAGGCTGGCAAGGTTCCTGTTCCGAGCAGGGGCTGCAGACCCTGCTGTTCTCTGAAACAGGGCAGTGGCCAGCCACCAGTGGAAACAAAACTGAGAAGAGAGAGAGAGCAGAAGAGTACACAAGCTCTTTTTCAACACAAAACAGGAAGGATGTCCACGAGGAAGTTGTGCTCTGCAGAACACCACACGCACTCGAAAAACAAGTGGTGAGCGCTGCAAAAAATTTAAATTAAAACCTGCAGAGTTCAAAGCCAAAATAAGAGCGGTGCGGCAGCTCAGCCCCGCACAAAAGCGCAAAAGCGCTGCTATTCATCTGTGATTGGGCGAAACTGCTCTTATCAACAACTGTGCCTCACATGCAATCTGAGAAATGTCTACCTACTAACAAAAATTCATAGTATAGAAGTGTGCTGACGGACTATAAGCAGAAGGCTTTCTTTAAGAGTACTCAAGAAAATCTTTGGAGTTTATTCTGCACCGATGTCAAAAGACAAAAATTTCAGATCAGTGTTTCCAAACAGACCAATTTGCCAGAAGGGTTTAGAGTAACAAGGAATTCACACACCAGATTTATCGACTGAACCAAACAAACCAGGAAAAAGCCATTGGTTAGTTAAATCAGGTGAGAGCTCCTGGTTACAACAAAAACCTTCTGGCAAGTGGGACCCGCGGACTGGAGCTGAGACACGGCTTCAGACTGAAGCTCCATTCTTCAGATCTGCCTCCCCTGACCCCCTTCACCATCCATTCTGCTTTTTCCTTCTTTCCTTGGATTTCTGTGTGGATAATAGTATAGGGCTAGCTGTGAATTAGGTTACTTCTGTAAAGCAACATTCTTGATGACCTAATTTCTGTATTGAGTAACACTGAATGAGAGGTGCCAGGTGATTGTAATGTAATGTAATGTAATGTAATATAATAAAAGTGATGTAATTGTCCCTATGTCCTCTACTCATGATTCCGGAGTCTTCATTAGCCGACTTGCTCTAACTTCTCATAGAAAACTCAAAGGTCAAAGAAACAAAAGAACAAATGACTCATTGGGCCAGTTTCGCAAACACTGTTTAAGCCTAGTCCAAGATGAAATTTAATTATGAATGGAGATTCTCCAGACAAAACTCAATTTAGTCCAGACCTAAGGTTAATATGCATCTGAGAAACCAGCCCATTATCTGTAAATGACTGTATGTAATGCTACATTAAAGGCAGGGAGGCACTGTGATGTGTCTGACCCATTCACATTAACAGAGTTTCCTGGCCTGGCACTACTTCTGTATTACAGAAAAATAACATCGCTCATGCTGCCAACGACCGGCCAACGCCCTGTAGGGGCAGACAGACAGGCAGACGGGCAGACGCACAGCCATATGCGGCCCAGCTGAAGAGAGGCAGGGCCAAACCGGCAGAGGGAGGGGAGGGAGAAGGGCAGTCCCGTCTGATGAACCGGGGGAGTGGTCAGATGTACGCCACAAGCGCTGTCTGTCGTAAGTCACCGAAGCGAGACGGGCCAGACAGGGCGCCGTCAGACGCAGACGGCCCATATGCCGGAGAGGGAGGCCCTTCTGCTCCCCCCCTCCCCGAACCCGCCGTGAAAGGAGGAACCGCCGCCTCCCTGCCCTCCTGTCAGCTACGCCTCTGTCAGCAACAACACTCTTTAACACAATTAGCCCAACGTGTCCTCTCCTCCATCCGAGGGAGAAAAAAAAGACTCCTAATGTTCGACAGAGAAAGGGAGGAGAGGGGAGGGGCGGGACACATCCGAATGACATTTAACAAAAAACAAAAACAAAACAAAACAAACACTTTCACCTTTGGCCTCGAATCCAGAGGCAGACGCATGGCTCAGCACCAGACACAACAGTAAGAGTCAGCACCAGGATTAAAAAAAGAAAACAATTAGCTTTTCGCTTTTTAACCAGAAGCGTGTCGGACGAAACCGCGAATTCTCCCCGAAGCGAACGACCTCGGGCAAAAAGCGTGAGGATAAACCCGGAGGTCCAGAGCGGCCGTCGAGCGCGTCTTGGGGTCTCAGAACCGACCGTTTCCGCCAACGCTCGTCCCCTGGGTTTAATGACCCTCGGAGTCGTTGGCCCATGGCGATTTACAACCTGCGAGCGACTCAAAACAAGCTCCAGATAATTAGCCCCTGACAAATTAGGGGACCACCTGTGTCTATGCTCCCAGTCATGGGTGAGAGGGCCTGTCAATGGAGAGCTGTGGAGGAGAGCGTGCCACGTTATGTCAATGAGCCTCTTTCACCCCAGAGCGCGGGGAGCGAGCTGACTGGGCTAATCGCAAATAGACACATGCAGACATCAAACGGAATTATTCAAATACACGGAGGAACCATCATCCAATGTTTACTTGCTTGGAGAGGTTTGATCTCGATACAGATGAAAAAATTCAGCAAATTTACAATTAGCAAAAAAAGTTAATCTAAAAAATAGCCATTTAACCAAATTTTCACAGTTATCCTCATTTACAGGCAAAATCTTGGGACAGATGACAACCGGTCAACAGTATTTACCTTGCTGACATTGTTCAATGGCTTTCCTCCTTGTTTCTTAGACAACAGATTGATTTGCATTTTAGACTTTTCTAAAATTTCAAGAAGCATTTGTATTTTATTTCTGCAGTTATTTGAAAATGTACTGAAGGTTTTGAAATAAAATACATCAAGCTGTCTGTCAGGGGCATCTGCCAATAGCCTCCAGCACCAGGCTGCATGGAATGCGAGCGAATACCATCGCCACTTCAGCCTTCAAAGGCATTGGTGCGCTTCCTTTGATGACAGGAAGTGAGGTCGTTTCTATTCAATCAAAAGACAATACAGCACTCATCTGGAAAACACAATAAGTGACACATTAAGTATTCCCTAGATGTTTTTAAAAAAAACAAGCCAGTGAGTAATGTTGCTTGTGGCAAAAAAAAAAGAAAGACAAATAAAGTTATTTTTGATAAACTCAATAAAAAAGGGAACCACATCACCTTAACTCATGCAGCTGTTAAACAAAGTAACCAAAGTTCATGACAAACAGTGCCAGAGACAGTGCCGGCCTGTCGGTGAACTGTAAATGAGAAGTGAAGGATTCAGCCCACACAGACGGGATGGAGAACAGCTACTGCACTGGGCAATGAGGGAAAGATTACATTTTGGAGATGTCATCAAAGTGCACGGCCGATGTCGTAAAAGGACGGGAGAAAGACGGCTGCGGAAAAACCCGCACGTGCACAGCGCCGGGGAACGGGGCCTCGCGGCACAGCAGGACGGCACCGACCGCCTCGCAAGCCGCTTGCGTAACTCGCTTTCTGCGCTAAGCAGCTAAAAGGTTTAGCCGCCGTCTGCTAACTGGATTAATAAGGGCCTGATCCGCGGGGCCTTTTGATCAGCTGCATGGTAATTGGCCGGTTTTGGGTTACACAGGACTACGGGCCACAATCCCAAGACTGCAAGATAGACCTTTGAAAAGAAGATATTTAAACTCCTGCAGTGTACAGCGAGGGCTATACAAAGAAACACGGCTGAATGGAGGGAGCCCTGTGAAACGAACCCGAACGCGTTTAAGCAGTTCTGCTCTGCGTTTAAGCGGTTCTGCTCCGCGTTTGTTGAGCAATCGGACAATGTTACACGGCGGTCAGCATGTATGGTCGAGGAGAGGAAGTGCAGTAATGAATTTCAGCGCGCAGTAAAAACCCCAGTTCAGCCCCACACGTGACTGCAGGTTACAAAACTGGAAGCTGACGTCGAGGCGGGCTGAACATTTTCTGTGAAAGCAGAAGTGGATGAGACGACTGGGCTTGAGTGAACGTCATCAGTGCAGCACTTATCTCCCAGGAGCCAATTCTGAAATGTCCCTGCTTAGGTAATGCAGAGGTGAAACCAAAGTTGAAAACTAAAATGTTAAACTTAATTTGACCTTGACACGCATGACGCCAATGGAAACAAAAAAAATCTTGCTTAGTTTTTAAATATTTAAAGTTTCATTTTTTAAATAATGATAAAATGTCCAAGGTGGTCCCAATAACTCCAAAAAGCTCAACGGTGAACGTCCAAAATTGGTGTACCGTGTATAATGCAATTGGCAAGCAAAAAAATGCATAGATTAAGTCACAGGGCTTCCACTATTAACAGCAAAGCTTTTCCCAGAGAACTCCCTCTCCCATTGTCAGTCTTCCCAGAAACCCTTACGTAATGGAGGACAAATTGCTCGTTAACTTACTGAAAGACCGGGCCCTTTCCAGCTCATGCAAAAGTGCTGGCTAATAGGAGCTTTATCGTTCTGCAGTAAGTGTGAGAGCAATGGGCAGTGGTAGCTATTTACTGCTGGGGGGGGTGCATCACGCCATTAAGAGTTTTTAATCACACCTAGCACCCTCGCCAAAAAAAAAAAAAACATCAATTCCGGGCTTCTTGCGATTCCAAGAGGAATGCTGACCAAACAAATCCAGAAGGGGTACTAATTTTTTTGTTACGTTTAAGCCTCTAATTCAATAAACTCAAAAGGGGAAAAAAGGAGAAGCAAAGCATCCAAAATGATGGGATATGTTTGCAGCAAAAGCTTCAGGGAGAGAGAATGAGAGAGTTTGGATTGTGCGGCGTGAAATTGAATAAAGGGCCGTCTTTATGGCCTGGGGGCCGGTCGAGACAAAAGGACCAATAGCGTGACAGCTATGCTGAAGGGCTGGGGACCCCTGTGCGCACGCACACAGACACACACACACACACACACACACACACACACACACGCACACAGACGCACACAGACACACACAGACACACACACACACACAAACACACATACATACACAAACACACACACACACACACAGACACAAAGACACACAGACACACAGACACACAGACACACAGACACACAGACACACAGACACACAGACACACAGACACACAAGCACACAAGCACACAAGCACACAAGCACACAAGCACACAAGCACACAGACACACAGACACACAGACACACAGACACACACAAACACACATACATACATACACACGCATACACACACACACACATATACATATACATATACACATGCACACATACACACACACACACACATACATACATATACATATACACATGCACACACACACACACACACACACACACACACACATACATACATATACATATACACATGCACACACACAGACACACACAGACACACACACAGACACACACACAGACATACACAGGAGGTGATTGAGCAGCGATTCTTCCAAAGCCCTTTTCCTTCCCTCCCCTCTTCTGCCTCCCCTTTCCCCAGACAGTGTTGCAGGCGATGACGTCCCCTTCCTAATCCCAACTGCGTGTCCGGCTTCCAACTGAAACAGGACGTTTTTGGAGGTTGCCAAGTTCAATAATTTCTTTAACCCTCCAAGTGCCATTTTGAAAAACCCACACAGAATTCTAAAGGGGGAAGGGGGGAAGGAAATGTGTCTGTCAATGATAAGTAAGGCATTTTAAGGTACAGAGGTTGGAAGGAGTCATAAAAATGTGAATGGGAATTAATATAAGAGTGTGTGTGTGGGGGGGGTGGCAGGTTAATGCATATTTTTATGGAAGGGGAATTTATCTGTTTCTATAAGTATCTGTGAGTTTCTGGCAACCCAAGGTTTCATTAAGACCTTTTCCCAGGACTAAAAAGGCAAAAAATTCAAAAGGCAAAACCAACGCAAACGACAAGGAGGGATGGACCTGCTCACTCAGAAGCCGTCTTCACTCATCAGAGGACTGCACGCTTAGAAGGATGCAAAAAAAGCAAAGAGCCCCATCAAAAACAACAAAAAATATTCAGAAGTTCAGAAGCCCCTGTAAATCGGAAACTTCCTGTTTATCATTTGTGACCATTTTCTTTATCATTTTCAAAAGATCTCCGCTCTTGTGAAATGGCTTTTGCACGGTGCAGTCTATGTGACACTGAGCGTAATTTTGGGAGGTGGGTTTCCATTTGATCCCCTCTTAGTACTTTACAAGTTTGGGCTTTGTAATCATTGGACATGCAGGCCGACATATAAATAGCACTTTTACAGCTGCTGAACAACCTGTAATTCAGCAGGCTTTTAAAGTTGGCCTGCTGTTACGCCCCTCTTGAACCTCAACTTCAGCCACGTAATTATATGCTCTCCTTACCCCACCAACCGACCCCCCTCTCTCCCCAAACCCCTTGTTCCTTTCTCCCGATTCCATTTCACTGGTCAAATTTTGGACAGCCGCTTTGGAGATGGTCTTTCCAGACTGCGGGATTATGATACCAGGTTGCCACGTGGTAGGGGAGACATAGAATCTTCAGACCGATCCGAAGAGCCATCTGGAAGCCGTTTGGGGTGAAGTCTTTCCGTAAAGGGGAGGTGGGGAGGGATCTCGGATGGGTGACAGATCGCTGAACAGTGGGGGGGGGGGGGGGGGGGGTTGGGGGGGGTCCGGTAGCCACGCCACTCACATTCCCGCTGTCCGCCGTTGGATTCGCCTGGCTGCAACACTCACGCCGAGTGGTTATCGCTCTTAACTGCCAGCCGCCGTGACAGGCAGGCTCATTAGGAAACGCAGCTCACGCCGTGCCGACCGGAGAGTGAGCGGTCACCCGCAGAAGCACTGCTTCAAAACAACAGATTTCAATTAGCAAAACCCAGAGCGAGTCAACAATCACAATGCAGAGGGATTTATCACTGAAACATCAGGCTGAGGATTGTGTGTTTCTTTATTTTTAATGTCACGGTGTGGATAGCACTGCTTTCAGCTCGGCTAAGAGCTTGAGTGGCTCGCATTCAAATACCGAATCAAGCTCAGCGGAAGGGCTATAGCCCTATCAGTAACACTGTAATGGGAAACTGCCTAATAGGCTGCCTTGATTTGGATGGGCGACAACCTACTCTGTGGGTAATACTCGGTGCAGATTAAGGTATAAACCCAATTGACAGCAGAGGTTTAGCAGATAATTTCATGTTATTCTTGCTGGGATAAGAAGTATAAAAAAGCCAAACCACTTAAATATTGAGAGGGGTTTAGAAAGGTAACCCTTTGGAAGGTGGACTTATGCGCAGGCACAGCCACAATAGTCATGAAAGCTGTGGCAATTGCATTTACAAAACCAGAACAACCAACTGACATCTCGTATCAGCATACTACATTCAGAAAGGGAATTGTTTAATCCAGCCCAAGAGCGGTTTCTACTGAAATTTGATAAACAAAATGTATTGCCGACAAGATGATACTGATGATACGGAAGGTTATGTTTGTAGCCATTTGCATTAACGGCAAACCCTGCTGAAGAAAAGTATGGGAATAATATCCTCATGGATGTGAAAGAAAGGCTAACACGGCACTTCGAAGGGTTTGACTTTCATCACCAGTATCCAGCTGGGGAAAGCTCAGGTCTCTTTACAACGATACGCTGATGAAGGACACTGAAGACATATCAAGAAGACATATTATCTGACTTTACAAAAAAAGAAATTGGTCTGGTTATTTCTGCTTCCAGACATTGCAAAGTAAAGTGGCCTACATTTACATATTTTCAAAAAGGTTCGTCAGAAGGGAAAGCTCTCTTGGACATAATGCAAATAATGCACTAATAATCCCAGTGCGTGAGTAACTTGGCTATCTTTGAACATCCATTGTGCTAGTGGAGTTTGGAATTCAGACATTACCTGAAGGACCAGCTAAGGAACAGTCAACGGGTACAGTAGCTTGTGAGGAAATGATGCTGGAACTAATCAGCAAACAGTATCCTTCAAGACAAGAAGGTAAAAATACAGCCTCAGTTCTCTGACGGCTGTGTTACTGGACGCTGATGGAGAGACTACTCCATAACAAGTATTTGCTGCTGAACATCTGCAGTCTCAAAGGATTCTGAAATACAAGTACGCTTTTATAGGCCAATTTCATTAATCTGATGTACTCCGCATTAATTGTGAAAGTATTACCTAATTACTGTGACGTAGAAATGGCCTAATTGCAGAAAGAAATGGAGTTAAGCCAATTTTAATTAATAAAAGCACAAAGCAGCTCCAGTAAGCACTCCACAACAGTTTCCTTCACCCTTCAACTGTTTAATCCATTTAGAGAATAGCCAAATGCAGAACTGAAAAAGCTAAGTTTCAAATGTCTTTGTAATAGAACAATATTCACTGACTTCAAGCGGGTGGGGCTAATAATGTGCTATTGGTGACAACCATACAGTCTATCAGTGTTTGGCTACAGAATAGTTCACAGAGGTCAGCGACTGATAGCCCAAAGCACCAATCACAGACTGTAGCTCACCCTCCCCATTGCCCCCTTAAATTGTCCTAGAAGTACAAAAAAGCATATGAAGGTAACCACGCTGTGCTAAAAAAGCATTTGGATTTAGAATACAAGCCCTCAAAAGGAATGGAGAAGCCATCAGCGAGATGCTGAGAATGAGGCTACTGTAAGTGTGCTTTAAGTCACTTCTTTAAAAAGAGTCCCGTTAAAAAGAGCACAGATAATCATAACACAGGGAGAGAACGCTAATCCAGTTATGGAGACGTATGGGAAATGAACAGGGAAACCTGATGCTAGATCAGCAGCACTTATACTCTGAGAAGCTTTATGAATATGGGTCCTCGTCCCTGGAGCATGAACAATTCCGAGCGAAGGAGCCAGCTTTCATTTCCGTAACAAACCGCGAGGAAAACGCCTAATATTTACTTTCATTTCAGAAGACTAGAGTCTTTCCAAGAGGTTTTTTTATAATCATTTGCTATTTAAAATCACGTGTGTGCATTGAAAAGACTAAGTGAAACCATTCAGCACGGCTGGAGAGGAGACTGACAGGCAACATGTGGACATTGCTACATCGCTGTAAAGTACAGACTTCAGAGCAGGCTATACAGCCCCTGATATTTTCAGGATGTACTAAATGTACCCGCGAGTAATAACTCTTCTCTCACCCGATTCTAATGTGCTGTAATTCACGCGTCTGACGACACAGGACTGTCCCAGACGAACGGTGATGCGCAGCTGTTCAGAGCATGAGCCACGATGCTCTTAACTCCGGTCAAATATGATCATTCCCTCCGCGCGCACGTCCAGTCCAATTTCCAGTCGAGGAAATAAATTAGGCTAATGTGTTCTGTTCGCGTTTTTGTGCTGAGAGCTGAAATGCGTTCGGTTGTCACTTGATAAAACGAAGCACGCTCTTGTAAAGACACTTTCCTCCTACATCCACTTAATATGACAGCTTGAAAAATTAGCTGGTCAAGTTGGTCATATTAAGCTGGTTTAGCTGGGTATGAGCTGATCAACCAGCATAGCCAAGCTGGTCTAGCTGGGTATGAGCTGGTCAGAACAAAGCTTGAGTGAGTCAAACCATGTCAAGCTGGGAGCTGGTCTGAGCTGGTCAACCAGCTAAACCCTGTCGAGTGATAACCTTGGTGCAGCCTCCTAATCTTTTAATTGTGAAATAAACATGTCACATATAATTTTTTTTAGGATCCAGCCAGCCATCAATATCCAGCACTGCATGTCCTGTGTGACAGAGGTGCTGTAGTTCACTGTTCAGGTGTGCAAAAGCTGAAGATGAAACGCTCGACGATTAAGTGTGCAGACATAATGGTTGGCGAGCAGCTGAGCACTCGTAATCTCTGCTAAGAAGCCACTTTAGTGGCCGTTAGCGCTCCTGAGGCACCTCGCGGCTACGCAGCCGTGTCGCTCAGACAGGTGGCTCCGATGAGTCCTGACCACCACAAGTGGCACTGTGGCAAAAGCGAAAAAAGAAGAACAAGCAGAAAGAAAGGAAGAGGGGGGGAAAAAGGGAAAGGAGTGGCAGGAGAGGGAGAGGAGCAGCGACGTGGGAAAAGGAACAGTGGCAGAGAAACGGGAGCAGTACTCTTTAAAATCGGATTAACGGATAAAGCCTCCACTCCACACGGCCGAGGTGTGTCCACAGCTGGTGCACTGAAGCAGCTCTCTATCCGAAGCATTTGCTAGTCAGCGTGTGTGCTCTTGAGTTTGTGTACACATTTGCATGATTGTCTACGTGACGTTAAAAGCATTTGGCACCAGGGTTGCCCTGCTCACTTTAAGAAAGCAGGCATATGTAGAGCAGGTCCCTGGAGGGATAGAGGTCCCATACGGACACAATGCAGCTTTCATCCGCTAAATGCTGCTGACCATTTAATGGTTTATGGAGGGAAAATTAGCCATAGATTGCTATTAGCTAAATTGGAATTCTAGACACATTCATTATGATTTTGTGTGTGTTTGTGTGTGTCTTGGATTTCAATTTCAATATTAAGTATTAAGGGTATTAACTAAGGCGGCACGGATGGTGCAGTGGGTAGCACTGCCGCCTCACAGCAAGGAGGTCCTGGGTTCGAATCCCCGTCGGCCGGGGCCTCTCTGTGCGGAGTTTGCATGTTCTCCCCGTGTGGGTTTCCTCCGGGTACTCCGGTTTCCTCCCACAGTCCAAAGACATGCAGGTTAGGCTGATTGGAGAGTCTAAATTGCCCATAGGTATGAGTGTGTGAGTTAATGGTGTGTGCCCTGCGATGGACTGACGACCTGTCCAGGGTGTATTCCTGCCTTTCGCCCAATGTATGCTGGGATAGGCTCCAGCCCCCCTGCAACCCTGTTCAGGATAAGCGGGTTAAGATAATGGATGGATGGATGGGTGGGTATTAACTATAGGAACTGTGATGTGATTGTATGTATGCTCACTGAATTTCAGCCCAAATTACTTACCAGTGTTACTGTAAACTGTGTATATCTTTTCCCCGTTCAGTTAAAACATATTATCCTCATAAGAAGGCTTTAAAAAGCACAGCAATGTTTACGGTTGCCAGCTTCCATTCTCACCGGCTTACTCTGAACACACGGTGTAGCTTGAGCAACTCTTCATAAGTTACGGGTGAAGCCTTAACCAAACGGCGACTGTACCCTATGCACTAATCACAGGTGCCAGGCTGTGGGCTCACAAATTCAAACAGGCCAGCCCGTTACCTTCTAATCAAAGGTTCAGAGGCTGCTCTCTGATTCAGCCCAAAATGCTAACCTCAAGGACCGGTGCCAGAAGACACGATTACATGTCATGATTTAGCCGTCGCCCAGGCCAACACACTCCATCCACAACCCACAGAATCAGCTGTAAGACGCCTTGAAGCATTGGCTTTGAACTTTTAAAATATAGGACCATCCCATTCAACATAAGCAGCAACACAACTACCAGATCAGCTTCTTTCACTGTCACCGACGGGCTTTTTCGACCGGAAAGGAAAGAAAAGGCAGGAGATTTAGACTTCCCCAAACAGGCGCGTGCCAGCCTGTGACTTGACCCTGACTTGACAACAGTCTTGCAGTAGTCATGCAAGTCATTTACAGAAATCCCTCTTTTGCAACACAGCGGGAGAGCACTGTAAAGCCATGACTGAGTGTCCGGTACCGTATATGGATAGTGACCTAGACCTGGATCCATGCCGGCTTGAAAATGCTGTGAGCACACAAGTCCACATAACTGCGGTCAGCGATAATCTCCTTTAAATCAATTCTTCCCGCTAACAAAGAGGACCACGTCACAGGCCTTGTGGATGCACTTGATGGTATCGGTTTAAAAGCCTGTGGAGGGAGGGAGGGAGGAGCAGGGTCACATTACAGGGTCACATCTGATGCCTGTGAGAAAGGGGGCCATTCCTCGGGAGTCTGTATGCTTTCACACAAATTTCAGTTTGCACAACCTAGTCCTCCGCCTGCTAGTCGCAGCCTACCCAGCAGGCAAGCAAGCCGAACAGCATACCACTATATTGAAAATGCCCAAATTGCAGGGAGATCATCAGCAGAGGAACTTTGGACTTGCCACAGTGTGGTGATCACAGAAGAACAGCTGGAACGCCATCAAAGAAACGAAGGGTCAGAATAAAGTAACACCCTGTTATCTGTCGCTCTTTGACATTTAATCTTTATCCCTCAAACCCCATATTATTGCTTCCGAAAGCCAATCCCTCGCCCCCGCCCTCAGGAGAAGCACGTGTCAGGGTGGAGTCTCTTTGGTCTTCGAGACACGGACGCACCCCCACCCTGGATTTATGATGATACTGCCAAACATCTCACACTGTTTGAGTGCGCAACCATGCAGGCTCTTCCCCCCTAGGAACAATGGAAGACTCTTCAGTTCCACTGGAGTCCAGACGGGGCAAAGGGTCGACATCGAAGCAGGTCCGCTGAACTTTATGGTGCCGTGTAGCCCCTAGAGCAGGGATACTCAATCTTTCCCAGTTCTGGGTGCAGGCTTCTGTTCCAACCAAGCAGTTACACACCTGATTCTAACAAGTCTTGAGTCTTTGCTAAGGACCATGATTAGTAGAATCAGGTCTGTAACTGCTTGGTTGGAACAAAAGACTGCATCTACACAGGGAATCTTTCTGGGAAAGATTGAGTATATGAAAGGTCACTCACTCGCTGTTCTCGACCCAGAACAAACAGCCAATTTTTTTGTTTGTTTCATCAGAAGATCTCTTCCTTGCGGCAAGGACATATGTTGCTTGCGTTTACATTTTAAGCGTTAAGCTAATGCTCTTATCCAGTAGTAACTTACAATTAGTGCACAAAAAAAGATTCTAGCCCTAGATTAGTAAATCAACAACATTCCAATCAGCAATTAATGAGTGTGCAAAGGTTGGGTCCTAACACACCGGCAATAGGTAATCCTTGTCACGAGCAATAACATGTGGAAGAGATGGTAAAGAGGCCTTTTCATTGGGAAGGGAAGAAGGAGAAGATTTGGAAGAGGGGAATGGGAATCAGGGTGGACAAGGGGGAGTTACTTGTACACTGCATGTTAAATTCCTCATTGAAACATTTTGGAATCGATCTTTAATCAGTTTTTCTCAGAATTAAAAGTTCACAGACTTTTGTAGCCCCAAAAGACAATAATGGATGGGTTCTGAAACATCTGTATAACGAGGTTTACACAGCATGTGCCTTCTGTTTTTTTCTGCTATTTTTTTCCCCCCAAGCACCTGTTTCTCTTTAATGACCAGATGTACAAACCATACCTTTTTAATGAGTGACTAAGATACCCCTGCTCAAGAGATAACAATACAGAGACTTCCTCTTCATCTCACTTCCTTTCACTTCAGTATCAAACTCAACCCAGCCTTCCTGTTTACCTGAAGAACATCAATACTGTTGTGAACAGAACTTCTGTCATGCGGCCATTTTAACAGACTGGCTCAAGTGGTTATCACGCCAGCCATTTGATCTCAATCTGCAGTCACATTTTTTTGTAATCGAAAAGGGGAAGAAAAGGTTGCATGCTTTTAAAATGTACGGGTTTGTAGAATCAGTTCCCTGTTAATCCATATCTCAAAAATATTATTTTTTGAAATTAAGTAAATAATGAAATCATTTCAAAAGTCAGTAATACTTAAGAGTAAGGGCAGAGGTCGGTAAGCATTAGTTTGCCATCCCAGACAATGTGTGGATAGAACAACTGTAGAGCTCTGCAACTAAAAGAGGATATGAAAGAATCTTCTGGAAACAATAGTCTCTCTGCAAGTAAAAAAAAAAAATATTAAATCACCTCCAGGAAAGGGTTGTCCAATGATGCCATTTTGTTTGACTTTTCTGTATGCGTGTAAAAGAAATTTATGACACACATGAAGCGGTTTTCATTACTCTTTTTTATCAAATGGAGAAGCTATATCACAATATATTTTGTCATATGACAACCTACAACATTTCCAGGGGGGTCAAACTGGTATGGGTTCTCCAATCAGAAAATATGACTGCTGCAATATGTACAGAGCTATAAATGCTCAACATTAACTTAAAATTATGGAGGTAAACCTGTACATTTAAATACTGCTATGTTAAAATCTTTGCTGTTGTTCTACTGTTGTTCAGTATCTCCTATGAAACCACTTGCCTGAAGTTGCTCAGTAATCTTTCCCAAAACAATTCTGTGTCTCAGTGATTAGTTGGCAATTTAGTTTTTAATGCCTTCATCTTCCCAAATAGCTAGAAGGCTGATTATCATTTCTCTATTGCTTTTGAAAATGTTTTCCCTCTAAAACAAATCTCTCACATCAGAGAGTGCGGGTAATGTCTCCCAATACCTATAAACCCTTGCTGAGTAAGGCTATATTACAGCCAAAATGAGCAATTAGACAATCATCAAATATTCAACACAAATAAAAGTCACTTCCATTAAACAGCAGTCTAAATACACTGAGAACTGTCCCATTGGTCTACTGAATTAGCAGACAGATCACCCATTTTGATGGTGAAATAGCGATCTGTCTGATTTTTATTATTGGATGTGCGACCTTCTTCTCTTTTTTCACATAACTGAGCACTTTATTTACTTTTTAAATCAGCACTGCTTGTAGAATTCTCCCAATCTTTTTAGCAATAACATGCAACAGTCCATGTTGAAACTCAATGCTCTTGTTCCCCAAGAGCCACTGGGTCATCTATCAATTGTAGTGCTACCCATTTCGTCAAAATGGTATAGTCTGCCCAGTAAGTGTCAACTTCACAAAAAGCGCCACTATCCTACAGGTTTGCCAGAATGGATGCTTCGTGAACTAAATGAAAGGACAAAAGGAAAAGAGAGCAGGATAATAATAATGTTTGGCAGGTCATGGTCAAATATTTGAAGACAGATAAGCAGAGAGATCATGCAGCAAACTTGGCACCATTGCAAGGTGATGAGCAAGAGGAACAAAGAGAGAGAGACTTCACATATCTGGCTCTCTGAATAGACATATTCTGTGCAGGTGTTAAACAGCCTGTAGCCAAAGTCAAAAGCAGCTCATGGATGGAGATCAGAGGTGCAAATCCAACAGGTCAGAAAGCAAAAGTCCTGTCACAAGTTTCTCCCACCCAAGAATTCAGCCAGCTGATTTAACAAATTACTTCTACCTTTAGGCTGAAGAATTGTGCTAATTAGCAAATCCAGGTGATCGCAACAAAACACTGGGGAGACATTTTAATTTCCATCGCTAATGAAGATGGATCACAGGACACCACACCCAGATGCACGGCTCACTTGCACACACAACACACACAAAATAAAACATTTAATGCAAACCCCAGCAGGTCAATCAGGACTGTCCATCATGAACCCAACTGGGAAGACCTCCCACCGTGAGCTAGCCTAGCCTCCCAGGGACTCCACAACCTCTCTACCAGGTATCCCCTTGCTCCAGTTTGGCATACACTTTAATGGATAATAATGAGAATTAAGCCATTCGGTTGCCCTGAGACACAAGTTAAAATGGGATATGGAAAAGCACACTGAAAAAACCTGCGGAATAAGGATCTTTTTTTTTATATAGAAAAAAGTTACATTCACATACAGTATGTTCATTCGCAATATGAACACATGAACAGCGATTCGGCAAGAGGTCATTTCAGTCCGATGGTTGCTTCTCTCTCTACATTTGAAAACTTACATTTTCATACAAACCCACACTACACAATCAATTCTAATTCACTGGTGATGGGACGGCATTTCTCATTAATTACCAGAAACACTGCGCTAGATACAGACCAGCATGTGGAATTTAAAGCAGGAGGAAGGCAAAAGAAGAAGAAGAAAAAAAGACAACAGACAAAGGGAAGTCTTAAAGAGAGCAGTGATGTGCTTGTTCTCTGGTCTCCTTTCCCTCCATTGTACAAGCCACACAAACAAACCGGCTTTAATTAGCAGCTCATAACAGTACACAAGCAGACAGACAGCCCCTTATCAGAAATGTGGGACCCAAACATTAAAGGGCAAGCTACGGTGAACCAAATTAGGAGTAGCGTTTCAGGTTATTTCATCTAATTTAAACAGATAAAATCATTTAAAAAAGAGTTCAGAAATCTGTTTTAGAAGCACAGCCAACTTCCTCTTCCTTCTTCCTCTTCTACGATCAACAATAATATGTGCTAAGATGCAGTCTTATGGTACAAAAAAACAGTTTACAATGCACACATATTGATGAACAGCACTGACATAACAAGCCAAACGGTCATTAAACTGTTGGCTAGCATGGTGGCCCGTTCTAAATTCAGCACCAATTGTCTTTTCTGAGGGAACCACCAAGGAGATTTAGGCTACCAGTTGACAAATTAGCACCCAACAAACACGTTTCCATTTCCTCTCCTGGTAGGTGTCGGAGGATTAATTTGGAACCGTTGCGCCTGAATAATTGAATTATCCGTGACAGAGAGATGGGTTGGGGGGGGGGGGGGGGGGGGGGGGGCTTAATATCCCGCTTCTTTTCCCCACAAAGACTCCCTAGGACGTCTCTTCTAAGCTGTGGCAGAAATGAAAGGAGAGTATGGAAAAGAGAGGGACCGACAAAGGTTACACAGAGTTTAAACTGCTTTAGAGCAGTTAGCCCCTTTCACCCCAAATATTTACAGCTTCCATCAGGTCAGTAGTACTCCAGACAAGTCTTGTTTTGGACTTATAGTATGTTTCACCCGGTTGTTGGAATCAGTTTTGGATGCTTGGCTGCTTCTGTCAAGAGCCCAACACCTGAATAGAATGTTTATCAGATTTGCCTGTTGAAGATTGCTTTGGTAGACAGACGGATGGACAAATAAGATTAAAAACCACTTGATAACTGAGAAGAGTGTAAATCAATTAATGGCCACCCGCACATTATGAATGCTACGGTTTCATTTGAAAAAAATAAATAAATACATATCGCTGGATAGTGAGAGTAACCTGTGCTGCAGCTGCAGGGTACGGCTATCGATTGTGACAACATTCAGAGTCAACGAGTGCCTCCCAGCCCGTCTGCACAAGGCCTGTTGTCGTCTAGACCACGGCACCCGATGAACCAACCGACCCCAACCCTGGGTGCGTTTGCCCCGACAGACAGAGACATCAACACTCGACGGTCTTCTCGACACGGCTCATGCTAAAAACATTAACCCCCCCCCCACACCACCCCTCCTGCCCCTCCTGCCCCCCGCAGGGAGAAGAGCGGCCCGTGACCGCGGTTCCTTTGCGGCTGCCAGGAGTGAGTCATGATCCGGGCTCACTTTCTCCGGAGGTTAATTACACGGCTGCGGCGCTCTGTCGGGGACAGGTGGGCCTTCAGCCGCTTTGGTGGGAAGAAGGAAAAGTTTTTTGTTTTTTTTCGGGGGGACTATTCCAGATGCTTCCGATTGGCCACAGTCAGAAATGATTTTCAAGTCCTCTGATATTCCAGTAGGGCCGGGCAATGGGGTGGTACTGCGGGATATGGACCGGACAGCTGGGGGATGGATATCGTGATTTACGGAAGACGTCTGTGTGGCTAACTTTGCTTCCACTCGCGGGCAGTGCGCCTTGAAAGAGCGTAGTCTCACTCAGCGGAATACACCGCAGACAGAGAAACATTCACTCCTCTGCAAGAAGCTGTTCAAGCTAAACACACTTGGGCTGCAGTATAGTTGACAAGTTAGACATGGCAAAGAGACGAGAAGGATGCGTACTGCCGTTTCCAGAGCCTTTTGTCAAAAAGGCACAAGAAGGCCTCTGTATGTCTCTTTTTTTGCACAATCATCGCTTTTTAAGGCAACACTAAGGAATCATAACATTTTATAAAACTGTACTGCAATATTGTTTTATACAGTATCGCATTATTTTTTATCGTCCTGGGCTAACATTCCAATGCACTTGTTAGTGATTTTCATGCTTTAATCAAAAAGAACCCGAAGGGCCAGGATAATCAGTCTACAGTTAACTATTTTGTTATTCATTTCATACCAAATTTTTTAGTGGATTTAGATACATTGGTTTCCTTTAAGGTCTCTGTCCAAAAAAGCCTACACCCCACTATGGAGGGTGAGTGAATTGCACAGTCCCTTTCTAAAGCCTTAATACACATCCCCAGGGTGTAATGGTACCACCACCCTGCTGGTCACTTCATTAATGACCTACAGGGTGTCAAATTAGGGGAGGACCCGCCTCCCCAGACTAGACTGCATTTTAAGGTCATTGTATTACAAATCCAATTCCACTGGGAATCCATATTCCCAGTGCTTTTCTCCAGACCAGCAGAGGATATAAAAGTGAAAACTTCAGCACACCGCGGAGAGATTTAAGAAAAGAGAAGAGTCCAGACGCTTAAAGAAGGGAGCCGGCATCAGGAGAAAGGCGTCGTGTTTGCAGCCCCAGTTTTATCGTGTGCCGCCCGCTTTAACACCCCGACAAACGAACCGTCAAAAAGAAACAAAAAACACGCCGATATATCGGCAGCTGCGTCGCTGCGGTTTTTCTTCTGTAAGCAGACGCACTTCAACACCGAGGGGGGAGAAACAAAGGATGGGGATGGCGTTTTGATGATCCGCCTTGCCCAAAAAGGATTGATTAAGCTTATCCAGACAACACCCCCCCACCCCCACCCCCACCCCCACCCCCACCCCCACCCCCACCCCCACCCCCAGCCCCACCCCCAGCCCCAGCCCCAGCCCCAGCCCAAAACCCTCCTCTTCAACAAACAGCCTGCATGGAGTGAGGGCAGTTATCGTTACCCAAACCATATGGCCAGACGGCTTATCTGCACAGGAGGTCTTTACAGGCGAAGCTTTCACCGATAGAGGAGATGCACAAACCTGGGGAGTGTGGGGGGGTATGAATGTAGTATTTGTCATTCACAGGTAGCACAGTGCAGAAAGACAGACAGCCACAGCAGAGACAGTTGGCCAGGTATGCTCTGCAACAGAACAGCTTGAAACTTCGTTGTTCGACTACACTGCAGGAATAGATTGAGCAATGTGCCACGGAGGGGTGCAAATCTAATTCATAAAAGTGACTCATCTTCAAGTGCACTATTTGCAACCACCTATAATCTCTACACAGTGCGTTTGCTACAATTTTACTATGATGAAGACAATCAAACCTAAAATGCATTATAGCAGAAGCATGGGAGGAGGGGAGAGAGAAGGCTGTCCCCTGTACCGCCCCCAACCCCCAGCCCCCAGCAGCTGTGTACTGCTGTTCTCCATTTTCACTTCACCCCCATGGAATGTGGATTAAATTCAACAGATTCCATATGATGTCATAGGGGAGGGGCCAGGCAGCCCATGGTGCAGAGTTCTCCTTTTTGACTGGCAGTCCAGGGGGCTGGGACACTGGGCCATACACACCTCACCATGAGCACCTCTGAGCACTGCTTTGGTTTTGTTTTCCTCCAAGGACCTGGCTTACCACTGCACATGTCAGCAAAAGAACACTTGAATTTATACTGCGCTACACACACGTGTGTCTCACACGTGCATACACACACACACCTCTGTTATCTGCCAAAGGAGTACAAGAGTCGCAACAAGATACTACTCTGCGCCGTCACACTAGGGCTAAATGCAAATTTCCAAATGCTGCCAAAACTCATTCCTCAAGCATTCACCTGGCTAGATATTTAAAGACTGCCCTGCGAGTTCAACTTGATTTGAAATAGACTCTCACTTCAACAGTTGGCCAGGACCTGGCCCTCCACTTCCCTCATTTCATTTGTAATTATTTTACCCCATAGATCACCTTTCCACTCTTTTCCCTCCACTGGCACAGCAAGGCAGCATTTCCCGGCATCTCAAACATTCAGAATAGGTAACATGTTAATGAAATAAAACAGGACACCTGAGCGAATCGTTCTTTTTTGCACAATAGCAACACAAAAATCTTTGCTTCCGTGTATCACAATCTTTGTAGTATCCTGTTTGTGTTCAGCTTTGCACATCCAAGGCTATCCTGGTGGATGGATTTCTACCGTAGCCTGCATCACTTCTAACGGTTTTTTTTTGTTTTTTTTTTCATTAAACGCCTCAGCCGCAATGGGAATGATTGTCGGTACCAGTCAACACCTGTCGCTGACACAGGCAAGACGAGACAGAGTTCAGGGAGTAGCAAATTCTGTATCCATATTACTACACGTGTAATAACGGAACTGAATCACGCACCCAATTAGCATACCTTTGTACACAGAGAGCAAGCGAGGCAGGACCCAGCTATCTCAGGAATGACGTTTTGGGAACGTCATTTACTGCACTGTAGCCTTAGCACGAGGGCTCAGAGTAGTAGCTTGTAGCGACTCTTGTACGCAAGAGGCAACAATGTAATTCTGCAACTAACACTCGGAATTCATAGCCGCGGGCAACAAACACCGAAAAGGGATAGATTATAGAGCCGAAAAGAAGCGATAAAACTAAAGGAAAATACCATGGCTAAACTATGGCGCTATATATTTGTTAGTTTCTGACCAGATAACGTGAAGGCACATCTGTCCCCAGTGACGCCTGCAGGTTAAGGGAATGGTTGGTTATTATCAAGATAAAGAGCCCACAAGTGAAGTGCTACCCAGCATGTATTATAAAGACAGCTAATCTGCATAATTAAGAAGTCTGTTTACAAAAAAATTGAGTTAGGACACCCCACAGGTCTTCACATGGGGGAGATTTGTATCTGAAAATTGAAGGGATGCTATCCGTGCATGGACCAATTAGATTAACTTTTCCGTCTGATTTTCCCCCCTTGAAGACAACCAGGGTATTCAGATCAGACCAGAAGGCCAAACACTGATTGATTGCATATGCAAAATAGGTTCTGTGATTGCCATCCCTGATCCTTTTCGCCGGTTGCCCGCCACTGTGAAGGTTACGCATTCCAAATGCACGCCTGAAATTATGTAATGTAGCAACTGATGCCCCAGCAAGACCATTATTACATTGCTTGCAAAGGCTTTCATGGCGAGCGCGCGGGCTGACACTTGATTTATGGAAGCATGAATGAATGGTCCTTTAGCTACGTTATAAGCTGTCTGCAGCATTGACAAACAAACTGTTTATATAGACTAGCTTTGTAGACTGTTAAGGTTGAAGAAAGCACATCCCCGTCAGAAAGCGCTATTGCGCACTATGGTACACACGGAATTAGTTTCTAAATTGGATAGTAATCATACACACAGCATCCTTTGATTTGACTGGCCACACATCGATACGCAAGCTTTCACTAGGTTAGGTTAACTATTGTAGCCTGTAGGCAATGATTACGCCATTGTTCATTATAATAATATGCTGGATAACGTACGTATGAAGTAGACTACTTCATAAAAAAAGTACTGTGCAGCAGACTACTGACAATTTAAAAAAATGTATTGCTAGCTAAACTATGACGTAAACACGCACATTGTTGTAGCAATAGCGACGTGTAGCTTAGCAAGAAAGCTAGAACCGGTAAACAGAATTTAAAAGCTACATTTTGCGGTTTCTCTCAACCTGTAGGCTAGGTCATGTCGCTTGGGAGAACGTTTACAGAAGGAAACAACAAATCAAACTTACCGATTGTAGGAAAAGCAGTGTCCGTACATAATCCCTCTCAGTGTTCAGGATTTCATTTAAAACGCAGAGTCTCAAACGGAGCTGCCGATCGGAATCCTTGGTGTTTTGAACACCGTTCTCCTGATGTACTTCTTCCTCCATGACTACCTTCGTTATCCTTTTAGATTTGGAATGAAAATCTTCCTCTGAACGAATTTAACACTCGCTTGCGCAATCCAAAAACGTGACTTTAATCCATCCCGCTACACCCAGTGCATCTCCTAAAGCCAAGGGTGCCTGCTGAGTCTCAGCTTGTTTCAGATAAACTTCCCCTTAAGTAGAAAAACAATAAAACCAAGTTTCAAAGCATCCCTTTCGGGTGTTTTTCCCCGCTTTTATAAATTAAAAACAACAAAAATAGCGACTGACAAGTGCAGTTGCCTGGTGTTGTCTCCGATTCTTCGGACTGAAGAAAATACCAAACTTAATGAGGGATTTGTTTTAATGTGTGACTGCCTGGTAAAAGCTGGCTGACGAACGCATAAGCTTCAGACGATTCCGAGAAACTGAACTCAGAGCACATAACACCATAAACCCTGCGAGTTGTCGAGATAAACCCACGTCTAGGCAATGGCAACGCTTGTCTTCAAAGTTGCCTCCTTCAGTCTGCTCTGTACAGAGAGCAATGAGACTATTCGACTGAAGACACAGGCGAGCAACAGTAGGGATCGTCTGTTAGTTACCAGTTTTTACAAGCGGGTTTCGCTCTTAGAAAAGGCTACATTTAATACTATTTGAACTAAGTATTATGGAAAATACATTTTCCTAACCTCGTGTAACCCATTTTGAGAATGAATTTTAAATAGTTTTTTTTAAATGTGCATTTAAGTTGCGTTTGTAGCGGTATAAATTAGCAATTTGTCTGCAAAAGTGAGTTGTAGAACAATAATCACGGTTACACTTGTTTGATTGTCAAAACAAAAGTAAATTATACATGTGTCATTTCATTTTGCATGAGTATCATTATTATCATCATTATTATTTATTAGTATTAGGCTAAAACCCATGAAAAAAATACCCCTGCCGATTTTGTTCACTTTTCAATTGAACGATAACCCCTATCATGGTTACATGTTCAGCGTGCACCGGTAAAACAAAATACTACACTTACACTGTATCACGATAGCACAATACAGAATAATAAAAACTTGAGCGAATGTTACGACTGAACGAACGTATCTACAGCAGTAACTGTTGTCTTTCTATTGCAGTTAACTGTGTGTCGTGTCCTGATGCTGCGCTACCGAATGTGTAGCCCAAGCCTTGTGTCGGGCTATCCGGCTTACAGGTGGATTCTGAATTGAAGCTTGGTTCTACAATGGATACACCATCTGTGCAATCACAGATAACCATATATAGCCTATTCGGTGCGCTATTATGGGCTAGATTAAGTCAAATATCAAACGTTTTCAAAAAGTTTACTGCAACATATGACAAAGAGGGGACCTTAAGTGAAGCCTCCCCCCAGCTTTAGGAAAAAGCAAAAACACAGTAGACGAGGCTACTTGAGCCGTGTGCCTGGATTTACAAGAAACCAGTTTCACACCTCTGTAAGTAACGTATAAACGACAGCCCAGCCCAATAAACGAATCTTGTTTTATCAACTTGGTCGAAATAGGGCCACACGAGGAACTCGAAAACAGATGGAAGCCACAAACCACGCCTGCGACCACTGTGAACAACTCCACCCAGCTAACTGTTAAACGATCAGGCTTCTCGGTGACGACAATACACCAACTCAATCACTTAGCAGACGCGCTTATACATAGTGACACACGGTGTTGGTCAGGAATACAAAAATGCGGTATTACGCATTTATAATCAGAAAGCGTTAACCTAACAAACAACAATTCGCATTCGCCACTAGACAGATTATGCTATATTTTCGGAGCTATTCATATAACCTTATCCAAAAGGAAATCCAGAGAAAGTACAGAAAAACATATCTAAAGGGAGGCGATCCATGGTACACTCTGAGGCGAGTGGCTATTCAATCAGTTCCAATGGCTACTCCAATGTCAAGTAGCTACACATCTATCGCTGAAGAGGGACTTAAGTGTGATTTATTGCCCACGTTTCCGTAACAAAGAACGGGGAGCGATCCCTGTCAATAAGACGTGTATTTCGCCGTCTTCGTGAGCAAATGACACCACCAAGACATTCGGTAGGATGCAGCGGTTTTCTTACCAAAAATAGTAATTCAAACAAATGCTCTTAAAAAACGACCTAGATGGGTTCGTTTTACAGTATTGTCATGCAATAAAACGAGGACAAGGTAGATGCATAATTATACCTCACGATACAAAAAACCAATTTAATTGCATCATTTACTGAACATGATTTTCCTTAACTCCCATGCAGTACTTATACTTAGGAAGCTGCAAGACTTGTGGCGAGCAGTCCGTTTCACTGCTTATTGTTAGTGTCAAAGTAAGTTTTTGGTGGGCTGCGACACCACCTTGTGGTTGGAGTTATACTGCCGCCACTCATCTTTCCCAAGTACACAGGAATATTGGTAGCACGTTTTACACCGACTTCAAGGCAGAATTTCTCATCGCCGTGCCTCACGACGACAAAGCATGCAATATCCATCACACTTATTTTGCCAACTGGCTGCAATGCTTTGTCTGGGCTTGAACATAGGCAGTCAAAATACAAATCCACACAGCACAGCTATGTATGAGACATTCTCAAAAATGTTTTATTTAATTCATGTGTTACATTCAATATCCAATGTGTTTATTTTGGACACGTGACTGGCAAAAATACAAACACAAGTCTTTTCTCCCTCTCCTTGTGGACAGACAACAGAAATATACGTCACAAATTCATATGTACATATTGTCCTCCATTTCCATACAACTAGAGTTCAAATTTCCTTATTTACATGGAACGAAAAAAGGTTGTGAGAGGAAAACTGAACATCAAGTTTTGGCTGAGTCGAAATTGAGATTGAACGCTGCAATTTCCAGCATGCTGTTCTAGAAATCTTCATCTTCCAGTGGTTTTTTCAAGAGGCAGGAACAAATGCATCAAGTTTCACATAGCTTTTTATTTCAACATAATAAAAGATAAAAATGTATCTCCTAAATAGACCTATAATCTTTATTAACATAATTCCTTAGTAAGTAGAAGGATTTGGGTTATTGAGTAAATAACACCAACTTATTAACTTATTAAAAGAAATACTAAAATATAATCATGGCAAAAATGAGATTTAAAAGTTTTTTTTTTAAGAGTTTAAATCGACACCAGGTAAAGGTGTTTGGTTGTCTGATTAAGAATAATCCAATGTAAAAAGTAATATTAAGAGGCCAAATGTAATGAAACTGCACTAGCAGGTATTTTAATGGCTCAGTAAGTCGATCACAGACGTAACCAGGAAGTGAAGGAGGAAGAAGCCATTACTTCCATTAAAACATACACAATAAAAACTAAAGAAAAACGGGTAGACAAAGACAAAGAACAGAGTAAAAAAAATCCAATGCTAAAGTCAAAATCCCACTGGGTTAAAGACAGGAACTCTTTTCTCGAGATATTCACCGCGTGCAGACTTTGACCTCCGGAGGAATGTAGGGGAGTGGACGAAGAGAGGGCAGTTGGCTGCTCGTTCCCAAAACCAGTGGACAACCCAAATCCATGTGCAAAAGAAGCCATACTGGCGGTGTGGGGCATGGGGGGGGGGGTCTGTGTCACTTGGGCCGCGCCATTTTCAAATGACTTTTTATAAGACATTGCTCTTCAAAATAAAATGCCAACTTTTTCAGTGCAAGACCAAACGGAGCCAAAATGGAAGCCGGTGAACATGGCCTAAAATTAGCAATATTAATGCCTACACTAGAGGTCAGACCGTTGAAGTGCATTAAACACAAAAACAAATGCGAACACATTAAAAAAAAGACGTAAACTACCTGAGAATACAGAAATTTAAATTCCAGACTGTGCCAGGGATTTGTTTGTGGATGGGGGGGTATTGAAAGGGTCTACATAACTACTTGAAACAGAGCTTTTCCGTTCACCACAAACTAACTAAATATAGATGGAAATATACACCAGTATTGTGTTGATTATCTGTATGGTAGAGTTGGGGTGTGTGAGTGTCCAACAGGATGCCCCTTGTGTCATTTTAGAAAAGAAAGGAAGAAAACGATGAGGTTCCAGTTCAGTCCCATTGCACCGGGGGTGGGGTGGGGGGTGAGGGGGGGTTAACAGTATCAACTTTTTGATTTGTAAACCTTTCCTTCAAATTACGTCATGGTTAAATGCTGATTTGAATTTAAAAAAGTATGTGCAGTCTGTGTAAAGCGCTGTCTGTAAACATCTGCGCAGTTCATATTATCTCTGCACAGATCGTGTAAAATCTGCCTCTCCACAGGTCACATTCTGTATAAAAAGTGTCTCGTTAAAGGTCTGCGCGGGTTGCGTAAGGCCCTAGCAACCTTTGTAAGCCTGTACAGCCCGCGTAAAGTCTGCGCAGCACATGTAAACTGTACTGGCTGTAAAGTCTGCGCATACCGTGTAAAGTCTGCGCAGCCCGTGTAAAGTCTGCGCAGCTCGTGTAAAAGTCTGCAGGTCACAGATTGGGGCCCTTCTCCCCAACCTCCTGGAAGAGCGAGGTGTAGAACTCGGGCTCCAGCTGCTTGTTGCGGTAGCGGCCCACGATCTCGGCGATCTTGTGCTTCCTGCGCACGTGCGGCGGGCTGTACGAGTCGCTCTCCAGCCTCTTCCTCCAGCACACATTAATCACAGTCTGCCTCACCAAGAAGCCTAGGGGGGGAAAAACATGCTGTTGAAGGCTGACTACAGAACAGAATGAACAGTTAGTAGTAGTAGCCTAATAGTCTAACTAGAGCTGAAATTATTTGGGTTTTCATGGGGAAAAGTGAAGCCCTATTTCAGCTGGATTTCACTGAGGGAGGATATGAGATTTTTGTGAATTCCGAAAGCGCAATTTTAATCCAGTACAAATGTGCAATGCCATCAGTTTTTACAAGTCTGGAAGAGCCAATGATTCACAGGTCATTGTGGCTGCACGCATTTATGTGTTTCTGAAACCTCACTCCCACTCACTCTACTAAGAGCCCCTGAGGAATGGAGTCATGTTCGGTATGTCCACCATTTCCCGGAGTTTGACCGTTCCAGGCAGCCCTTAAAGCAGGGCGGTTCAGTGGTTGAAGTCACTCACCCAGCGCTCTCCTGCTGACCACCATCCCGTCCACCAGCGGGATGACTGTGCTCAGCTTCCCTGCCACGCCCTGCAGCCGGATCCGGAACAGGCCTGTCCGCAGGGGCTGGATGAACAGGACCGGAACATCTTTCTCCGCTCCGAACGACCTGACCGGAAAAGAGACAGAGGGCAAGATTGGTCGCCGTCGGAAACGCGTCTCCCCCCCCATTCGCTACATCCCGGTGACACGATGACAACCGTTAATGACTGAAGGTACATTAATTGGCAGTAACAAATGTAGTTGTTAACATTACTTAATTGATGTACAGGTACATTCATTAAGCATGAAATACATTTTCCATTAGTTAATATATCTGTTAACTAATTAGTTAACTACTAACTAATGTATTAGTTACAGGGCTATTCATATATTAGTAAACCAGAGGATAAACATTAGTTCACCATTAACAAATACATTAACAGTTTTTTTATATATATGAAGGTCCCATGTTATGGCATACATTTCCCTTATTATGTGGTTTATAAAGGAGTTGAAGGTGTTAAAAGTATCAAAATGCACAGTCCCACAATCCACACCATCAGTGAAGAAAATGTGCATTTGAACTTCAGCGCAGCCGAACTTGTAGCTGAACAAATCCCATCACTCGGCAGACAGCGTTCAGTTAGTTGGAGCTAACCAGCCAATCATAACTGAGATTGCTTCATGACTAGCGTTAGGGGCCCTGTGCTGGAGACTGAGAGAGGGACAACACCTGTAGGAGGCGGTGCTGTTGTTCAAGGCTGACTCCATCCCGGTACTGGTCTCTGCCAGGAGATCCGAGAGGGGGAAACTTTCTAGAATACAGAAGAAGATTAATGAATATCACAGAAAGAGATCAGTGAATATCACAGTTTCATTTTGATAACGACAGAGTGACAGATATTTGCTTAAGCGATTTCTATGAAATCTGATATTTGAAATGGCCAAATTCTGATTACAGATCCTCTCTTCCACTAACCTCTGCCCCATACCGCTTTGCTGCAATAATGTTGTTTACATCGAAAGAGCCTCCTGCCTATCGCACATACAGTATCAGTATACATATCAGTATACAAAGGAGGTCTGACTGGAAACTGAAGTAAACTGAAGATTTGAGTCTGGAGCGGACGGGCCTTTACCGATGTCATCAAAGCTCTCCACCCAAACCACCAGAACTTTGGTCTCAGGTCCCAGATGTGGAACCGATCTTCCCGAGGGCAGCTTCTTAGACTTCACAGAGGGGCTCTGACAAAGACCAGGGACAGAAACCAGAGTTTTCTGTTGAGACTTCAGTAACATGGACACGCTCAACATAAGACAGCTCAACATAAGAGTATCAGCTCTTCTCAATTATGAAGAGGAAATTGTACAGAACAGACCTGGGTCAAATACTGTATGTAATTCTTTTGGATTCAAATGCTTTTCTACGCTTTACTGAGCTTGTCAGGAGTATTGAAGCCAATGAAATACTCCTCTTGGTTGGCTCAATTGCACCAGGCAAGATCAATTGAGCACGAAAAAGTATTTAAATCCAAAACAATTACGTATAAGACCCAGGTCTGGTACACAACCACCCATTACGGCACAGACTGTAAAAAGAAGACCGCTAATCCAGCGACTAAAAGGGAATATGAGGAACAGCGCCTCCTTGTGGCTCAGCGTACCCGCGGAAAGGGTCCCACCATGTTGTCAGAATGGCTGGAGTGGAGGTCCAGCGTCAGGTTCAGTGATCCGGGCGCAAGGGGAGCTGGGTCAATCTGGGACTCCACCTCCATGGGGGGATCGCTGTCTTCTGACGAATCAGCTGCTGGCAAACAGGACAGTGTGATTCTTAGGTGCGCAGTCCGATTACCAGCCTCAGTGTGCTGCTTTTGCACAATGTGGTACTGGGCATTTTTATACTCTGGCTAATCTAGGTCTATACACCCAATCTATATCATGGGCATATCCAGTTAAAACCCAATCTCAATGCCATTTTGCAGGTCTACTATGATGGCAACAGGCTCGCCAAATACTGATTTTGGTTTGGATTATTTGCACAAAAATAGTTACATTAAAATCCAACGAATCCCGACAAAAGACCACTCATTCTGTCGGTAATTCAGAGACCTACATGCTTTTTCTAATTTCATCTGTATAGTTTATCAAACGTACAACTGTTAGTTTATTAGCCTAGACATACCAACAAAGTGAGTTTACTCGGCTAGCCACCTAGCTCTAGCTACACAGAAAAATGTCATTGACAGTGATGTGTGGAAGCATGCTTTAGACACTTCTCTCATATTATGATTTCGTTGAATCTTAATCTGCTCAGTGATGAGCATATTGTCTGACATGCAGTAGACATTAAACATGGCTATTGCCCTTGTCAGAGATCTGTGCAGATGCATCTTGGTGGGGAGCAGAGTGATGTTAGCATTAGGGCAGATAAATATAATTTCCTTTGAAGCTTTTAGCTCATGCAAACATTTCACATAAAACATTTTTTTGGGATGATCTCGTTCTATATTTCTATGTTCTGGTTGATATAGTTCTATTTTGACCATTTCCTGGTTGATCTAGTTGATCTAATGTCCTGGGTGAGCTAGTTCTATAATATTTATGAGTGACCTATTTGTATATTAACATATCCTGGGGTATCAATATCTATGCGTCCATATCCTGGATGATCAGATTCCATATTTCTATATCCTGTAGGTTCAGAGCCTATTTGATTGATTCATTTGCGTATTTCTATAAGCTGCTTGGAGGACTGATACTTCTATACTCTAGATGGCCTTTTTGTATTTATTCATGATTTATCTCCGTATGGTATGAATGATGACAAATCAAAGTGACAGCTGATGCGTTTGAAGGACGTACTGGATGTGTCGGTGAAGGTCGGGACCACGAAGGCGATTTCCGTCTGGGCGTCAGCGTAGTACAGCACTCTCTTCTCCCCGTTGAACACACCCCCTCCGCTGTCCTCCAGCACTACAGCGTCCTCTGCTGGAACACAGAGGAACTTTCAGGACTGAAGAACGCCCAATGGAGGAAATCAATGGGCCCTAGTAGCATGAGGGTGTTTCCTCCATACAAAATTCTGATCCAAAAATCCCTGGCTTCAAATTCCTTTATCGTTTATAACTGTAATGGCAGCATTACTCCAAGGTGGCGCTGTACTGTAATCAGTACAAGGCACCAGGAAACGCTAACAAACAACCGCTGCGTTCGGGCAGGAAAATCTTGCTTTCTTTTGCACCCAAGCACGTCAAAAACAGTTTCCTAAATTACATCCTATTAGTCTAATATTTTCAACCAGGATGCAGGACATTTCAAAATTCAAAGTTCTGCTAAAATAACTATTTTTGCCATAATACGCCAAAAGGCTAACACAATAAATGTATGCTGTAACATAAGTGGAGTGAGACAGTGCGTTTAGTGCGTGAAATACGATAAATAATGTGTTGGTGTTCAGAACAAAACACACAGGCTAATAATATCTAAAAACCAGAGTAATCATTTTGGTTTTAATTTCTTCATGTTGAGCAAGCCAGCTTCATTGTGATGTCTCGTTTATGACTTTTCTATGACTTTTCATTCAAATTAAGACCTTTCCCTTTGAATCTCACAATGCTACCAATTGCTTGGTAATATTATATTCTACAGCAATGGTTCCCAAACTCAGTCCTGGGGGCCCCCTGTGTATGCTGGTTTTTGTTCCAACCACAATTGCACAAACACAGAACTTTAACAAGCTGTTTATTTTTCTTATTTGCCTTCCATGTTCAGAGGGATTATTACATAGCTATGCATGCCATGAATAATTAAACTCCTATGGTTTTATTGTGCTATATTGCAAACAAATACATAAAGAGGTCACATTTTTTTATCAAATGTAAGACAGAGGTTATTCATGGCCATGACAACGTGGTTTAAGAGGGTAATAATCCCTTGAAACGTCAATAGCACAAAATTAAGAAAAATGAACAGCTTGTTAAAGTTCGGGGATAAAATTGTGGTTGGAACAAAAACCAAGGGTCCCCCAGGCCCGAGTTTGGGAAGCAGTGTCCTGCAGGTGATTGCCCTCACCCTGCTGCTGGACCTCCCCGTCCCCACAGGCGTTGATGGACCAGCTGGTCTCCATGTTCCCCGTCCAGCCCGGGTGTCTGCTCACGTCCACCGGCCAGCCCAGGGACAGCAGGAACTCCAGGAAGTGCGGCTGAACATTGGCTGAAGAGTCCACGTTCCTCAGGATCTGCAGCCAAACGCCAACACTGTGACTCCATAACTGTAACATGCTAACGCTAATGCTAACAACGTTCCTCAGGATCTGCAGCCAAACGCCGACACTGACTCCATAACTCTAACATGCTAATGCTAACAACGTTCCTCAGGATCTGCAGCCAAACGCCGACACTGTGACTCCATAACTGTAACATGCTAATGCTAACATTCTAACGCCAACACACAGCTGGGAACACTCTAATGCTAATGCTAATGCTAACCCATGCTGGGCTGCAGACTATGAGCAGGGCAGACTATGAACAGGCTATCAGGGCAGAGGTCAATTTTAACTCAAACTGAAATTTCTCTCCAATGAATTGAAAACTGCCCACAATGTTTGATCAGGACTTGAATGAATGAATCAGGTTTAAATTAACTTAACAGAAATGGGACTGACTCAGACTCAGAGTATATAAAATGTAGAATAACATTGGCGTCCACCTCATGTGACATGAAATTCGGGAACAGTGTTTTGAACAGAGGATGCTAAGAAAGTTTCTCCAGCAAATGTTTCTGTTTCTCCTGAAAATGTCCCAGGAGAAAAAGATTTCCCTTGTGGCGGTAAATCTCCATGACTGGCTCACCTCCTGATAGGTCCTCTGCCCCGCCCTCACGTAAAAGACGAACACCGTGTCAAAGGGGCGGCAGGGGAGCAGGTCCAGGTACTCGATGTCTTCAAAGAAGCCGGGCAGGGCCGAGTCCAGCGCGATCAGGTGAGGAGGTAGCCGGCTGTTGGAGGGTTCCTGGAAAAGACCAGCGACACAGCGCCATCATAACTGGGCTTCAATTTGGTCATCTAACCCCCAGCACCTGTTCAATCATACTTTAAATTACCAAATGAGACCAAAATTGACAATTGGCACTGGTTAAAATCAACTGCATTATGGATTCCACCAAGTATCAGGCAATTGGCTTGGCTGTAGGTAAACTTCCCAGCAAAACAATGACCCAAAGCATTCTTCAAAATCCACACAGGAATGGTTTGGTGACAACAAAATCTATGTTCTGCAATGGCAATCTCAGGTGCCTGATCAAATCAAAAACCTGTGGGCTGAACTAAAGAGGGAAGTTGATATGCATAAACCCAAGAATGTGAAGGACAAGGATCTGCAAAGAGGAATGGTCCAAACTCTCTCCAAATGTGTTCCTTATCCTTGCCAAGCGTTACAGGAAAAGACTCCATGCTCCGAACCTTGCCAGTGGTGGAGTACTAAACCAGGGGTGCCAATAATTATGGAACCTTTATTTTGGTGAAATACATTTTTTGAGTTTCAATAATTATATTGTGTATTTCTTGAGCATTACCAGTCAAGGGTGCCAATATTTCTGGAGCCTGCAATATACTGTTATATGACATGAGGCAGAGGCGAATACTTGAATAAAAGATCTTAACATTCATTTTGAATACAATCTTTTAATATTGAAACAGACATTGTTCCTCTTGGTCTGTAGAGGAACATAGAGGAGACGTGTGGGCCATGACCCTGGTCCCTGGCCCGCGTACCTTCAGCGCCTCGAGCGAGAGGAAGCCCAGGTGGGACAGGAAGAGCCGGGCGGTCTGGAACTCCTGTGCGGGCGGGGGCGGCTTGCAGTCGGTGTGCGGGTCGGGGAAGCTCTTGCGGTCCCACAGGTCCTGGCGCCGGCGCTCCACGGCGGACTCGTACTCCACCTGCTGCTCCATCAGGCTCTGCAGCCGCTCGTGCTGAGCCCCCAGCTGTGGACACGCGGGGGCCGCGGTTAGCTTCCGGACTGTTCCGCGATCGGTCCCGGGGCACCGGAGGAGCGGGTTTGGGCCCGATCGTGTGTGAGGGTATTACGGAGTTGTTTTTATGGTGGTTTATGGTACGTCTCTCTCTCACCTCCTTGCTGACGATGTCGTCCAGGTCCGGGATGCTCACGTCTGCTTTCACAAAGGGGATGTTGTAAGCCTCCTCCGGGAAGGACAGGTGTTTCACATTGTAGTGAGTTCCCACGTCATTCTGAGGGGACGGCCGGCTCTCAGGAACAAACACCTGAGAGACAGAGCGAGTGAGAGAGAGATAGCGATGGAGTGAGAGAGAGAGAGAGAAAGATGGAGAGAGGTGGAGGGAGAGAGATAGAGATTGAGAGAGTGATTTAAGTGTGAAACTTTCTAGGAGGCATGTTATTTCAAGATGGCTTTTATCAAAATGAAGAATAACACCACCACGTTTAAACAAGTGTGAACCTAAAAAGATTAATTAATTCATTCTAATTTTATCCAACTCCAGCGAGTCAAACGTATCAAGCGTAATTAAACCAGCGGAGTCCTGCTAGGCTGATCTGTGACTGGTTCACCCAGTGGGACCAGGGAGTGGAGAGGAGGGGTGGGAGGAGAGGAGGATGAGCGGGGGGGCAGGTGGAGAGGAGGAGGAGGAGCAGAGGGGGGCTGTAAGCCTCCTACCTTCTGGCTGGCGCGTGCCGCTCTGGGCTGGTGGTGGAGCTGCATGGTCCAAGCGTGCCTGCCGGACGACCCGCGGATCAGCACCGTCAGAGAGGGGCAGGGGTCTGCTCGGAGTGACAGTGCCCTTACTCATAACATGAACCCAACAGCATTTTACACAGGACTCGTACTGTTCTACAGTGACTCTACAGGACTCGTACTGTTCCACACACTGACTCTACAGGACTCGTACTGTTCCACACACTGACTCTACAGGACTTGTACTGTTCTACAGTGACTCTACAGGACTCATACTGTTCTACAGTGACTCTACAGGACTCATACTGTTCTACAGTGACTCTACAGGACTCGTACTGTTCTACAGTGACTCTACAGGACTCGTACTGTTCTACAGTGACTCTACAGGACTCATACTGTTCTACACTGACTCTACAGGACTCGTACTGTTCTACACTGACTCTACAGGACTCGTACTGTTCTACACTGACTCTACAGGACTCTTACTGTTCTACACTGACTTCACAGGACTCGTACTGTTCTACACTGACTCTACAGGACTCGTACTGTTCTACAGTGACTACACAGGACTCGTACTGTTCTACACTGACTCTACAGGACTTGTACTGTTCTACAGTGACTCTACAGGACTCGTACTGTTCTACAGTGACTCTACAGGACTCGTACTGTTCTACAGTGACTCTACATGACTTGTACTGTTCTACAGTGACTCTACAGGACTCATCCTGTTCTACAGTGACTCTACATGACTTGTACCGTTCTACAGTGACTCTACAGGACTCGTACTGTTCTACAGTGACTCTACATGACTTGTACTGTTCTACAGTGACTCTACAGGACTCATACTGTTCTACAGTGACTCTACATGACTTGTACTGTTCTACAGTGACTCTACAGGACTCATACTGTTCTACAGTGACTCTACATGACTTGTACTGTTCTACAGTGACTCTACAGGACTCATACTGTTCTACAGTGACTCTACATGACTTGTACTGTTCTACAGTGACTCTACAGGACTCATACTGTTCTACAGTGACTCTACAGGACTCATACTGTTCTACAGTGACTCTACAGGACTCATACTGTTCTACAGTGACTCTACAGGACTCTACACTCTGACTCAGTGAGCCAGGCCGGACTCACTCACTCTGCTCGTTGCCCAGGGGCTGCTCCAGCATGGCCAGGATGACCGAGTTGTCCAGGACGAAGTAGCGGAAGTTGTTTCGGCCGGTGGCGGACAGCCTGGAGCAGCGGATCAGCGTGTCCTCGTTCAGCAGGCTGCAGGGGGACGCCGGGCCGCTGGGCGAGGGGAAGGCCCCCAGGACCTGCATGATGCTGCCGGACAGGCCGACAGTCAGGGCACATCCGTCTTTCCCCACTCACTGCGCTCATTAAAGATCCCTTCACGCTCACGCAAAGGGCAGGGGGTTCCCCGGTGTCCTGGTTAAATTCCATAACTGGCTCTCTCAACCTGCCACAGCCACTCCCTGATTTAATTGGCTAAATAATGTTTTTCTCCCTCTCCTTCCCCGCTGAAGTGCGGTGAGCAAAATGGCTGCCGTTGCATCACCCAGGTGGGTGTTACACATTGGTGGGAACTGAGGTGAGTTTCTGCCTAACTTTAAAGTGCTTTGAGAAAAGTGCTACATAAATGCAAGAAATTCATTATTAATTAATTATATACTGAGGCCAACAGATACAGCCTAACAAAAAACAAACTAATGGAAGATTGCAGGTTTTTTTTAATTCACCAATTCATTGACTGAATTGAAATGGCATTGGCCCCTGACACGAGATACATTGACAGAAAGATTAACAAGCATCAGCGCATGATCGATCCCTCATTGGCTGGAACGGGTTTGAAGGGGCGTGTCCTCACCAGGATAGCGTGGCCTCGGCCGCCTCCTTCACCCTCATGGAGGCGGGGTTCTGCTCCTTCTCCCCTTTGTGCTTCACCTCCTGGTCGCTGCCCTTGGATTTGCTCCCCGATATCCCCAGCTCCACGATCTCCAGCACCTCCATCAGGCAGTACTGTGGGGTTCACAAAGCCTTTGTTTCCACATACACAGCGCACACAAACTATACTAGTACTAACTGACTGGATTGGTCACACTGCATCACTGAAAATTAGGAGAGAGTGAGACAGAGGGAGACCGAGACAGAGAGAGAGAGACCGAAAGGGAGGGAGAGAGAGGGGGGGAGAGGGAGAGGGGGAGAGAGGGAGAGGGAACGAGAGAGGGATATAGAGAGAGAGAGGGAGAGGGAATGAGAGAGGGAGAAGGAATGAGAGAGATAGAGGGAGATAGAGGGAGAGAGGGAATGAGAGGGACAGAGAGATAGAGGGAGAGGGAATAAGAGAGGGAGAGGGAACGAGAGAGGGACAGAGAGAGAGAGAGAGAGGGAGAGGGAATGAGAGAGGGAGGGGGAACGAGAGAGAGAGAGAGAGAGAGAGAGGGAGAGAGAGAGAGGCAGGCATACCTTCTCCCCCAGCATGGCTGAATGCTCGGTGAGCCACACACACAGGCACTGGAAGGCCGCCACGATCATGGAGTGGAGCTCCCGCGAGTGGTGGGGGGCGGGGCGGCTGCACTGGTGCACGATGTAGGAGCACACTGCGCCCAACGCCAGCACCACGTGCCCAGAGTCCACCCCCGTCTTCACCTGAGGGGGGCGCCAAAGCACGAGAAACATCACCGTCCATTACGCTTGCGTGCCAGTCTGTCCACCCACCCCCTGACAGTTTTCAACACTTCTGACTCATCCATGTTAAGGGCAATATCCTGTCTAGTGGCTGTAGACTTCAGGGCTCAACAGAGCTCTTATTTGAGGAGCATTTGCTCCTGAGAGTTGACGTGTGCTAGCTGGAAAAATAGTTTCAGTCTAATTGGGATGCATAATTCTGACAGTGGACCGACATTTAGGATAAATTAAGACCTTGGAAACAATTTAAGCATAGAGCCCTGGGTTTCAGTTGACAATTAGTCAGACTAATTGAACTAAAAATCTTTTTCAAATGAGCCCTGGTAGAAAACTATTATAAAACACAATCCAGCAAAAGCACTTCCTAGATCCACCAGACACACACCTGCTCCTGTTAAGAGACCTATAAGAGGATGTGTTAGCATTCTAACAGAAGAAGCCTATTAGAGGATGTTTAGCGTGCTAACAGAAGAAGCCCATTAGAGAATGTGTGAGTGTGCTAACACTAGAAGCCTATTAGAGGAAATGCTTGCATTCTAACACTAGAAGCTCATTCGAGGATGTGTTAGCATACTAAACATATCAGCCCATTTGAGAATGTGTTAGCATGCTAACAGTAGAAGCCCATCAGAGGATGTGTTAGCATGCTAACAATAGGAGCATATTAGAGGATGCGTTAGTGTGCTAATAGAAGAAGCCCATTAAAAGACGTATTAGCGTGCTAACAGAAAAAGCTTATGCGTGGACGTGTTAGCGTGCTAACAGTCGAATCTTATGAGCAGACGTATTAGCGTGCTAACAGTAGAAGGTCATGAGCGGACATATTAGCGTGCTAACAGTAGAAGGTCATGAGCGGACGTGTTAGCGTGCTAACAGTAGAAGCTCATGAGCGGACGTGTTAGCGTGCTAACAGTAGAAGCCTGTAAGGTACATGTTAGCGTGCTAACAGTAGAAGCCTGTAAGGTACGTGTTAGCGTGCTAACAGTAGAAGCCTGTAAGGTACGTGTAATGTGATGTACCTTGGCCAGGCCGGAGAGCAGCTCCAGGGCGGCCAGGGAGACGCCCATGTCGGGACGCCACTGGGAGGACAGCTTCTGGATCACCAGGTGGATGCACTGGGTGAGCAAGCCAGCAGCCATGTCTGTGTGGAGAAGCAGCAATATAACCGCAAAACTGGAGACGGAGAACAGCTTGACAATGGAGGCCACCGAGTGACCGAGGCGGAGGGACCCCACAGCCGCCCTCCGGACACAGCTTTCAGCCCCAAAGATAGCAAACACACAGGACTCGATAAATCTCTGTTCCTTATCTTAAGTGAGGCTTCAGTAAATTCGTCCTTAATTCTAGCCTGGATTCAATTGACAGATTTCCTTGACACAGTTTTTAGACAATTTTTTTTTTTGTGAGCTCTCCCCTTAACTACTGTGGATAATTCAGCAATCACCAACCAACCAGATGAAGAAAAGATACCAACACTTTTACTTTAGGACAAATGGGGGCTTGAATCCAGGCCAGAGACTAGAAGGCAGGAAGGGGTGACAATGAAATATGGTGCTTTCTGTTTTGAATTTAAGCATTATGTATTTTTTTGTTATGATATTGCAGATTAAATTTAAAGGGCAAGGGACATCTTTACAAATTTAATAAGATGAAAGGGTTGCTCTCGGTCATTAGAGTTAGACATGAATTCTCAAATGTAATAACACGGCACCGAACAAATGAGTCTCATTGGGCCACAAACACAAATTAATCCTGGACTAAATTGGGTTTTCTACGAAGAAACTCCATTCAGAACTACATTTAATCTCGGACTAGGCTTAGTCTGGGTCTGTGAAACTGGCCCAATGCATACAGCTTTAAAAGTATGACAACACGGCGGATTTGAAACCAGACCTTTAGAAATGGAAATTACACACAGTCAATAATAACTCAGCATTGAGGCCCAGGGAGGGGTAAGGATTCATATGTAATTACAATGCTTACAATCTGTATCTCCACCACTAACTGCAGCGAATATGCTTTTGGGAGTGGTACTGTACTTTAATATATTCTATTACAGTTTGCCCAACCCTGCAGAGAGCTGTAGGATACTGTCCTTTTGATATCCGATGATGTAACTAAACCTTGATTGAAAGGTCCGCAGAACGGAACAACACACATTTAAATCATTGTTAGCACCACACGTCAGTCCACACTCCAGTCCACAGCCTCTATGGTCAATACAAAAGTCTTAGTCATAACTAACAGAAGCAATATTTTGATTTCAGACTCACTCTTTCCTTTAATCAACATGTGCATGCACAGAATTTGCATATCTCTGGGACAAACAGGCTTGGCAAGTTTATTAGAGCGATTAAAGGACTTAGAAGAAGTGCCCTTAACAATACAAATCCCATCATGAAAGAAGAAAAACGTAATTCAGGTCCATGCATGCAATAATAACTGAAAATCAAGCTTCCCTAAGAATCAAAGCACAAGGCGCCAGAATGGATAATTCAGCTCTGTAGCAGAGCAGGTCTCTATGAAGTTTCCATGTTACTGCTGAATTGTTGTTGGGAATTGCTTCTACAAATATCAGCAAAACTACCATCATTTCCAGCATTCTACCACACAAAACATGAGATACAAAGGTATAAATGTATTCATAAATGTGGCAAGTGAAGAGTGACATAAAAACAATGGAATGATTCATCCATTTGTTACACATCAAACAGCACAGCATCACTCCAAACATGAAAGGAAGCTTTCATCCAAAGCTTGTATGTCTACATACCACTTTCAGCAGGTTCACTGGGGGAAAGGAAACATTTAGTCAAATCCTGTTTTCACTTGCAATTCCTGTTTTACCAAGGGGGTTATACAAGTTGAATAGACAAGTAGACACAGACATTGTGTAAAAGTGTGAATGTATATGTGTAAAATATGAAAGTGTGCACGTAATGGTAGATTCATATAAAGAGTGTGATTGTAGTTGCTTATAAAGAGTGTAATTGTAGATTCCTATAGACTGTGATTGTAGATTCATAAGAAGATTGTGATTGTAGATGCCTATAAAGAGTGTGATTGTAGATTCTTATAAAGAGTGTGATTGTAGATTCATATAAAGAGTGTGATTGTAGATTCCTATAAAGAGTGTGATTGTAGATTCATAAGAAGATTGTGATTGTAGATGCCTATAAAGAGTGTGATTGTAGATTCATATAAAGAGTGTGATTGTAGATTCATATGAAGAGTGTGATTGTTGATTCCTACAAAGAGTGTGATAGTAGATTCCTATAAAGAGTGTGATAGTAGATTCCTACAAAGAGTGTGATTGTAGATTCCTATAAAGAGTGTGATTGTAGATTCAGATGAAGATTGTGATTGTAGATTCCTATAAAGAGTCCTATAAACTGTGTGACTGTCGGCCACACATTGCCCTCAGGCTTACCGTAGTCTCGGTGGAGGGCGTGTGCTGGGCGCTCTGCCTCCGGGGTGGTGGCCTCAGAGCTCCCCCCGCTGCCCGTGCTCATACCGCTGCTGTTGCGGCTGTGACTCCTCATGGACGTGAAGCTGCCATCCACACTGGCCTGCAGGCAACAGAGCGCCCGTTACCATGGACACATACCCACTGAGCACCCGTTACCATGGACACATACACACTGAGGGCCCGTTACCATGGACACATACACACGGAGGGCCCGTTACCATGGACACATACACACTGAGGGCCCGTTACCATGGACACACCCACTGAGCGCCCGTTACCATGGACACATACCCACTGAGTGCCCGTTGCCATGGACACATACCCACTGAGCGCCCGTTACCATGGACACATACCAACTGAGCGTCCGTTACCATGGACACATACCCACTGAGCGCCCTTTACAATGGAAACATACCAACTGAGCACCCGTTACCATGGACACACACTGTCAGAGCAGCCATTAGCAGGCAAATTGTCTGACAGAGTGAGTGCCCTTTATCATGCAGACATACACATCTACAGTCATTACCAAGCAAACATACTGCATCTCTCATATCAATACATTTTTTTTTTTAAAGCTTACCATTTCATTCTGTGTCCCTATCGATTCTAAAAGGGCAGAATCCTGGACAATGTTCAGCATGGCACCTGAACAAAAAATTATGTGTCATTTATGCAGGAACGCACAGACTCATACACACACAGACACAGATGTAATTCCTACACAGATCATCCGACATGGATGGAAATACACTCAAATCCAAACAGTCTGCACCTTCCACCTCATATTCAAAATTTCACTTCATATCCGATGAGCAAAAATTGTGTCACTGTCCCAATACGATGCAAAACTCTATGTACCACATACACAGACATGCATAGATATATACACATAAGCAGCAGGTTTGCCTGAAGTCAACATTAATATTTGATGACACAAAATCACATTTTCGTTTATACACGTTTTTCTAGTTTGTTGGGTTTGGGCATAACCGTTGGTGAGGGTTTATTTCCTCTCTCGTTTCAAACCCGAGTCCTGTGCGCAGCTGTAAAGAAGTTTCAACTGCAATAATTGCACGGTTTGGCAATGCAGGAAACTATTTCCCCTCTATATCAGCGACGATGATGATAAAGTCGAGTCGGTCCTGGTCACACGCAATACAGACGGGAGCCATGGACAAACCTAGGATCATCTGCGTGTTGTGGGGGTCCGTCTCGGCCTGGAGGGCCCCGATCAGGACTTTGATGAGCCGCACTTTGAGGGACAGGAAGCTGAAGGCTTTGTCCTGGAGGGGCCCGTCCTCGTTGCTGAACTTCCCCTCCAAAAGGACCTGCAGGAACAGGAAATGGCTGCATATCTGAGCGCCGCGTAAATATGCCTATGTCATCACCTGCTTAACGCGAAGCCAGCACTGAATGCTGCAATTTAACTAAGCCTGTGTCACCACGGTTACCTCACAGAATAAGTACCATAAGTAACAAATAACAGAAATGCTTGATTGAGTGCCCCGATTTGATTTGAAGTTACTTCACATTTTATGAACAGGTAGAATGACGTGTGGACGTTACCTCAGATTTGATGTTGCCGAAATGGTGTGGGAGAGGCAACATCGAGAGCAAGATGCTGATGGACGACCGTCTCAGCTCCACAGGGTTGACGTAAGCCTTGAATCTTAACAGTTCCCTGCGGAAGGGGCGTACTGCTTTAGGTTGCTTAGATCTTTAAGCGCGGTCACAAATGTACAAAGGCTAGCCAACCCACTCTACCTGTCCGGCAGGATGGTCTCCAAGGCGGAGATGAAGTAGGGGGCCACTAGGTTGACACCCTTCAGGTCCGAGCAGAAGAGGGAGGAGGAGTTGAGGATGATGCTGGCCAGAACGGGCAGGCAGACCGAGTCCGAGATCTGGAGGCCCTGGATCAGAACCATGTAGAATCTGCAAAGGAGGGAGTCCTTCTGTCAGAACGACCGGGCCTTGTCCCATAATTATTCCCACAATTTCACACGTCAGTTCAGAATTTTGGTGGAGCTTCGAAAGTCGACCACAAAAAAAAGACCAAAAATTAAAAAAAATTTAATAAATCCACGCTCAAAAATCGAGACGAGCACGGGACATGGAACCATTTACACTATTTAGCAAACTAACGATTGCCATTTGCAGAAATAACCTGGATGTGAGGTCTTCTCCTCTGTGGAGCTGTAAGGTGGGCGAGGCGTGGGTAGGGGAATGTTACCTGGACAGGTAGATAGACAGGATCTCCTCGCCGGTCTTCTTGCTGCAGAAGATCCTGCAGAGCGTGCCGCAGGCCTCGGCCCTGCCCGCCTCGTAGTTGTCGGGGTACTCGTTGGCGTCGAACAGGGGGTTGGAGACCATGGAGTCCGAGGACATGCGGGACCCTTTCCGCCGGAGCTCCACGCCCGCCTGGGAGGCCAGGGCTGGGAGAAAGAGGGGGGTGGGCCACGTGAGATGGGTGACGGTCGTCTGTACGTAGAGCAGGTACCGCTGACAGAGAGCTTTGCAAAAATTACCTTCAGCAACATGACTGGAGGGACCAAAATCACCATCTACTGTGAGGGGTCAGTGACTAAATTCACCATCGACCATGATGGGTGAGTCACCAAAGTCACCATCTACCGCGACAGGGGAGTGACCAAAATGACAGTCTACTGTGATTGGTGAAAGACCAAAATCACCATCTACTATGAGAGGTGAGTAAACAAAATCACCATATACTGGCAAGACAGCATCCACCAGACAACTGGAAGCACGTGCTAAAAATTATCCAATTTCTGATCAATGGCAATTATCCAATTTCTGATCAATGGCACTATATGGTGCTCTAACAAGCACCATATAGTACCCAAAATCACCATGGTTAGTGACCGGGGGATTGATCCAAAGGTCTACTGTGATAGGTCTGTTAGAGTGGGAAAAAATTGTGAGAACATCAGCGTTACCTTCATGAACACAAAAATGCAAAAAGAAGCATGTCTAAGCTACCTACACCACAGCTCCTATCACGGTCAGAAAAAAACAGGCAGGAAACATAAGTGAATTAAGAGGCTCTGGATGAGAGCCATTTTGAGCACATCAGGAATCTAGCAATTGGGGATACCAAGCTCTACACTTCACATTTTCAGCTCAACAGGGGAACAGTTGCAAGGCCTCTCTGTCAGCTCCCTGGAGTTTCCGGAAAAACAGGATGCGACCTCACACTTACAATACAGGACAGACAGCAGAGTCATGCATAAAGGCACATACCGATGCAAAACAAACCAAAAAGCAACATAATACCAACAAAAAAATCAACCCAAAACCAAAATAAATTCAGTGCAAAATCAACAAAAAGTAGGGAGCAAAAATACTCACTTCTGGGAAAAAGAAAAGGATTGAATGGTTAGTGCAAGCACCTCAGGAAACGCTATGTGATCACAGATGTTGGGACAACATGGGGGGGGGGGCACAGGAACTGAGGGGGTCCATCTCCCCAAGAAAAATGGGGCAATGGAAACGATGTAAAAAGTAAAAAAGAAAATAATTTTAAAAAATAGGGTTGATGAAGAAAAATAAATATACGCACAAATATAACAACAAAAAATCACTGTGATCTTAAGAAAAGCTACAGGGTTCCTACTTACAAGATTTATAAGAAAGCAGAATTTGGATAAAAGTTGCTGCAAGATAACAGGAATAAAATGGGAAAGGAGTCAAAGCACAGCAGTGTTACAGACCTCTTCATATGAAATCAGAACTCAAACTTTCCTTTTTTTTTTGTTGGCATATTGCCAGCGAAGGACAATTTCAAAGTTGTTCTCTTTAGCTTACTATAGTCACTTCAAAAAAAAGCTTCCCTGGAAAAAGCCAATAAATATTCACAATCAAGGGCTTTAATATGTAAATGTTTGGAATGTTTTTGTAAATGTTCCAAGCTATATGATTGACACACAGCAGATTTAGGCGTAAAGTACCCTGAAATAATCCTAGCATGTCACTTTTTTCAGACGATGATTCCTTCAGTAGTTTTGGCCAGACTGCAAGCTAATTGAAGCCACCGGGTGGGCAGTCTTGTTACACAACCAGAAATTTGAGCAAGCAGGCTGGCAAACTTCACATATTTATGACAGATTATAACATCGGTAGATGTACATAATCTGGGTATGGTTACCAAATCCGTTATTTCAACTATAAGTCAGCAATTTACAAAGTGCACAAGCTTTGTGTAGTTGTCCAAGCAAGGTATACAAAGACCACAGCATTGAGCAGTAAAGCTGGTCTGGTCACCCTTCTAGCTAACAGTGTACAGGGGAAAACCTGATCCTAGATCAGCGCTCCTACTCTGAGACACTATGAATAGGTTTCATACCTGCAGATATATCCTAGTTCCCATTTACAGGTTCCGTTTGGGATTAACTATGAGTGTTTGTGTGCTTGTTTGTTTGCGTGAGTCGCCGAACATGTTTTTGCATCTCCCATTATGGAAACAGATGAGATGACAGATAGAGGAACCCATTTAACAAGACGACCAGCGTGATCGCGTCTGAGACGGCCGGTCTAAAAATACCCCCTCGGCAGAGAATGAGGATCTGATTGGCGTTAATGGAAAAGAGCGTGCTCTGTTTTTCGTAATTTGTTTTTCCAACGCTATCGTCGCCCTTGAAGCGCGCTGTGTTTTCAAAGGTGCTGTGAAACCCACGGGGATTGAAAAAAAAAGACTCTTATCTGCCGAAGTCTTGTCTTTAATAGAAACAAGGTGCACCCCATTAGAGGAGAAACAACGTCTCTGTTCAAGGGAGACAAACAGGATCTCTTCGTAGATCAAATACATTATGTGCACACAAACACCATTCAGTGACTGTGGCCTGGTTCACCACTGGCATGGAAAAACAAATATCTCTTACAAATACTGTCAGAAATAGGCTCTGGCACCAAAAAGCATTGCACAATGAAGGAAGAACTTCAAACCCTATCCGCACCACGCCGTGTTTACCACCACTGTAACCATGAAGAACAGCGGTTGGGAAGGCACATGACACAGCAGAAGAAAAAAAAAAAAAAATGCTGTGTAGCGGTCTAACCCGCAGGGTCTTTACCGGTCATGCTGTGGTCCTTGTTGACGCCGTTGTAGAGCTTGCAGTGCACTAGAGCGGCGTCGAATAGCCACTGGCCGAAGAGGTTGAGGATGCTGTTGACCTTTGGCCTGGAAGGGGCGGGCAGGGGGCGGGGCTCCAAGCTGGCCTGACTGGGACTGGACAGCGGAGAGGTGGAGCTCTGCTGTGACACTTTAGGGTGGGAGATGTTTCCCTGCGAAAGTGAATTCAAACATGATCAGTAAAGAAGCACACCCATGCTAGTGCAGCCAAAGCTACAGGCACAGGGTTAAATGCGCTCTGATCGAGCACATGTGACCCTGACTGAATTATACAGGTAAATTAACACCAAACGTTACATTCTTGGAGAGAGGCTTGTACACAGTTTGGCTTAATAGTTAACAGACTGCTGGTCTAATTAAGTTGTAAGAAGCAATAACACAAAAAAGCACGAAAAAAACCTTCATGCACATGCCAATGCACACACACCTGCAGACGCACACAAACACTCACACAGACTAATATAAATAGCCACACGTTTATTAGGACCCCATTTTCTTAGTTAGACATAGACAGTAAAAGTAAGAATGAGGAGTCCGGAACGGGCTCCGTGGTTCCTCCTGCATACCTGGGACACTGCGGGTCAGAACGGTTCTGACCGTGCCCAGCGGGAGATGGGACTTACCGTGGAGCCCTTGTTGGAGTTTTTGATGACCACGGTGGGCCTGTGTTTGCGGCTGTGCGGGGGCGTGGTTGCCGTGGCGGCGGGGGGCTGGGTCATGCTCAGTCTGTTGACGGGGGTGGGGGGGGCGCTGTCCGACTTGAGCCGGGAGACACCTGGGGGGGGGGGGGGGGGGGGTGAAGTCGGGACTGTGATCGGAATCAGAGCCACGGGACGTTTGAACCCACGGTCCAATAGAGTTAGATCATCTCAGTTTAGCAGCACTGGTATGCAGACCAGGGTGAAATACGTCACTGTTTTGGATTCAAACACATCTATGCTTTACTGAGCTTGTCTGGTGTATTGGAACCTATGAAATACTCACAAAAAGTGCCAACCCCATCTTCTGGTTCTCTTGGTTCGGTCAATGGCACCAGGCAAGATCAATTGAGCACAGGAAAGTATTTGAATCCAAAGCAATTACGTATTTCACCCAGGTCTGCTGGCAAGACAGCGTCCACCAGACAACTGGAAGCAAGTGCTAAAAATGATCCAATTTCTGATCAATGATCTGGATGATCAATGACCATCCTTACTGTGCGCTGCACTGCTCTGACAAGCGAGCACAGCACACTCCCCAATGCACAGCCTATCTGAAGCAATGACACTTGCTCATAAATGCAAGCCTTCCCAGAGATCACATTGCATAACAGTGTAGATGAAGAACAAACACACCCCACCCTGCTCCCAAATTCACCTTTATAAAACCAGCACACCTTGAAACCCTTATGAAACAGTGTCCTCATACCAAAAGTGAGAAAAAAGTTTACAAGTTCATTGAGCAAGGCTTAGTAGCCTACAAATTTAACAAAATATCAAGCTGTAGGTGAAACATTTATTCATTCCGTAGGGAGATAAAGATCACTTCAGTAGCCTACTCAATTCAGAGGCAACAGATGTGATTGGTGTTGTGTAACAGCATTAAATTCACCTGAAGGGGAGTCTTGAGAGCTAGTAAACGAACGCACCCAAAGTGTAAATAGGTCAGTTTAACAAGTTGCAAGCCCTGAGGTTTGCGAAGAGTCACCAGTTGCAGCTTGCCGTGTCATGAGTCTAACCTTTAAATTGTGTTTAAAGTCTTCAGGCAAAAAGAAGACTGATTTTTAAACATTTTCAGCTGTCCACCATGATGCGGTGGACCGGGCATGACATCCAAGCTGCATTTCGGTGACAAAACAACAACCGGAGAGCGACAGATTATTCTCTTGAAAACTGATAATTCTATGCTACAGTAAATTTAACCTATGTGTTTTAATTTTGAACCACATTTGAAGTGGAAAGTGTTGATGGGGTCGGCAATTAGCGGGTGCCTGCTCACAATTGTATCACTCAGCTAAATAAATGTCCACTCTACAACAGTAGGCATCTTATACACTACTGCACAGTGTGCTACATGTCAGGTTTCGGGAGAAAGTCCCTGGGAGCTTCTCAGGGGTTGAGTAACGCACCTAAGAAGGCGTCCACCAGGCAGCTGACCCCGCGCATGGCCCTGAAGAAGATGTGTGGGAGCTGCTTGAGGCAGGGGTGCTGGACGATCTCTGGGGGCACCCCGCTCACGTTCAGGAGCTGCTCCTGGAATTTGGGCGTGGTGCTCACGATGGCCGGGTTGCTCAGGTCCACCGGGTTGCTGGAGAAAGGTAGAGATCGCACCATGAAGACTCCTGTTCCCCGATTCATTCTGCCCGGAAACGGCTTGCCCAACCTTTAACTCAACCTACACTGATATTGAGCAAATGTCTAGCCCTCTAGATAGACTTCTAGTGCACTCTGGTTCATTCGAGACATTGGAGTCTATATGCTACGTTGGCAACTGAAAACTTAAAAACTCAAAACTTGAAATCAAACTTCATTATGGTTCAATTCAATGAAAAGTATTACATTTAGAATTTTTAAGTCTTGAGATGACAACTCTGGCACCGTGATATATTGGTTACAACCCCCCAACATGTCTTCCACATTGATTAGGCGTTACAAAATGGTCCAGTTTACAGGTCTCTCATATGTGGAACAAGATGGCAGAAGCTAAGGCGGGCATAGCAGAGGGGGGATGTGGAACAAGATGGCAGAAAGTAAGGCAGGCAGAGCAGAGGGGGGATGTGGAACAAGATGGCAGAAGCTAAGGCGGGCAAAGCAGAGGGGGGATGTGGAACAAGCTGGCAGAAGGTAAGGCAGGCACAGCAGAAGGGGGATGTGGAACAAGATAGCAGAAGGTAAGGCAGGCACAGCAGAAGTGGGATGTGGAACAAGATGGCAGAAAGTAAGGCAGGCAGAGCAGAGGGGGGATGTGGAACAAGATGGCAGAAGGGGGAAGGTAACACTGGTTATTGCGATGTGGTGTTTTGGCTGGACCTCAGCATGTGCAGGAAGCGGAACCAGGTCTGAGCCACGCAGTCGTTGTCCATCTCAGCCGGAATCAGGTTGGCGTCCTCGTCCGGAACTTTGAACAGAGGGAACGACGGACCGTAGGTGAACCGCAAAAGCCTGAGTTAAAAGAAAAACACACCCGTAAAATTGCATTTCCGTTCCAGGAGGAACCCACTTGTACACTACTTTGCATTCAGTGAATCATTACATCCAATTGCAATTTGTGTATTATAAGTTACATTGTAATTGAAATTACTAGATGTATTAGTTTTGGATTAAGCAAAATATAATGCGTAATCCTCATTTTATTTTGTTACTGCAAGTAGATGTCTAAATATACTAGTCCTAGTAACGGTTTCCCAGACAAAGATTAAGCTTAGTCTTAAGACTAAAAACATTTCCCAAATTGCTGATATCCATTGAAATAGAAAACCTCTTAGTCTCTTAAACTAGGCTTAATCCTTAATTCTGATTTCTGAGAAATTAGCCTATACAGTTTAATTATAACAATTACTATTACAATTAAGTCTAAGGTGACCTAGGGTGTAGTTGTCTTTTTGTACACTGTTCCATGTGGTGCTCAGACTACAGTGTTCATAGCCTGCATGTACTTCCAACAGAGGTACTTCCAAGAAAACTGAAAATGAAGAAAATCTCAATCTTGACCATTCTGAACAGGAAGTGAGGTGTCCCCCCCCCCCCGGACGTCACCTGGAAGTGAGGGCGGAGATGACCTTGCTCCACTGCTCCACCACTGGGGAGTGGTGTCTCCAGTTAGCCAGCATCTCTCTGGCGGTTTTCCAGTAGGGCGGGGTGGGGAAACAGCGAGCGCAGGCCAGGAGCCACACCTCCAGGAGCACGCTCACCAGCTTCTCCGCCAGCTTCTCAGCGATTCCACCTGCGCGGGTCAGCACACTCAATCACCAACTGACACCCAAACCACCAACATCATCACCATTTAATCCCCAACTGACACCCAAACCACCGACATCATCACCATTTAATCACCAACTGACATCCAAACCACCAACATCATCACCATTTAATCACCAACTGACACCCAAACCACCAACATCATCACCATTTAATCCCCAACTGACACCCAAACCACCACAATCATCACCATTTAATCACCAACTGACACCCAAACCACCAACATCATCACCCACCCAAACCACCAACATCATCACCATTTAATCCTCAACTGACACCCAAACCACCAACATCATCACTATTTAATCCTCAACTGACACCCAAACCCCCAACATCATCACCATTTAATCACCAACCGCACTGACGCCCAAATCACCAACATCACCACCATTTAATCACTAACTGACACCCAAACCACCAACATCATCACTATTTAATCACCAACCGCACTGACACCCAAACCCCCAACATCATCACCATTTAATCACCAACCGCACCAACATCACCATTTAATCACCAACTGCACTAACACCCAAATCACCAACATCACCACTTAATCACCAACCGCACTGACACCCAAACCACCACCAACATCAGCATTTAATCACCAACCGCACCAACATTACCATTTAATCACCAACTGCACTAACACCCAAATCACCAACATCACCACTTAATCACCAACCACAGACACCCAAACCACCACCAAAATCAGCATTTAATCACCAACCGCACCAACATCACCATTTAATCACCAACTGCACTAACACCCAAATCACCAACATCACCACTTAATCACCAACCGCACTGACACCCAAACCACCACCAATATCAGCATTTCATCACCAACTGCACTAACACCCAAATCACCAACATCACCACTTAATCACCAACCGCACTGACACCCAAACCACCACCAACATCAGCATTTAATCACCAACTGCACCAACATCACCATTTAATCACCAACTGCACTAACATCCAGACCTCCAACAACATCACCATTTAATCACCAACTGCACTAACATCCAGACCACCAATAACACGGCCATTTAATCACCAACTGCACTGACATCCAAACCACCAACAACATCACCATTTAATCACCAACTGCACCAACATGGCCACTTAATCACCAACTGCACTAACACCCAGACCACCAACAACACGGCCATTTAATTACCAACTGCACTGACATCGCGCTTTTCCCCCAGTGACAGCTGACTGTTTTCAGTGCTTTTAAAAGCATAGCCACAGATCCAGGGCATTGGCTGACAGACAGCTGAGAGCTCTCTCCAACAGTGCACAAAGAAACTGCAATCACCACTCATGTGTCCATTCTCTGCTTTCCACAGTCTGAATTAAACCTTCAAATGCCTCTCAGCAGTGAACAGAAGGTGTGAAAATGGAACAGCCAGAGAGCAATATTAAACCGGTCCTACACTACAATGGCAACCATGATTCTCAAAGCCTTGGATCCCACCTGATACACAAAATGTTCTCATTACAAACCAGAAGTGCATACATAATCTCTTCAAAGAGGGGTTTTAAAAATCTGTTTATAGCTATAATGGTTTTTAAAACTACATTTCCCAGGATCCTCAGCATACATTGGAAAATTTCCTACAAAAGAACTGGGATAATAAAATAGGGGAATGAGGCAATCACCTTTGCATAGGAACCAGAAAGTACAGTCAGAAAGTATCAAATCACCATTCGGTATGGATCAATGGTTACACATTGGCTAAATGGTGCAAAGAAATGAAAAGGTAGCATGTCCAATCTCACACAGTCACAATGTAAGACCACTGTGACATCACTAGTGTCAGACGAGTCGCTGTGACATCACTATCGTCAAACCGCTGACCGTGACATCACAAACGTCAGACCGCTCACTGTGACATCACTAATGTCAGACCGCTCACCGTGACATCACTAATGTCAGACCGCTCACCGTGACATCACAAACGTCAGACCGCTCACTGTGACATCACTCATGTCAGACCGCTCACTGTGACATCACTCATGTCAGACGAGTCGCTGTGACATCAGAAATGTCAGACTGCTCACTGTGACATCACTAGCGTCAGACCACTCACAAATGGCAGTCACATCAGCAAACAGGGGGAAAAAGACAAAGCTAAAAAGACAAAGCCACACTACGCTCAGGCCCCTCTTAAACCTGGCTCAGCCCAATAGGAGCTTAACCCAAAGAGCAGTACAATGACAAAAGACACATAATTAATATCACAATTACAGTCATACTACCATTACAGATAAATAAAATAGAATACATATTAAATAATGGCTGTTATACAAACTCTGTACATTACTCCATCCGCCTGCAAAACCTGTATGTGTAGACGCATTTTCATCTGCAAAACCCCAAACACCGTTTACACTCGGTTTGTCCCTCTAGGCATCCGTAACCAGGAAGTTCCACAAACAGATCAAGATGCTGAACGACAAACGACGAATGACAGCAAACAAACGAACAATGGAAAAACCCAACGACCATAACCCAGATAAGAATGCATGCGTTTAACGTATGAATTTCTGCTTGGGTGTTTTTCTATTATAGCGGAGATATTGGGGATGAATGCTGATGTGACCTCACAACTACGCTATAAAGGCTGTGGGGAAAACGTAGTGTGTTTGATGAATGTCAAACAGTTTCTCTACTGTGACCAGCGACAGAGCCGTCTCTCTCTGTCACAGACAGGGCGCTGGTGCTGACTGACCTCCCACTGTGGGCGGAGCCAGCAGCGTGTCGCTGATGCGCAGGAGGAAGAGGAGCAGCACCTCCCAGGTCTCCCGCACCATGCTGCCAGACTCCCGCGCAAGCCTCTGCACCGCCAACAGCACCTGGTGGCACAGCCGATAGTGACTGGGGCTGTACTGCTCCGACCTGAGAGAGAGAGAGAGAGAGAGAGAGAGAGAGAGAGAGAGAGAGAGAGAGAGAGAGAGAGAGAGAGAGAGAGAGAGAGAGAGAGAGAGAGAGAGAGAGAGAGAGAGAGAGAGAGAGAGAGAGGGAAAAAGAAAGAGAAAGAGAGAAGGGGGAAGGAGAGGGGTGAGAGAGGGGAGAGAACAGGAAAGAGAGAGAGGGGAGGGGGGAGAGAAAGCAAGAGGGAGAAAGAAAGAGAAAGAGACGAGGGAGAGGGAAACAAAAATAAAGAGCAGGAAGGGGTGTAAGAGACAAGACAGCAAAAGAATGGATGGGCGAGAGAGAGAGAGAGAGAGAGAGAAATTGAGGATAGCAGAGACAGAAAAAGGGACACGTTCATTACCTGCAGGTCTCAAGCAATCAGAAAAGCAAGCAGAGCGGCGTTTTCTCTCCGACCCGCTGAAACGCTTGAGTGGCAGTTACCTGGGCTGGAAGAGGTTGAACAGGTGTTTGAGGATGGCCTGCACATACAGGTTGGGCTCCTTGACGATGGGCTGGGGGGTGGAGCCGCGGGGAGAGCTCAGAGCGCTCATCCATTCCGTGTACACGTCCACGCACAGCTTCACCGTCTCGCTGTCCGGAGGGAGGGTCAGGCCATAGCACAGAACCTCCATGGTCCATTTTACCTGCGCGGGCCGTGCAGAGCACAGGGACAGAGACACAGGGCTTTTCATCTGTATATTTAACACTGCGCTGGCTTTAATGTGCTGTACAGACGCAGGGCTTTTCACCTGTATATTTACCACTGCGCTGGCTTTTCACCTGTATATTTAACACTGCGCTGGCTTTAATGTGCTGTACAGAGACAGGGCTTTTCACCTGTATACTTAACACTGCGCTGGCTTTTCACCTGTATATTTACCACTGCGCTGGCTTTAATGTGCTGTACAGAGACAGGGCTTTTCACCTGTATATTTACCACTGCGCTGGCTTTTCACCTGTATATTTACCACTGCGCTGGCTTTAATGTGCTGTACAGAGACAGGGCTTTTCACCTGTATATTTAACATTTAACAACAGAAGAGAAAGAGAGAAGGATAGAGAGGGATAGAGAGATAGAGAGGAAGAGGGAGACAGTGTCCTGTCATTTTAGCCAGCCAAATGATTTTGATGGCGCAGAGTAGCACTGAAGCCGCCAGTCAGGTGGAGAAACAGTCAATACAAATACTTTGTGAAAATTATCAGGAGGGGACCTGCAGATATCTCAGCGGCCCCTCACAAAGCCTTACTGCCTCTGAGAGCTCACTTCACATCTGCAGCCGTTTAGCTGTACAAGCTGACTACCCTGGTGTTTTTACTTTAAGAGCTGGTTAATAGGATGGTAATGTAAGACTGTGGGTTCATTCGAATCACTTATTTAATCAATCACCTCATTCCTCAACTAACCCAGACATTTCTAGAGGTCCGCCATCTAGAGACATTCCAACCCCCTAAATTCTCCTTGAAGGAGCTAGGATCTATGAGCTACTGTAGGAGGCTCCCTAAGGATTCTTGAACAAGGAAACATGAGCACATCCTTTGCAGAAGTATTTCTCGAAACGTGCTGCGTATAAAACGATCGACCTGCGGATTGACCAATCCACATCTGCCACGTCCGTAATCGACGGGCCGTCGAACAGACGCTGGAAACAACGAGGGCGTTCCACTCGTCTAATAAACGCGCACTCGGTTCCTCCGTCCTCGGTTCCTCCATCCTCGCTTCCTTTCCTCGCCTCCTCCGGCGGGCGGAGTTACAAACTCAGAAAAGACGAATGGAACGGAAGGGTCAAAACAAGCGACAGGGACCGCTCACCTCTTTGTCGGTTTTGAGGAAGCTGTCGGAGACTGGAGCCGCCACCAGGGGGCGCACCACCGCGTTGGCCACCTCGCGGCCCACCACCGGAGGGTAGCTGTGGAGGACGCTCAGGTGACCCTGGTCGCTCAGCACCGCCAGGTGCAGGGACCGCCAGTCTGAGTACATGGTGCTTCTCCTCTATTCAATCCCTAGGCTGCCTGCAAGGAAACGGTAATGTCGGCTTTGGACCGGACCTTATGCTTTATGACAGTACGTGAGCGTGCGCCAGCCTTCAGAATGAAAAACACAGCAGAGCATGCTACGGTATACACTGAAGAGGTTATTAAAGTTCACTGGGTAAAAATGAAGGAAGTACCCAACTTCCTTGTGTGTCTCAGCTAGTGCGTATGTGTGTGTGTGTATGTGTGTGTGTGTGTGTGTATGTGTGTGTGTGTGTAAAAATGAACCCTAATGGCAAATGTGATTAAGAGAAGAGGATATCAACCTGAATTGAGATTACCGATTGGTTATCAAGAAGATTTATGACAGCCAGTGCTCATCAAAGAAAGACAGAAAAACCTGAACAGGTTTTGTGGTTTGTACAAAAATGATGCATATCTGGAAAAAGTACCAGCATATGGTTAAGAATAGTCAGTAAAATCTACACAACTGGAAAAGGGCAGCTTAATCCGACATGCTGTTAGTTTAGGCTATATTGTGTACAAGAACCCAAGTACAAAATGTAACAATGTAAAGATGACCATGAAGATGTCATGATACACTTTCATTTTGGTCATGACCCGTGTGGTTAACAATAACAGAAACCAGGAGCAGAATTGCAATGCTAAGGGTTTAATCAGGAATTAGGATCGATTCAGCAAAACGGACTCCTGGGTCATGTGCGAATTCCTCACACCGTCATTGTTCCTCATTTCCTCGGCGTGGCAAAACTGATAGGGGCACAAACCAGCATGAGCGAATGAAGCCAATTAAGCTTTTAATCGAGACTGTTCAGCGGACATGAATGCATGGTATTTTGTTTAGCTTTCAAACTCGTTCATCTAGTTCATCTAGAGGAAAAAAATCTCAAGCACCAACTTAGGTCAGACGTGGCACAATGTCAATCATATTTGACATTTGCGGTTAAACAGAGGTTGTGGTTGTTCAGTAGGCACATCTTAAAGTGCATGTGTATCCATATCCCACAATGTAAGTATCAGCTGTAGTATCTAGCTGGTTAGGCAAATGTAACCTAGCTATACAATTGTGGCACTGGCGCAAATTTTCAAATCTGCGTCGCTGTCAGTGTCACGATTCTACCCCAAAAAAATAGTAACGTTAGCTAACAGCTAACGCTACTCTAATGTTACCTAAATTGATAGTAAGGTTACTCAATCGACTGCTAGTATTTAAAATATCACAGCATTTGCAAGTCTAACATGGAGGAAACCGACAGTCAGGCGACTGATGCCGAAGGTCGGAAGCCAAGCTGCTGCTCAGGTGATTAGCCGGTAGCTAAGAAACAGTAAACAGGCTGGCGTAGCCTAGTTTCGCCGTCTACCGGCGAAATCCCACGAGCAAATGCGGGACAATGCTGCGAACGTAAATTCCCCAATGCCGGTTTCAGTGAGATAGAAGGCCGCAATGCGGGAGAAATATCTAAGGTTAGCTTAGCTGCTAAATGTACAAACACGTCCCCAGGCTTATGCGTGAATGTTCAGCCGCCTACCTGTGTGACAGTAAAAGATGGACATTCTTCATAAGGAGGCAATTTGCAGAGCAGACTCACAGCTCCATAACTCCTGTCAATGGAGATACGAAAATATTTTACCGCACCGTCTCCGTCCGGCGGAGCTCGGTACTGTCATCTGTAAGACTCCGCCGACTGCTAGAGGTAGCAAGTTAGCAACGACAGAACTGTTTGGTTGCACTGTTGCACTGAGTTCTGTGAAAGCAACCAGCTTCTTCTTCTAGGTCGAAATAGAATATTACAGGTGAGATGTTCCGCCCCCTGCTGCTGTGGATGACACCATCGAAAGCTTCCTGAGAAAGAAACTCTTGAACTGCGTGACTTCGAAAATAAATAAATTGAATCGCTCTTATTCTGCTAGAAAATACGTATTATTTAGATAACACATTCTTTACATTACGGGGTTTTAAATAAACGACTGATTGTATAAACTATATATATTTTTATTCATAAACTAAAGTACTCTGCACCATAGATTTTTTAGATTTTGTTTTCTGCATTAGTGTCAGTAATAAAATTTTGAGATTTTCAAACATTCAGTTTAGTTATAGTGAATTATTTGCATTTTGTTTGCATAAAACAGCAAAGACCACTTTTCAGGTAAAAACTTGATGAAGGATGTCTGAGGTTAACTGGATAGCCAGAAGCAAGCGAGACAGCCAAAGTCTGCAGAAGAACTGTGGCAAGTTCTCCAGTATGGTACAGCTTTTTAACCAATTATTTTCTTTTAAAACTGCAGGATAGTGTACCTAAGAGAAATGATGCAGTTTTAAAGGTAAATGGTGAAACAAATCAACACATTTTGATTTGATTTAGTTTTTAACTTTTCACTGCCCTTTATAGTAATTTTTCAATATTCAACATTATTTATTTAATTTATCTTTACTTTACAGATTTTCTTGCTGACATTAAGAACAAACACAGCAACATAACCACTTACTTTTTAAAGATCCTGCGTCTTGGCAAGCTGGAATTTCCTGCTATAATGCTCTCCTTAGCAATTGTAAGTCTTTGGGTCCTGTCTGTAACTATGGAGTGACTTGCCTCCACAAAGTGTTATTGCCAATCCGCCTGAGGGGAGTTACATCAATAACCTCAGCTATAATTACGATATTATATACTATAATTGAGTATATAATCCTTTGGGTGGGGCCGGCCCTGCCAGCACCTGGGCATGACCATGTTTTGGACCATATATGCTTCCCAGGATACTGTTGGTGGTACCCTGGGCACAAGAAACACAGCTGAAATGTTGGCCCTATCTTAATAAATAATGCCACAATAAAGATCATTCCCCTGTCCCCGTCAAACTTTGAAGGGTTTACCTTGCCTTTAGAACAATGAATCACAAACAGGCACATGTATGGTTTACCAACATTCATATTTTTGATACAACTGTATTATCTGGCCTTCTCTGTAACTACTTTGTCTGTTTTCTAGCATTGGGCCTGGGACCACTTCTGCATGTTCCCCAAAATAAAATAAACAGTGCGTATGATTTATTAGTCATGTCCTAAAACCTGTCAAAATACATCATCCTTATCCCACCTTTGGTTGAGCACACCAATCTTAATGGTGACCAGACATTATTAAATATTTTTCATTTTGTGTGATATAGCAAGCAATCACTTGCAGTGTAGTACCTCTATAGCAAGTATGACCTTCAGAGGTAATAAAATGTGTTGTTTTATAACTACACAATATCACAATCATCACAACAAGTCTTCTTATTATGAGAAGACTGCACTTTTATTAATATTACAGTTGAAAACCCCCCCCCCCCCATAAAAACAGTCAGTGCTGAGCAGCAGAAGGGACAAGTTTAACAAAATCGTTCTTAGCCATTGACTTGAGGGAAAGCCAACATACACTAACTGAGCACTTTATTAGGAACATTTTACTTTATTACCCCTACTTATTCATGCGATTATCTAATCAGCCAATTGTGTGGCAGCAGTGTAATGCATACAATCATGTAGATACGGGTCAGGAGCTTCAGTTAATGTTAACATCAACCATCAGAATGTGGAAAAAATGTGATCTAAGTGACTTTGACCGTGGAATGATTGTTGGTGGCAGACAGGGTAGTTTCAGTAACTCAGAAACTGCTGATCTGCTGGGATTTTCATGCACACTTGTCTCTAGAGTTTGCAAAGAATGGTGCAAAAAACAAAAAAAAAAGTCCAGTGAGCAGCAGTTCTGCAGACTTGTTAATGAGAGACATCAGAGGAGAGTGGCCAGACTGGTCAAAGCTGACAGGAAGGTGACAGTAATGCAAATAACCACACATTACAACAGTTGTATGCAGAAGAGCATCTCTGAACACACAGCGCATCATAACTCTAAGTGGATAGGCTACAGCAGTAGAAGTCTAGAAAATAAGTCTAATAAATTCCTAATAAAGTGCTCACTGAGTGTATACGGCTATGTGTTAATGGTTATAATAATACTTTAGATTAGGGGGTAATTTTCACCACATTAACAGCCCAAGGTAGGGTGGCAGTGTAGTATAACACCGTAAGCTGATAGGTTCAATGGTAGGTTGCAGGTTATATTTCCCAGTGCAGTACAGCTACAGTACCCTTGAGCAAGGAACACAACCTGAATTACTTCGGTATCAGTCCAAGCATATTCCAGATTGTGGAAGAACATCTGTTAAATGCCTGAATGTAAAGTACTTGAAGACACCCCTCTCTGGTGCAAGTATACCTGAAAATCCAAGTTATTGGATTCCTTCATACCATGTTTTTTTCCCCAGAAGTCACATAGTGTACGCTTGAAATGTCCTTGGATCATGGCAGCTATCCATGGAAATGACTTATGATAGCAAGGACGATGTTATTATAGCCCTCTTTGCCACAAGACGGCTCAGAGTGCCTTTTCTTTTGGTCCGCTGGCTATAAGTGGCAGTTCACAGAACATTAAAAAGCCCATGCGACTGGGCTTCGACCCCACTGAGAACAATCCCAGGCAATTTTTTGGTCAGTTAGAGGGCAATTCAGTCCAGTCACAGGACAATCTGGCAGCCAATGATGCGATCCCTTCCCAGTGTGTGGGCCAGAGCTGGGGGGGGGGTGGGGTGGGGGCAGGGGGGCGGATGCCAGACTTAAATGATTTACCTCGGTCAGAAGCATTATCCTGCTCAAAAACCCACTGAACCCTAATGATGCAGTGCTGAATCTCAGACTGTGCAGGAGCCAAAATGGAGTTCCATTGGGGGAGGGTGCGGTGCTATCTTCTTCACTATAAGAGGCAGTGAAAATCGGATCCTGGCCAATGAAAAATAATGAAGGGTCGGAGAAGGTCGGAAACCACGGTGCCTTGATAGCATACAAGCTGCTATTCACCTTTCATTGCTTTTCCTGTCCTTTCCTGTTTTGTTTATTTATTTTTGTGGTATTGTGCAGTTTTTCAAATGATGCTGGGTACAGGCCACAGACAATTTTGTCAGTTTAATCATTTATATATTTTTCAATCCTAAAATGGAGGAAAATGGAGGAAGGGAGGGTAGAGGGACACACATTAATAGTTTATCTTCTCTGTTTAAATATTTGTGCTGTTGTTTATTGCTGCATAATAATGATAGGCTTTGAAGGGAGGGCGGGATGGCGGTGGGAAGAATTAGAATGGGTAGAAGGCACTCAAAGAAGTTTTCAGTTTTCATATATGTTTACGTCCATCCCTTTTTGTGTCCGATGAATAACATGTAATATATGTATAGATGTTCCTCCAGCCATCCGGCTTTACAATGGCTCACATGGTTTGGGTGGTCTAAAGCAAAAAATGTAACCCCAAAGCAGTCTGTACGGTACATTATGTTTCCAGGGGCTGTACATATGAGATGTTCATTGTTATAGCATTTATTCACAACTATAAACATGAATATCAGTTTTTATACTGTGCCGGTATTTCTTTCCTTGTGTGTGTCTGCAGTGGTCTCAGGGTACATTCATCAAAATAGTTATTTAAATTCTATTCTCTTTCCTTATAGCACAAACCCTCCAGAGCCCCTATAGCTATCTCTGCAAAGCCAGTCGGCTGTCAGAAATGTCTGTAAATATCTAGTTGTCCAACACACACAAACTAACTGGACCACTCTCAAACATAGTATTCATTAAAATTATTAAGAACATATATCCTTTCAATCAGCAGTACTAAAATCAAATGATTATTCATGAGTGTGAGCACAACACAGTTTTATACACCATCTGAATAAAGTACATTTTCAACAGCAATACTAATAATTCCCACTAGATGGACACCTTTCACTGAAAATAAGAAGACAAACAAACATCATCTTCACTGTAGGAGGCGACAAACTCACAAAGATTTAATAATGTGTAAAGCATTCAACTCCTGTTCTAAATAATTCAGTTCTACATTTAACACAATATAATTGAACAATAATCAAAAATTCCCATTTCATTCATGACCAACAGTAACAATGTGACAGTTCAGCCAGTCAATTTCAAACAGACAATTCAGACAATATCATAAGGTTTCAGCGAATTATAGGCCTGAAGGGAATGCCTGGCTATCATCTCTTCTACAGTGTTTGCATCTCTTCTACTGTATTTTAATCTCTTCTACAATATTTGCATTTGTTCTACTGTATTTGCATCTCTTTTACATTGGCGTGTGTCATGACGATATGCAAGACATCACACCCCCTATCTTTTAGGAAACGGATTCATGGTTCAAGCCAAGTATGTATAGTATAAACAATGATCCACCCTGGTGTAAAATCCAGTTATTACCAGCTTGAAATTCCAGCTACCAGCTTCTTCAAAACATAGCTTCAGCTAGTCAAACCATGTTGAGTATAGAACTGGTCTAACCGGTCAACCAGCTACCAGCTGTTTCAAAACCTGGCTTGAGCTGTTTTTTTCAGCAGGGCAAGGTCCAACATTTGATGATCTTGACTCAAAGAGGAGGTATCACTGTACGTATAATGTATATGGTAAACATTTTTAAGCTAATGAGTATGTCATGAATGATGTGCGTTAATAGAACCATTTTTACTACTATTATTACATTATTGTTATTATTATTATTATTATTATTATTATTATTATTATTATTATATGCTCTCCACAGTCTTCTGAGAGTTTAGAATCTGAGAAAGTCCCCCGAGGAAATGGATCATTTATTCAGCTGAACCTCTGAGTAAAATTAAAACAAATGTGTCTTAATAAAGCCAGATGATGAAGTGATTCAGCGATTACTCTTCCCCCCGTCCTAATATATCAAAATAAAAATAGAGCAAGACCGCTCTCTTTCTCTCGCTCACTCTACCTCTCTCTCTTATCTCTCATGCACAGATTCCTTCTCTCTACCTCCTATCTCTCTGTCCCTCTCTTTTTAGAAAAAGGAATTGATGCGTGGAGTGTGGCCATCGAGTAAAGAGAATACAGTGATCATAATAATAATAAATATCACCACAAGTGGTAATTAACGGGGTCCAAGCACCATACGGAAGTCATTCATTTTCAAGCTGAAAAAATATTGCATGAATGGTGCAAAAAAAAATCTGTCAAAATTGTATTTGACTCCATAGATTCTGTCAAGCCAAATTTTGTGAATATGGGCTAAAAACCCAGGTTTTGCGAAAAAAAAGAAAGAAAAAATGGCAGAAAATCAAAATGGCTGCCTTTGTTGGTTCTTCAAGGAAAGTTGTTCAGCTGAAGGAGATACATCTAATTACGTTTGTTATATGATTTGCCATTAACCACAGCCAATGATATACTCCTTGAAAACCTGCTTATTTGCTATAGCACCCCCTAATGCCAGAGTGATTCCCAATTTTACAGAAGTACCAAATCCATTGGTCAATGCACCCACCAAGTTTCATGATTAACCATTGCTAAGCCTGTCAAATGGCAGCTGATATCTGATTGGTTGATTGGCGGATGGTGGCCATGTATCTTAAAAATATCTGTAAATCTTTTTTCTGCTAATTCCATTTTTGGGAATAATAATAATAATAATGCCTCTGCTATTCTCTAGTGGTCAACATGCATACACGATTCATGATGATCAGTCTTTGCTATACAGTGAAAGCTGATTGGCTGATGCCAGCCATATTTTTTCAGGTATGACTTTATCATTGTAAATCCAATTGGGGGATGACAGAAAGACATTGCGTGCATAGTTTACATTTTATTGGTAAAGGAATTGAAGAGTTGAGAGAATAGGCATTTGTATTTATATTGTGCTTGCAGTGCCACCTATTGGTGAAATTACACCAAGATTAGCATGATGCCCCAGATGCTATCACTGCACATGTTTACAAAGGTTTGTGATGATGCCAAATCACATCTTTGGCATCTCCTGAAGTATCACTTGACACAAGAATCACTTTTGTTAAGGGAAACACATCAACACTTATGAGGCAATTGTCTTTGCTTATTGCAGCACACCACAGTGGTCAAATTACACCAAATTTTCCCCACATCCTCAGGAAGGAGTCCCAAGTCCATATACCAAGTTTGATATCAACACATCAGCGTTGCTGAAATATGTCCTCACTTCCTGTTTGGCAACTTTTTTCTGCCATTTTCAATTGACTGTAATGGGCAAACACTTTTGTCTCTGCCTTGGGATCTCCCAAGATAAAACCACACACAATAATTCGTTTTTTAAGGCAAACACATCAACAGTTATTGGGAAAAATGCGGTTTTACGGATTGCTGCGCCCCCCAGTGGTGATATGACTTTTTTACACGTCCTCAGAAATGGGAACGTTTGGATGCATTAAAGTGTTGGTGAAATATGAGCTCACTTTCTGTTTGGCAACTTTGCTGCCGATTCTGATAAAAAAATCCATCAAATAACTTTGTGAGGCTTGGTCTGAAAATCATCTGTGCCACATTTGGTGAAGATTGGATACAATTTGGCCTTTGAAGCTTTTAAAAAATATTTCAGAAAATCCAATATGGCGGAAAATCCAATATAATGGACCAAGAGAGGTCATCTACCGCTACCAGAGAGAATGTACTGAATTTTGTACGTGGCAAACTAAGATGGCTGACCTCCCTCCAGCTAGGCTACGCCTACACCAGGCAACCTTCTACTCAACTGGAGTAAATTGCTTTGGTCCTTACCTCTGTGTGGGAAGAAGATAAAAGGGTATCATATTTAACTATGTGACCCCCTGAGCAGTCCAATAGATCTCCTGTCGGGGATTGGCACTGATTCCTTCTTAAAGGACAGTTCACCCAAAAATGAAATAAAAGTATGTTTCCACACACCCGGAGTATTATATCCACCCAGATAATTTGGCTAAGGTGTGACAAATCTTCTCGATTTCACACATTTTCAAATACAGTTCACCATGATATAATTGACCTCTGTGGACCACTCCCTTTCTGGTAATTAATGTGCTGACCCCTAACAATAATAATGCTATAGTCACAGATTATAGAGTATACTGCAGTCACTGTGTATAGAGTATACTACAATCACTGAATATTGAGAAGCATCACTGAGAATATGCAGTATACTACCGCAACGCTGTATAGAGTATACTATAATCACTATATAGAGAATATACTCGCATAGTTGGCCTGAAGTAAATAAGAAAGAATAAAAGAGCTGTGCTGCACAAAAGGTTTGACATATTTTCCTCTCTTCATAAGCAAATGGAATTGCAATGCTCATATGAAAATTAATTTCTGAAAGAAATAATACACTGACAAGAGACAAAGCAGTGACCTTGAAATAAATTTGTTATTTTCCCTTGGTGCATGGGAGAGTGGGGTTTATGCACTCACAAACCTATCAGACCAAACCAAACATATTATAAACAACATGATGTTTTTTAAAAGCACTTTGCAAACAATACAGAAACATTTGCGACAAAACAGGCACCATCAGGGCATTTCTGTTTCCAGTATAGCACGTATAGAGCAGTATAGAGCTTGCTCATTCTCTAATTGGAGTTATGCGCATATTGAGCATATCTTTGGACAGTCAGCCTATACAATGTTTGTGGCTCGCTGTTCATTTTCTTCATAATTCTCAGCCCTGATAATAGCATCTCAGACAATGACAGGCCATTGCGGGAGGAATCTAGCTTATTGCAAATTTTGTCCCCCCAATAATGCTTTTAAAGCCATTTTAAATCTGCATAATTTATCCACATGTTCAGCCCTTTCTGTTATTCACACTCAACTATCATTGCTAAGAAGGCAGTCCTGAAGACAGATACATTGGGGTCATGGCTGGTTCAAGCTTCAGATTTCTAGCTTGATGCCTTGATGGCTTCTATAAAGGTTTTCAATATGTGCCAGCAATATTAAGTTAAGCTTTAGCTTACAGCCTTAAGCTGTCTGTTAAATATCGCTATCATTCAAGAGAAAATGTATTTGTTTGAAATTATGGCAGATGTATTGTACAGGTTGTGTTTGTGAAACTGTTGTCAAAACCATTTCCAGGTAAGACCATACCAGGCGGAAACCAGCACACACTCTATTTTACAGTTATAAGCTGAAAGAAAGGGTAATTATTTCTGAGCATGTTTTTTTCAGAAATAAAATATAATTGTTTCGTAGAACCTCAAAGAGTGACGCAGAGAGAGAGGTAGAGAGAGAGTAGTAGATATTAGTTGAATAGTGTTTTCTGATTATACACTCAGGTTAATGGGTAAACGTATAAGCATATATACACGTATATGTTTATATTTAACCTGAGTGTATATCCATTATCTCTCTCTCTCGCTCTCTCTCTCTCTCTCTCTCTCTCTCTCTCACTCCCTATATATATATATAGATAATGGATATTTGTATATATACATATATTTGTAATTATTAATATAACATTATAATTATCATTTGTAGTACATAATTAGTAGTAGCATTATTAATGCCAGTATATGTTCTATGTCTGCTTTATTTTAATCTTTGTATTGTTATTATTACATGTATTGGTTTTGTTAATATTATGATTGCTTATGAAGGCATTTGGCATGAAATTGAAAGAGGGTGAGGACAGCTAGAGAGCAAGAGAGAGGGATGGAGATACAAAGAGAGGGAGAGTGAGAGATAGAAGAGGAAAAGATGGTGCGCTGTTCACGGGGTGTGATATACTGTATGTATACAATGCCAATGTAAACTGAGAGCTGTTTCCAGTGCTGAAAACCATGTCGCGCTCTGTTGCATAAATTCATAAGCAATAACATAAAGAATAACTCCAGCTGCCCTCCACGACCCCCATCTTAACTGTCTGCAAGTCGCTATGGTTACTGCCCCTTTGTTTGCTCAGACTGTATGGCGGGGCGGAGCGGGGGAAGCAGACTTTTCCCAGCCAGGAAGCAGACGGACGTCACTAGTAGCCAGGTAGTGGCCTGACTGGGAGACAGCAGCTGGGCCACCAGCGTTTGCCGAATGTTACGACAGTGCTGTGCTAGCAGACAGACAATTGAGGCAATATGGTTGAGATTATTAACCCGTTAATATCGCCCCTTTTCTTTACGCACGCTTGGAAATTACATACTCAAAATAAAATGGCTACTATTCTTGAACCCTTTTGACTACAGGCATAATACTGGTGTCTTCTGAAAGGTAAGCCTTTGAAGTTTGTTTTCCAAGAGTCAGAGTCCAAGAGTAAGTCGTACTGAATCAAAGTTACGGAAGCTCAAACACAGTGGAAGGTTTTTCTCACTGAAAAGATTCACTGTTTTTGAGTGATTATTGTAGTGATGCCTGGCGCACTAAGAAAATATGGAGCCTTATAGAAACTAAATAGAAACTTATAGAAACTAAATTATACTATGACAATAACATGTAAAATACTGCATTTTGCTTACTAAAGTAACACTTGTCCTTCCCCCAACTGTCACCCTCCCCAGACCTCTCCCTCTCCTTGTGGCCTCCTAAGATAGCAACAGGTCGTGAAGATTGTAAAAATAAGTCCAATAATCACAATAAAAACATCTTGTATATTAATATATTCATTGAGGTTGATTGATTGCTGTCTTTGTCAAATACCCAACCCCCATCAACAAGTCAAACAACATTCCACAATTTCACATGCTATTCATCATTCAAAAGCAGGCTTGCTCCTTATTTATAAGCATACTGGATGATAATACAATATATTGAGACTGTATTTAGATGATATAAAACGGGGTCAGGTTGATGAAAATGCTCTCTATTGTGGAGCCAAAGGTGTTTCCACTGTCTTGAAATATTCACTCAAGAATACTCAAGAGGCTAGAGAGAAGAGAGATACCTTGGAAGTCGCCCAAAGGAAGTCTTCTATTTAGACGCAGGTATCGCACATTTTCTTGTAAAACGTCAACCGTTTTGGCTATAAAATCTCAGCCTTAGCGTGCAAATTGAAAATGCTATGGTGTTATTTTCCTTACACAGGCAAAAAAGTTGTTTTATGAAAGCCTAACAAACTATATACCGTTTGAAGTGTAATGTCATTAGCTGAAAGACTCAGTTATTACTTCAATACCATACCAGTAGTCGGTTCTAGGCTCAGCTGAAAGTATACTGTATCTTTTGCTCACGGATGGAGATCACGCCTTTAATGTGCAAATGGTTTACTAATACTGGTCATACGTGGGCTCTTCTTGTTCCAGAGAGCCTATACAAAACAAAGATAATAGCATTCCAATGTACAAGTACTTTTGTAGAAGTATGCTACAGCAAAACGGACAACAATGATAATTCCAAATTCTAAGTTAACAATGAACATTCTAACAACATTTCTCCGAGTTTGAATTTCATTACTATGCATTTGGCTTGCTTGACCCTTGCTGTGGAAAGGACACTGACATATTACTACCTTATTTCATGTAGTATATGGATTTCCAAGATGCAAAGAAGGCAAGGTCACCCCATTCTTGTTTTGCCACCCACATGTTACAAAATAAGAATGGTTGTCGCTAAAGCAATGACATCTTAAAAAAGGTTATACCAGTGATGTCAAATGGGCTGGAGTCCAACGGGGGCGACATGGCTCAGGCAGTAAGAGCAGTCGTCTGGCAGTCGGAGGGTTGCTGGTTTGATCCCCCGCCCGGGCTGTGTCGAAGTGTCCCTGAGCAAGACACCTAACCCCCAAATGCTCCTGACGAGCTGGTTGGGGCCTTGCATGGCAGCCAATCGCTGTCGGTGTGTGTGAGTGTGTGTATGAATGGGTGAATGGAGAAGCATCAATTGTACAGCGCTTTGGATAAAGGCGCTATATAAATGCCTGCCATATAAATGCCTGCCAAATCTCTCAAAGTTTCAAATCTCCAGAATGGTGCAGCCTAAACAACAGTATGGCTATAGAAATTCCTATGCTAATTGAGGATATAGAAATTAGAAGTGTAGAAGACATATTTTGTATATGACATCAAGTGTGTAACAACTGAAGAAGCAGTATTATCAGGGGCACACAAAAGGGTAGTGGTTATTTCATTTATTTATGAATATATCAATGAACTACCACACTTAAGCCAACATTCTCAAGATGGCTGGAGAAAGGCTTGCCAGAACCTCAGGTCTAGTGTGGTAGGTCATTGATATATCAACAAATAAGATAAAATAAAATAAACATTCTATTTTTTAAGGACTCTGTGTGACTCATGTGACATAATGTAAGCATTACCATGGGCTGTAATCAGAGATGTTCCCAAGTAATCATGTGCAAGTCCGAGTCAAGTAAGTCAAGTTCAAGTAAGAAATTCATCACGATTCCTATGCTAATTGAAGATATAAAAACCAGAAGTGTAGAAGACATATTTTGTATATGACATCAATGTTGAGCCAACGTTTTGGCAAAGCCTTTCTCAAGATGGCTGGATCAATATTAAGACCATACTGAAAGGTTTTTAAAATAGTGTAACCCGTGATCTGGCTCCAGATCAAAATCCCATTACATGGCCGTTTTACTGAAAACGCAGCTGCTTGTGTGAACTATGTTGACAATGAAAATGTACGGGCTTTTCAAGCCAGCCTGAAGATGTTTGTTTTAACGTTACTGTACCTTACGCTCGTGGTTCTGTAGCTTGCATAGCTTTTCAAGAATAACCATTTGAAACGCAAGCCAACATCGATACAATTTGTCTGTCAACAAAATAAGAAAATATGCGCTTCTGTAACGCTGATTAAACGGTCACACAAATATTATACTGAGTCTGAAACGCGTCATTTGGCCAACACAACAGCTTAGCCAAGTCACGCAACAGTGAAAGCTGCTGGTAAACTGACCCACCTTTCCGTATGAGTTTTCAAATGTTTGTTGAAATTTGAGTGGTTGCTTCCGGATCTTTTATTTTAATTCTCCAAATTTTGCTAGTTTGCAATTTTGTTCGGCTGGATGAGCCTGAATAATTTAAACTTTAGGCCACAATGCTACAGCTATACAAGAATGACACCGTAGGGTGTTGCTATGGTTGCAACTAAAAGGCACACGTTGTGGAGCATACAACAACATTGGGTGTGTTTTAATTAAGGAATATCTTTCATATAAATAATTGAAAAATAACCATTGGCTGTGACATTATTCACTTCGTCATTTTCACGATGGCTTTTGACAGACTCTTATTGTTCAAGAGTCCTTATTGACAAGTCAGAGTGGAGTCTGGAGTCCATGTATGTGCGTCTCAAGTGCAACTCGAGTCCGAGTCTCTGACTTGAGTCCCCATCTCTGGGTTATACAGATAGAACCATTCGTTTTAAGGCTTTCAAATGGTATATCCTGTTACCGTGGTGATTGATAATTCAGTGAGGGTTAAATGGCTGTTAAATATGTGAAATAGGCATTGAATTGCTCTGTGGCTAGCTGGCCACTGTATTCCCAATTTGTAAAATGATCTCAGCTGACACTGAGGGTATAGGTTTGAATCCCATGGAGGGCAATGCTCCATAGATCTCCACATGCGGCACTTCAGCAGCTGAGTGACTAACTGAGCCCTAAACAGTTTGGAGTTTTATATATATTTTCTTATGTGGAGTTTCAATGGGAAATCAAATCCATTTAATTTGTATCACACTTTTTCCGGCGAACTATCCCAAAGACCCTGTACAGTGAAGCGTAATGAGAACCAGGCCTGAACCCCCAAAAAGCAAGTTACCAAAAACTAGCACTCCCTGATAGAAAGAAATCTATAGAGCAGAGGCCATCTGCTGGCTGGCCAGGTGTAAAGTTGAGGTAGACTGGATGTAACAGAAATATAATGTGTTACATTACGGTTATTTACCTGATGATAGGTAACAAGGGCCCTATCACAGCAAATAACCAAATGGGGTGAGAAGGTTACAGTTGAGGCATTAAACCAGCTGGTAAAGTAAAAAGTCCAATGAAGGGATATATAATATACAATATGGAAATATAATGTGTTTGTGGGGCTCTAGGTTGTGTTAAAGTGTGGGGAGGGACTGGGCTGAATTGGTCTGGGATCTCACTGTGAACAGGAACATCCGTGGAGCACATAAAATGCTAATGCAGGCTAATATCAGGCAGACAGGCTGCTGGGTCATCACTGGTCAGAGCACTGCAGGCAATTCAAAACAGCGCCATAAAATGCTTATTAACACAAATGTGAAAAATGGGCAGTAATATTCTCCCTGAGGGCACGGAGCCCCTGCATGATTCTCTCCTGCACAACCATTAGCCTGCGTAAGCAAAAACCGAGCAGTCAGGGAGATCATTCGGTCCCTAAAATAGCCGCAGCATTTCAATCACACGGTAGCTCCATCTGCGAACCTGCTCCTTCTGTCGACGACCCTCTCTGTGAAGCACTGTCCTTGCCTCTGAATGTCACAGGGAAACAAAAACAGGATTCGCACACTGGTATCTGGCACAAATACTGTAGCTGTTCTTCACTATAATCTGTATCTGAGGATCTCACTTTAACAAGACTCCGTTAGGCTCCACAGACTGGCCGCACAATGCAATGTTTTGCAGTGCTGTGCTTATAGTACACACCTGTTCCTCCAGCAAAGGGGTCACTCAGCTGAAGAGTCTTGAGAGAGAGAGAGAGAGAGAGAGAGAGAGAGAGAGCAAGAGAGTGAGGGAGAGAGAGAGAGCAAGAAAGAGAGAGAGTTTTGGTGTAATGTATCTTCCTAAAACTCTAGGTGCCAGTGTTGTGTCAAAAAAAAATGTCTGCCAAAAGCAGATATTGGGGGAAGGCCAAGTCCAATATCAAACTAATGGTTGGGGTAGTGAATATAGGGGCATATCCTTAATAGCCTGGTTTAGACAAAATGTAAATAAAATAATGTCATGGACTACCTTGAAAAGAAGCAGTTGTGGCTGCTCTGCCATTAATATTTGTCTGAGGTGTGTCTTTCTCAAGTGGAAAAGTGATTCTGAGTTCTGTGAGGTTTTGGGCTTATGCTCATTTTTGCATTTTGTTTTCAGCAATCTTAAAACTATTCTTTTTCCAAAGAATGTGGAAAAAATAACATTCTGTCAAAATCAGTAACTGATTCTACTCATAAAATATACCAATGGATATCTTGCTGGAGAGTAACAAAACAACAAATGTTTTCCTCCATTTCAAAAAAAAAAAAACTACAGGCAGTAAAAATGTTTTACACCTCTAATTTCAGATGACACGTGTGGGAGAAAAATATAATGTAGTACAATGTAACCTAGGATATATGTATCCAGATATGTACAATGCATATAGTTAGAAAACTGCTTAAAAAGAATAAATTGTGCTTGCGACAGATAAAATGTAAGGGAGGGGTGAGTGCTCGGCCGCAGCTTCAGGAGATAAGGCAGAACACCCTCCCATCGATGGGTGCTCTCAGGTGCTTGTTATGATAGAAAAGAATGAGGAGGAAACGCATCCAAGGTCGGTTCCTCCTTAACCAGCCTAGGAGGAACCACGGATGATAAATTTAACCTTTGTAGTTGCTGTAGCAGTGTGTTAATTGCAAAACAATTATATGTTATATGACTTAAGGAGAAGAGGTGGGCCCAGGAGTACAATGTGCGATGGAAAAGTACTGAAACACTGTATGAAGAGGATTGGCTTTCACCGTAATGTATGCATGCGATAACTTAGGATGTGTAATGGTATAAGAATAGACACCCTGTCTGCTAAAATCTAGAGTGTTTTCTCACATTGGTGTGAGGCATTCTCCGTGCTTTGTTATAGGGTTAATAAAGTTTGTATTATTGAAACTCCCCTTGCTGTGAAAGAACTGGGTTCTTTTAAACGGGAAAGGTTGCTTGCAAGACGTCCCTCCTTGGAATTTCCCCCACACACGTCAACTGCACGCGTAAACGACATCTCTCCAGTACTGCATCTTACACCTGAATTGACCTCTTTCCTGGGGCGTGGCCTTTCTATTATACTGGTTCAAACCCCATTTTGACAATGAATGTCTTTTGTGGCGAGTCACTAATGAAAGCCTTTTTTCTTCTTGATAAGCTTGCTTCTTAGCATTGTCAGATAATTATTTTCTCACCATTTCTCATCCAATAAGGAAGGGATTCATTTTGTGATGTTTGGAGGAAGTTTTGAAAACCTACAGTGTGATGTGTAAATGCACATTGACGGCGCCTTGCTGAAATGGGTTTCTGGGAAATGAAAACAAAATGCTGATGGATGATATTCGTACCCATCTGGGGCTCAGGTAAGTTTAAATGACATGGCAGCTCATCTACTGAGTGGTTTGTTATGAATAATTTACGACTCTTGGTGTGGAGCATGTCATGAACCAAGTCACTGACCTAAAAATATTGAGAGCAGTAGCTCTTCATGGCAGCTGTATGCTGTGCTCCTTTAATAAACAGGGCCGCGCCACAAACAGACCGGATGAAGCTTACATTATGAACCTTTCTTTTGAGCTTGAATGACGTTGATGATGATGAAAAACAGGTTATTATTGTTATTGTTATTATTATTATTATTATTATTATTATTATTATTATTATTAGTAGTAGTAGTAGTAGTAGTAGTAGTAGTAGTAATAGTATTAATAATAATAATAAAATAATATTATTATTATTATTATTATTATTATTATTATTATTATTATTATTATTATTAAAAGTGGTGGCACAGATGGTGCAGTGGGTAGCACTGCCGCCTCACAGCAAGGAGGTCCTGGGTTCGAATCCCCGTCAGCCGGGGCCTCTCTGTGCGGAGTTTGCATGTTCTCCCCGTGTCTGCGTGGGTTTCCTCCGGGTACCCCGGTTTCCTCCCACAGTCCAAAGACATGCAGGTTAGGCTGATTGCAGTGTCTAAATTGCCCATAGGTATGAGTGTGTGTGTGAGTGAATGGTGTGTGTGCCCTGCGACCTGTCCAGGGTGTATTCCTGCCTTTCGCCCAATGTATGCTGGGATAGGCCCCCTGCAACCCTGTTCAGAATAAGCGGGTTAGGATAATGGATAGATGGATTATTAAAAGTACAACAGGTAAGATTTTTCTGTTAAAACAAGACCATTCCTATCCCTTCCTATCATTGAAAAAGGCTCACTGACATGTTGACTCACCCTCTGCCTGTGTAAATAGTCCTTAAATATACAGTTGGCGGACCGACACTCTGTAAAAAAAACATTGTATAACTGTACAATAATTCAAGCTCATTGGTTGAAAATTGGTTCTAATTGCCACAGCCAATGGTAAGGGGAGGGGTTGGGGGGGTGCAACGTCAGTGCGTTCACAGAGAAGGGGGGGGGGGAGATAAACAGTGTTGTGGTTTGAGGGTGTTTGTTGCTGCAAATCCTCGACAAAACCATTACAAACCATTCTCAAATTACCAATTGTACCTTTAATACACCTACACTGCAGCTTGGATAAGTAGTCAATTCTGATTGGCCCGTGCTTAAAAACATTGCACACATCCCTCCTCTACCTTACCTCTGCCTTTTTATCTCTGCGCCCCTCCCTTTCATACTGTAGATGTCCAAATGGCAGGGGTGGGTTGGTGATGGGATGGTGGCGGACCTTTGCGTTTGTACTTTCTGTATCTAGTGGCAATATTAGGTGCAACAGATACTTCCGACTTCTTCTCTAATACACATCGTTCTTAACGAAACTCTCAACATCTAACTTTCCTGTGGAATATTCCGCACAGAAATACTATCAATATTTACTTGGCATATACCCTTGTCCACACAGCTGTACATGCTTAAGTAATCCAGGTAAAGTGCTCCACCAGATGGTGGTATTTTGGGGAAATTAAATTGGCAACCTCATTCAGACAACAAGGCCAGTTCCTTAATCAATACAGCAGCGGTCCCCAGTGCTGGGCCTGCAGACAGCCTAGTGAGGCAGGTCAACTGTGCAATTGGCTATTAAGTAACAATGAACACCATTGGATCCTGGATTTGGACACTCCACGCACTATACTGACCTGCACCCTGCAAAGACAATGTAACACTGTGGAACGAGAAGCCGTTTGTTATTTTACACAATTATTGACTTCTCGTAGCAACTTTAACAAAGCCCTCCAGTTTCCATAATTAAAATAGCTTCTGTAATTATCGAACAGATGGAGGGAATCTTTTCTGAGGCCTAATTCTTAAGCATTGGATTTTCTTCAGCAATGACCTACATACATTTGCTCTCGCACTTTTATACATACTTATATAAAACAATTGTGCTGCTATGCTGCATTTATATGGTCATATCTGTGAGCAAATTGAAAATGCTGCATTATTCTGCTCACAGCAAGGTTGTGAATTGTATTCAGAGTAAACTGGCTCCTGTTCTAAAAAAATCCCACTTGAATACAGTCCTCAATAGGCCTTTACTTTGTCCTATAATTGAATTTTCACCGAACAATAAAAATGCTTACCATAACAAGTAATCAGAATGTTGGTTCATCATTTCCCACAATGCGTTGCACAGAGAGTAAAAGTACAGTCCAAAACCTGGAAGAGAAATCTAGTCCAAAGGTTATGCTGATTAAATCTTGGTACGTATCATGAATGTTAATAGCCCCTGAAATTGATGTTTTTGAAAGGTGCTCTCTGTCACATGCACAGCCCATTTGTTTGACTCGGTAGGGGACAGGAATTGCAATATGCAATCATGCTATCTTTTAGTGAAGAACAAGCCAGTCTTCAGTGTTTATCTTCATTTTTACGGCGTACTTTATTTTTAGCCATTTCAAAGCTCTAGAGTGGTCTATTCCAAAGGGAGTATTTCTGGACAGTTTCCAAGTCCAGAAATGTGGACTTCTGAGTGCCCTAGACAGAAAATATACAAATTACTTTCAAAAATGCATTTATTTAGTTCTTATCTTGAATGTATTTATTTATTTTGTAATAATACTAATAGTACTACTACTACTACTACTACTAATAATAATAATAATAATAGTAATAATAATAATAATAATAACAACAACAACAACAACAACAACAATAATAATAACAATAACAATAATACTAACATCATTAATAAGAAGAAGAATATGAATAAAGTCTGTTTTTCTCAAATGCAATGCACATTAGCTGAGTGAAATGTGACAGTTGAGCGTGAAACATTTTAATCTACCAGATCATCTTTAAAAAATGTACTGACACACAGAAAAAGACAGAGTTATGACTCATTGCGCACAATGCATACCAGGCAAGATTAGTAATCCCAGCCCACTGTCCTGCTTGAGAATAAAGGCAACATACACCTACAGTGCTTAAAATGAATTTTCAAGAACTAATATCACAAGCCTTGAGTATCTTAGATCTCAGTCACAGTGAAACTGTACACTATATCTGGGACACTTTCTCATGGTACAGGAGCATATGACTAATTTCAAACAGATGTACTGTTCTCAAGTAAACCCCAGCACATGGTACTGCTGTATATGTGAGATTTCCAGTGCATTTCAGGCTCCTATGCAAGAAACAAAAATAAAGCCTCTTTAATAAAATATCCAAGTGCTTCTGGAGTATTTTATTATTACATGGTAATAATCAAGAACCAAGGAATTGTCCACAAATAATACAGGGTTGACTGAAAAGGGTAGTGAGCAGATTTGTATCACTTTTTTTGATATCAAGTAGAGATACCATAGTTGATAACGATGAGTCAGCCTTCAGAGCTGAGGTAGTGGTTGTGGCGTGGTTTAGGAAGAATAACCTGGACCTGAATGTCTACAAAACTAAATAAAGTATTGTTTTTTTCAGGAGAGTTGCCATAAGACACACTCCCACGACTATAAATGGGGCAGCTGTTGAGACTGCACAAATGTGAGATTGCACACACCACACAGAAACAAAGTGCAATAAAACACAATACTCTTAGCTTTTATCACTGTGTTATAGAGTGTTTAAACAGGTTGCATCTACTCTACCATATAGGAGCATAAACACATACAAAACATTGTGAAGACTCACAGAGTTTCACCGCCCATTCACTGATGGAGTTTATACCAGTTGTTGTAGTAGAGAACAAACGCATCATCAGTGATTCCTCCCACCCTTCAAACAAGATTTTCCTCCCCATGCCATCAGGTAGAAGATAACACAGCATCTGGTCCAGAACGAAACATTTTCACATGGACACTAAATACAAAATAAGACTCTGAATGTTTGCACTATTATTTGCACTTGAAGTTTTATGAAATTTGACTTTTATATGCATTTATTTTATTTTTTAGACTTTTTTATTTTCTTTTTTCTTTAGTCTTTAGTCATATAACATATAATGTTTTGGTATTCATGGTTTTAATGCTTTTCACTTGTAAGTCACTTTAGATTAAAAGAGTCTGTTCGATGATGAAACAATGCAAATGTGTTTGTTTGTTGTTGTTGTTGTTGTTGCTGGTTTTTTCTCTGTTATGCTGTGTTGATGCTTGTGAGCAAGCATTACATTTTTCTCCACTTTTCTGCTTTAAACATGTGACACTATACCTTGACCTTAACCTAGTCGCAGTCGACAAAGTGTGCCAAATTAGAATTAAAACAACAACAACAATAATAATAAAATAATAATAATGAGCCTTGGAGCACACTGTACACTGTACTATTGTATGATATGCTGCTTGCTGTGTTGTTATGTTGAATCACGGGAAAGGAAGGCCTCTTAAAACACATGCTTGACGGCTATGTGTGAAAACACCAGTGTATCCTCCAACCAACACACACTCACACTCTTTCACACACATGCACACAAACAAACAAACACGCACGCCCACAGACACACACGCACACACATACACACTAGAATGAATACTAAGCCTTCTTGTCATATAATGGCCATGCACAAATAAACTTCAAAAGTTCCAAAATCCCTTTGAAATAGGAACATCTATGTTATTATGGAGAAATAATTGTGTCCACTTTCATCCTAGGCTAATTAGGATCCTTTTTGTGAAGTCATTTGTTTGATAGAAAGCAAGAGTGTCTGTGACCTTTAGTTCTTTAATCACATGTCCTTTGTTAAAAATTCTTTTGTAAATCAAATATTATTTCAATGAGTGCAGCTACCCAAGATGACACCCCTGACTCACCCAGCTCTAGTACCTTTCTGAGGACTCTATTTCTTTAACCTGACTCACCCAGCTCTAGTACCTTACCAAGATCTCTGTTCCTTTGACCTGACTCACCCAGCTCTAGTACCTTACCAAGATCTCTGTTCCTTTGACCTGACTCACCCAGCTCTAGTACCTTACCAAGATCTCTGTTCCTTTGACCTGACTCACCCAACGCTAGTACCATACCAAGATCTCTGTTCCTTTAACCTGACTCACCCAGCTCTAGTACCTTACCAAGATCTCTGTTCCTTTAACCTGACTCACCCAGCTCTAGTACCTTACCAAGATCTCTGTTCCTTTGACCTGACTCACCCAGCTCTAGTACCTTACCAAGATCTCTGTTCCTTTAACCGGTCTCACCTACCTCTAGTACCTTACTGAGTATTCTGTTTCTTTAACCTGTCTCACCTATTTCCAGTACATAACTGAGGACTGTTTCTTGAACCTGTCTCACCTTCCTCCAGTAACTTACTGAGGACTCTGTTTATTTAACCTGTCTAACCTACCTCTAGTACCTTACTGAGGTCTGCCTGGGACCATCAGGTGAGAATAATGTGTTAGCCAAGTTGTGTAGATGTCAGTGCGGATTGGCAATGTGACATGACCTGTTCATGAAATGAGTGCATGTTTCCCTTAAGGAATGCGTGTTATAAACTTCACAGACTGACAGTTGCTGATCTCTAACAGAAAAATGTACCAAGGTATTGCAAATCTTACATGACCAGGATCAGGTTGAGTGACATGTCATGACGTTAAAATTGCACTATGATCAAGTTTAAAACAATTTAAAAACATTCATAATTCATCCAGAAACTACACACAATTATTTTTAATAACATTGACTTCAAAATAATGAATTGTTGTTGAGAATGAATTGATGTATTCATTAACAATTTATTTGTATTACATTTCTTGAAATTTAATGACATAAACAGTGCTTATCAACTGGTAACTTTTGGTATCTTCAAAGAAGAATATATGTGTAAAATTTATATCTGAGATTTTGATCATTAGATTAATTTAATCTTTTATTTGTATACAATAACTTACTTTAGATATATCAATTATTGCTCTACGTCATGTCATTGTTATTGGTTATTAAATACATAATTGCTGTTGTGTGTTTATAATTTTGAGACTTTTTGTGTCGATTGCAGTGAACCATCACTGCAGCTGCATATCAACATGGTTTTCCAAAATGCCATCGTAACATGGGATTTGCGTGCAATTGTTTCGAACCAGTTCACTGTTTATGTTTCTCACTTTCTGTGTTACTGTGTAACTACCTGATTTGTCATCTCACAGTGATGGCTGCATATGTGATTGTCAAAACAAACAACCAAACTACATATATGACACCATGAAATTAAAGTTACACAAAATTAGACAAAAACTGTTTTCTAATTGTGTTCACTAGATTACATTCACTGGGCTTGATTTCAGGCTTCTGGATTTAGTTTTCTTGAGTTTGATCAAGCCCCCTGACCTTCCAGAGACCCTGTAGATTAGCTGAAGATTGCCAAAGCTTTTGGTAAGGCCAGTAAGAAACAAAGACATCAGTCAGCATTTGGCAGTCATTATATTACTGGCCCCTAAAGTCTGGGGAGAGAGGGCTGCTCTCAGACCTGGGGTCAGTCCGGGTTCACTCTGGAGTGGCCAGAACACAAACCTGGCCCAGTACTCTCCCACAGGTGGCTTAGGAATCCCTGTGCCATCTCAAATTCAGACACTGAGGAGGCTTAAATGCAATGTTAGTAACTCGCATAAAATCTCATTTAAAAACATATATTAAAATTGTCACTTTAGCGAGTGTTCCGATTTTTTTTCAGTGATTTTCAAGAATGTGAATGTGTACGTCTATTTCTAGACAGGAATTCAGTTTTATGAAGAATAAATAATTTGTATAGAGAACCTGGGAAGAAGTGTTCCGTTGGCCACAGAAATGCCAAAATGTATTCTATCACAAAGATGCCATAGTTCTGGGATTGCACTGTAGTTTGCCACATAGAGAGATACACAAAAACACAAAAGCAAATAAGTCTTCACCCTTCCACCTCACAGGTTCCGGGCAAAAGTAACAAACTCAAATAATGAAGACAGAGAAAATAACCTAAACCAAAACACGAACACACACATACCTTTTCAGTCTCCTTCCTCTTGGCTTGAGGCTGTCACTCGTTTGCTGGTGGGTTCATAGTCTCAGCCCCAAACCATGGAGAGGAGCACACTTTTAAGCACCTGGGCTGATTAGTTTACACAATCCAGGTGCGTGTTACTCTCTCCCCCAGTAGATGTTACAGAGACAGTCCGATACTCTACCAGACCGAATGTCAGTGGATTTTGTGATTAAAGGTTTTCGGGTTTTATTTCTTCATTGAAGCAACCTAAGTACTGTACCACTTTATCTCCCAAGCATGTGTGCTCCAAAGTAGAAAGGTATTTATGCTAATGCACATGCGTGCATGTATTTGTGTGTGCGTGTGTGTGGCTGAAGTATATGTTTGTATGTGGACCTGTATGTGTGTGATTGGATATGCCTATGTGTGTGTGCAGATTCACGCATGTGTGCTTATGTGTGTGTGTGTGTGTGTGTGCGCACAGGCTTGCTTGCCTGCATTTTTGTGTCTACATAGATATATTGTATGTATATTTGCATGTGTGTATGCATGTTAGATCAGTGAAGTGGTATCCTCTCTTACCAAAGCACTGTCCATTTTTCTTAAAGTTTTCTGTTTTGGTAAATTGTTCCTACAGGAGTGCAAATCTGTGTTTTACAAAAGGGCTGGATGGCATCAGGGATTCAAGTGTTTTTTTTCATGGGCACTGTTGCATCATGGGACAGCACCCTTGAGGTCCAGCGAAAGTAAATTTGTAATTGTGTGCATTGTTGGATTTAATGAGCGCTGAGGTAGAGTACCCTAAATGTTTTCTCTCCTATGTTGCGAAGGCTTTGGCGAGATTATTTGCCTATTGAATAGCCATAGTAAAGTGGTACCTTTGTGGAAAAGGATGTATGACATGCAATGAACTATGGGTAATTATCTGCATATAGTGCATTAACATGCATTATTGTGTGCTTTGTTCAGTTCACGGAGTACTCAAATTTCAAAGTTAGATTATAATTTATTAAAAAAATAGTGCAATAGTATGCTTATTTCTTTGTGTGATATATTGTGGAAAATGCACCGATTCTAATATTCTTATTTCAATATTATTTTATTCTGCTGTTGCTAATTTAATGGTATGTAGGCTGGTCCCTTGCATGTCGCATATATGTATTAATATTCATGAACCCATTTGAAATACGCTTGTTTCTTTTTCGACTATAATTGCTTCTAGCGAGACCAGGTTTAGTTGATTTAGGAACGAGTAGACTATATTTTGAATTGATTAATTTTCCCACATCGCAGTTAATGTATTACATCTCTTTTTGAGCAATGTCATTTGACCTTTTTCTAAAACAGACTGTCAACTCCCACAATGTGTGAAAGCCTTCAAGATAAAATGTGATGTTTTCTAAATATGTTTTGATAAAAACATCCCACACAGTTAGTTGGTACAAGTTTCAGTTGTGTACTTTCTTATTTTTTTCACTTAAATTAAACGTTCAACTGAAAGTCTTCCATAAACTCACAGTGTCCTCTGAACAGCCAGATTGAACAGCTTGTGTAAAAAAAGAAGAAGACATTTCTCAATTAAAGGTTTCCGAATGTGGTCATAGTGATGAACTATCCTTCTGATTTACATTCCAATCCACAGCGGCTGTTCATCACTAGCCTAAAACCTCAGAGAGCCAAATTTCTCTCTTCGAGGGTCATTTGAAGTGAGGCTAGCCTTAATCTGAAGCTGAATGGGCAAGAAAATTAGATAGCTGTTTGAGTTTGAAGGAGAGTGAGAGGTTTTGGGGGGGGGGGGGGTGAAATTCACTATAAATGAGATAACGGTGCTAGAAGTAGAGAACACCGACTCTTGAAAGCTTTTCGAAATTGGAAAAAACACGAGCAACTTAACTGGCCGACAGGTGCACAGAGATATCTCCTGTACAACTATTTTACTATGTGCCATTCTTACAAATACTCTGAGGGTGAGGGGTGTTCATTTGTGTAATCTTTGTAATTTGTGTAATCTTATTCTTAATTTCAATTAGTGTGGATTAATGACATTAATTAGGTCTGGCTTTACTATGACTCAGGCCTACGTTCAAATGGCATTCATAGATCAGTCAATTTACTTTAACTGGGATATTATCATCGAAGAAAGAACTTATGATCTCACTGATAATTAAAGTAAAATGGACAAATTAACGAGTCCATTTTATCTAAAAGTCACACGATACAGCATTATATGCATGTGCTATTCTCAGTACACATGATGTTAGCGTGATACTGTAGACAGCCAAACATTGAGAGTTAAACTCTTGTAGTGTAGATTGAGTGCATTTTAGCCACACTGGACTTAAAAGAAACTGATGGATTTTGCTGAACATTTCTGCGGTGTACACAGGACTTTATTAGTGCTGCTGTCATACTCATTGTGTGCTGAGTGCGTGCCAGTCATAAATAAAGGCAATAATTATTACTGTATTAATCCCCTACCCATTTTAAACTATATATAAAAGAATTCACTGCAATTACAGCCTGTTTGTACTTATACTCAAAACACATCCTAAACTCGGGTTATAGCTATACTCTACTCTCATGGAAATGGAACATAATGCTATATATTGCATCAATATATTATATCGATACAAGATCAATGTATTGCCAATAAGGTCAGAAGATCGACTTGTTTTAATCAGGAGCTGAAGAAGAAGTTGCCATTTCAGATACAAGACAGAGTCAGGGACTCCATTTTAAAATCTCTGACGAAGCAGGAAGCAGTAGGCAGAGGGAGAATGTTGGCGGTTTATTTGGGTTGTCATGGTGGCAGTGGAAGCTGGATTGAACCCTGGCTGTGTAAGGATGTGGGAGAGGTCTGGAGACGTCCAGTCACTCAGCAGATTTGTTTATTCAGATTCAAATCCAAAATTGTTATAAATCATGAGAGAAGACCACCCTCTGTACTATAATTCAGTAGTGATACTGAACCCGTTTGGTTTATTTTTTTAACAAGGCCAAGCCTCTTGGTGCTTTGATTGAATTGCCCCCATGTCTGCATTCCAGAAGAGGACACGGTTGTCAAAATAAGAGAAAAGAAACTTTGATGTGTGCAAACCGTGCTTTAGTCATTGATGTACGTGCATGTCAGACTACATAATATTATCGGCCTTCAAGTTGCATATTCAGTCGTTCTTCGGCAGAAATAATCAAATCATTTAAATGCATCCAAATGATTCTTTGCGTACAGGGAGGATAGATGAGAGGTGATTTATTTACTTGCTTTATAGGTTCGTCTTTCCCTAGGACTGAAATCATATTAAGGGACAGGACGGCATGCTCATCTGTTTGCTTGGATTGAATCAGAGCACTGGGGCTTTCTGCATTAGTTACTGCTGTTCTGAGTCAGGTGACCTTTAGGACAAGCTCCTGAAAAATGAGTCACCGCAATCTGATTAGAGAACCCATTTCCTACTGGACGGGAACCATTTCACTCAGGTAGGACTAGGGAGTGTCTGACTTGATGACAGAATTTTTGCAAAGGAAAGCATATATTTTCTTTCTTGGGAGTATCAATAGTATGTTATTCCACAGGACAGTGAGGTCCATAAGTCTTGGGACAAATACACATTTTTTCCTGATTTGCCAAACAATTGGTTAAAGTGTGGATATTCAGCTTTTATAAAATAATATTTTTAGACATTTTAGTTTCACCATGTGGAAATTGCAACACTTTTTCTACAGCCTCATTTCAGGATATAATATGTTGTGTGTTCAGAGATGCTTTTCTGCATACCACTGCTGTAATTTGCGTTCCTGTCACCTTCCTATCAGCTTTGAGCCAGGTCATTCTCCTCTGACCTCTCTCTTTTTGGTTGTTTTTTTTGCACCATTCTCTCTCGAGACTAGTTTGCATGAAAATCCCAAGAGATCAGAAGTTTCAGAGATACTCAAACCACCCTATCTGCCACCAACAATCATTCCATGCTCAAAGTCACTTAGATACATTTTTTTCCCCATTCTGATGGTTGATGTGAACAATCGCTAAGTGGTCATGTTTGAAAAACAGGAGAGCTGTTTAATAGAAAGGTCTTTTTCAACCCCCTGCCCCCAGAATACACCCCAACTATGAGTGAGTTGGTCTGGCATGTTTTGTTTTTGGAAATAAATACATTGGCTTAATGCACGCTGACATAATTTATTTCCCTTTTTAGCTCAATTATTGTCACTTAGTGACAATAATTGTCACTAAGTTCATCTGAGGGGCAGCATAGTCTGCTGAAACATTTGTTACAGATTAGGCCCAGCATGCTTTGCATTTCACAACAAGAGATAGATAACCATGATGATACAGTTTACATTTACTTACCAGCCACACAGCCAAGAAAGACTGTGTTTGTCTGTCAGCCCACTGGCTGCCATAATGGATAATGTGCAAAAATTGACTTGCAACTGAAAGAGTTATTAATACAAATAGAGTACATGTTATCTGTACTGAAAATAGTTAAATAAACACTGTTGGAGAATACTTTGCTTGGTGTCAGACATATGACTGTTCAGCATTTACCAGAACCAAGCCATTTTTTTATGAATTCAATGGATAATGCATTTTTAAGTGTTCTATGGAAGAGTATCTGTGTATCAGAATCAGAATCAGAATCAGAATGCAGAAATCTGAGTATCATGACTTAATTAATATTTTAAATATAGGCTTAAATATGCTGTAGATCCGGCTCCACCAGACACTTGACAAACATCAGCAGAAAAACAAGCATCATATGGCACTTGAAGATATAGAACACAGTGGGTATATTAGCCCTCTAAGATTCAGATGCAAATTACTTTGTGGGCAGACATAGACAGCAAGCAGCCATTTTCCTTATTGAAGATTGTGGGCGAGCTACAAAACCTGTTGATGAGGGCCATGAAATTGTATATATTTACAGAGGGAAAGCCTTCAATGTTTTGAAGTTACACAATTATGGGAGAGCCAAGCCAAAAGAGTTAGGTAAGTAGAAGAAAGAAATTGATTAGGTTGCAAAGCTAAATCATAGATTAAATTTGAGATGATTTTTTTCATATTTGTTATTCATTTTTGGTTTCATAACTATCAAAAATATATACCAAACTATTAGTCCTATAAAAGGGTCAATATTTCAAAGACTATTTGCTGCACACACATTGTTGAAGACTTAAATTAGCAAAGAGGCTTGTACCATCCAGAAATTTGAAACATAACTAATTTATGTCAGAGCATGTACATACAGTGTACACAAAAGTTAAATTAAAATACCAAAAAATTACAAAATGCCTTATCACATTTAGCATAGAATATCTAAATTTCTAAGTCAATGACCAACCCAGAACTACTTTATATTTGTCTGCAAACTTGATGTCAACTTGTTTATAAAATCTGGTAAAGATATCAACAAGCATTCAAATACCACATGAATGATCAGAAAAGCTTATTTTTCTATTAAAACAGATTTTTTGATACAAAATGTAAAGAAAATTAACCTTCACATGTGTTGCATATTCATATATGAGAGTATGTTTTTCTAAAGCGTGCCTAAAGTTTCATATGACATGGGTTGGATTTTAGGAGGCAAACAAACATTAAACTATTTACAATATCGGAATATAAACAGCCCGAAAGCACTATGATGTCTGCTTTACCACCAAACTTTAACCGATACACACGCAAAGTAAAACGGCGTATTGACGTATCCTATCGTAATGTATGCACAACAGCCAGATACATACCCCCAGGATAAGCTAAAAATATATTTTTACGTTGTGGTGAAAGCTTAGTGGACTCTGATTTATGCTGGTCAAAGATTTGCCTGCTACACAAACATGATACTCATATGATGGTTACTCATGTCTGTATATTCATTCTGCCATGGAAATGCAGCGATATTCCTAATCCGTCACCTGAATATGACACATTATACCTTGTTGGAAAGGGTAGGAAACCCGGTACAAGAAGCTTACCATGTTTTACATTGGTACTGAAATGACCTAGTAATGCATTTACGCAACAATAAGAAATAGTTCAAGACAACATTCGCTTTGGTATAGTCCTGGCAAATATATTGTTTTCTCTATAATGGCTGAACGGATCACGCAATAAACAATGTTAGTCAGAAAACAGTTGTAGCTTCATAACCAGGTGGGATATTTGGTTCCATAAATATGTCTGTATCGAATAATTTGCAATACAAACTTATATTTCTACCGTACCTGAAATTTGTCGGCTGGACGTGCAATAAAAGTGAGCTAAGAAAAAATGGGTTGATTCATGTGACTTCTGAATTGTATTTTTGTTATTATATTTTTTAGAATTTTTTTGATGTAGAGTAATGGCATCAAGGATTGTTAGAATATTTATTGCCCTGCTTTGCAAATAAGAGGCTGATAAGCATCTAAACTGCTGTTGTCACTAGCAGAGAGTCTTTTTAACATTCTAGCATTGCTGTTTTACAATTATGTCACAGTTTTTCATATTATATAAATATGAACACAACAATAATTTGGGACGTCGATGACTCAGCCACAAGGCGGCAAAGTTGATAGTGCTTAACTAAAATGTAATATTGAAACATATGTCCTGAAATATTTGCCCAGTCTCATCAAATTATGTACTTTAATGTAAGTAACATGTTACCATGAATACATTCACAGAGTAAAAGAAGGAGATTTGGGAAAGAACAAGGCCTGAACCCCCAAATAGCAAGCAGGTAAAAAACACACAAGCAGTGGTAAGAAAAAAATTCAGCAATCAGAAGAAATCTTAAAAGGAACCTGGCCATAGAATACTCCAAACCCTTTAAACCATTACACTTAAACAGTGAAATCTGATCATCAGTAACAGGCAGCCAATGACAAGTTGTCAGCACTGAGCGATATCCACATTTCTTAGTTTCAGTATGAAGCCTAGCTGCTGCATTAAGCAACAACCATTACAGTAATCCAGCCAATAGGATAGGATGGTATGAACCATTACAGTAATCCAGCCAATAGGATAGGATGGTATGAACCATTACAGTAATCCAGCCGATAGGATGGTATGAACCATTACAGTAATCCAGCCAATAGGATAGGATGGTATGAACCATTACAGTAATCCAGCCAATAGGATAGGATGGTATGAACCATGACAGTAATCCAGCCAATAGGATAGGATGGTATGAACCATTACAGTAATCCAGCCAATAGGATAGGATGGTATGAACCATTACAGTAATCCAGCCAATAGGATAGGATGGTATGAACTATTACAGTAATCCAGCCAATAGGATAGGATGGTATGAACCATTTTTTCAGCATCAAGCAGGGACAACATCGTCCATAATTTAGGTAGATTCCTCAGGAGGAAGGAGGCCACTCTTGTGAAATTATTAATGTGGCCTTGAAAGGAGAGATCTGAATCAATAGTTACAGCTGTATTGGTGGAGACAGAGAAGCCATCTAAATTTAAAGAAAAGAGATACAGCCACTGTGACAGATCATTCATGACTAAGGCACGGGCTGTCTCAATGCGATGGTGCTTCCTGAACCCAGACTGAAACTTCTCATCCTCTCATACACATGGTGAGAGAGAAAATAAAAAAGGACACGAAAACCTAGCTTGTTTGTGTGCTATCTTCCAGCCCTTTTTTATTTTATATGGTGCCATTGGAGCTACTAAAGCCTGCGGTTAAAATTAACAGTCATTTTTTTCAACCCGTGGCTCCACTCTGGACCATGACACATAAAAACGGGGAAAAGCCCCAAACCTTAATCTTGCGCTGTGTTATAATAAAGTGACACTTTTGCTTGAGAAAAAGTCTCAACCCAGCCTGTTGCAAAACTGCAGCAGCCATTTAACTATTGTTATTTTGACATTGAATAGCACTGTCTCTGAAGATGACATGGTGATTTACATCAAAACCTGGGGTAGATGGCTCACATTCTGCTGCCAGGGAACTTCTTGGACACAAAGTAATACATGGGTAAAACTGCAGCCTGTTCTCTGACCAGCTCTGATGCTAAAATACAACCATTTAATAATTCAACACTACTGAAAGCGGTCCCATCGTTATTAAATTTCTCATAGGCTTTAATTGGACAAACATATTAGAAAGGTCTTTGTTGTGTCAATTAGTTGATTAAGCAGCCTCCGTTCTCTGCATTTCTGAAACCTGATCAGTTTTTAAATGGATTTGTGTACGCAGCAAACTGGCCCGCCCAATGGAACATTTTCAATTAAATGTCACCGTGTTGAGTGACAGGAACTATTTGATAGGGCTTTTAGTCTAATTGCATGCATTTCATTAAGGGATTCATTTATCTGGAGAATTAATCAGTTTGGAAATAAGCTGAATTAGATCAGGTAGGGTCCTGCAGTCATTAAATACATTTAATTATTGTTCTGAGGGAAAATACAAAAACTGCCTACAATGTTTGGGAGAGCATAAAATAGTGTTGTCCAATGGTTTGTGTGTACACATATTTGTGTTGTATATGTGTATGTGCACATGCATGTGTATACACACTTCATTAGCAACACTATACTAATGCTAGGTAGGGCCTTGCTCTCAAAACAGCCTCAATTTTTTGTGGCGTGGATTCCACAATATGTTGAAAAGATTCCTTTGAGATTATGTTCCATGTTGACACGATTGCATCGCGTAATTTCTGCTCTGATTTGTCAACTGCACATTCATGCTGCAAATCTCCTATATATCTCCTCTATTCAGATACGGTGACTGGGAAGGCCACTGAAGAACATTGAACTCATTGTCATGTTCATGAAACCAGTTTGAGAATTTTTTTTTTGCTGTGTGACATTATGCATTATCATGCTGGAAGAAGCCATTAGAAAATGGGTACATTGTGGCCATGAAGGGATGCAAATGGCCAGCAACAATACTCAAATAGGCTGTGGCATTCAAGCGATGATTGATTGGTATTAATGGGCCCACAGTGTGCCAAGAAAACATTCCCCACACCATTACACCACTGCCACCAGCCTGGACTGTTGACACAAGGCAAAATTCATCAGACCAGGCTACACTTTTCCAGTCTTCAGCAGTCCAGTTTTGGTGAGCCTGTGCCCACTGCAGTCTCAGTTTTCTGTTCTTGGCTGACAGAAATGGAACCTGTCGTGTCCTACTGATGTTGTAGCCCATCAGGCTTAAGGTTTGATGTGTTGTGCATTCAGAGATGCTTTTCTGCTCACCACAATTGTACAGAGTGGTTATCTGAGTTACCATAGCCTTTCTGTCAGCTCGAGCCGGTCTGGCCATTCTCCGTTGACCTCTCACATCAACAAGGGGTTTCATTCCGTAGAACTGCCACTCACTGGATGTTTTTGTTTTCTGCACTATTCTGAGTAAACTCTAAAGACTGTTGTGCGTGAAAATCCCAGGAGATCAGCAGTTACAGAAATATTAATACCAGCCCACCTGGCACCAACTATCATGCCACGGTAGAAATCACAGAGATCCCATTTTTTCCGCATTCTGATGGTTGATGTGAACATTAACTGAAGCTCCTGACCCGTATCTGCATGATTTTATGCATTACACCACCATTGGCTGATTAGATAATCGCGTGAATAAGTAGTGCTCAGAGAGGGTATACTTGTGTTCAGATTTATACTGTGGGAAATTTCTGTATCATAAGGATCCCACAGAATAAATAACAACATGCGAGACAAGAATGACTAAATATAACAAGAGAAAACAAACTGTGACACCAGCCTAATCCTGTTACTGCAGAGTAAGAACAAAGCCCCATAGTGCTTAGATTGAATGTGCCCCTAAAAGCAGATGATTGGAGAATGTGCCCAACACAATGCTGCCTTTCTGAAAGATAGACAAAAAAACCCAGCACTCATTTCTGAGAGGGGGAGGGGGAGGGGGAGGGGGAGAGAGAGAGGGAGAGAGAGAGAGAGAGAGAGAGAGGGAGAGAGAGAGAGATATGGGGAGGGCAGGACAGAGAGATGTGTGAGACAGAGCAAGGGGGAGAGAGCAAATGAGAGTGTAAAGGGGGGAGAGGGGAGAGAGCAATGCAAGTGAGAAGAAGAAGAAAAGTGAGAAAAGCATGAGCAAATACAATAAGTGAGAGAAGAGAGTGAGAGGGAGAGAGAGAGAGGAATGTTTTTGGGGAGGGTTGTAGGGACATTTTACTGATGTGACCAAGGTCATACAGTACATAAGCTTTTCAGAAAAGGTGTGCATTCTTTCCAAGACAATGACTGTCTTCAGCAAAAAATAAACCATGGCTTAGCAAAGATGTTAAAACCCTGTGTAAAGAGAAGAAGGAAGGCTTCAGGAATGGGGATGGGAAATCATTTTAAATGGGCAATTATGAGTTTCAGGGGGCTGTAAAGAATGTTAAGGATAAATACCAGCAAAAAATAGTGAGCAAACTTCAGCCAAAGGATAGCCAGGGTATTTGGACAGGCCTTCAGCAAATAACAAATAATTAGACTGAGCATACAGACAATGGTCCTATCTCCCTGATAAATGAACTGGATTTGATAAAAATGACAGGGGATCAATGTTGATTTTAAACTAGTGCAGCAATTTCAGAGCCACCTTCTGCTATTAACCCTTGTGTTGTAAAAAAATGACCCGGCACTATGTTTAAGAGCAGAGAAAACCCCCTAAATGATCCCTCTTTCAGGATGGCTGCAGGGCCAATTAAGATCTCCAGCCACTCTGGCCTTGTGCTCAGCAGTTAGCCTCTGTTTGTACTGACATTTTAATTGGTCTCAAAAAAGTGCATAGTTCCTGCATGTTTTAGGTCAGCCATTATAAAAGAAATGCACTGCAAACTGACAAATGACTACAGGCCAGTCTCTCAAACTACTGTTGTTATTAAAGGTATAATAGGTAAGATTTTCGTGTTAAAATATTTTTACAAGACCATTATAAATCCCTTCCTATCATTGAAAAATGCTCACTGACATGTTGACTAAGGTTTTTCTCAACCCATTTCAGTTTGCATACCAGCGCAAGAGGTCAGTAAATAGGTCAGTAAATGATGCTTTGTGTCTGTCCACCCTGTACCGTCATGTAGCCCTTCACAGCTGGGGGTCTGTTCATTGGCTACAGCTCTGCTCTGTATTTACCTCTTGGCATGAGTCGGTCATTGTGTCACTGAATGTAGAATTTTTTGATAGACAGGAACAGGTGGTGAAGATGGGTGATAGGCTATCAAAGCTTATGATTCTTAACAGGAGGGCTCTGTCCTCTGTTCTTTGTATGCCAATGACTGTGGGTCGCCCTCTGAATCAGTTAAAATGTTTCACTGGTTCAGCTGAGGGCGGCACGGATGGTGCAGTGGGTAGCACTGCCGCCTCACAGCAAGGAGGTCCTGGGTTCGAATCCCCGTCTCTGTGCGGAGTTTGCATGTTCTCCCCGTGTCTGCGTGGGTTTCCTCCGGGTACTCCGGTTTCCTCCCACAGTCCAAAGACATGCACGTTAGGCTGATTGGAGAGTCTAAATTGCCCGTAGGTATGAGTGTGTGAGTGAATGGTGTGTGTGCCCTGAGATAGACTGGCGACCTGTCCAGGGTGTATTCCTGCCTTTCGCCCAATGTATGCTGGGATAGGCTCCAGCCCCCCTGCGACCCTGATCAGGATAAGCGGGTTCAGATAATGGATGGATGGATGGATGGTTCAGCTGATGACTCAACAGTGGTCAGTGAAGAAGAAAACACTCACCCTAGTGGAGTGAGTGGTGTACAATGAATAACCTTTGCTTAACATTATGAACTTATAATGGATTTTAGGAAGAGTATGAGGTTCCTCCCACCAGGTGTGATCAATAATCAGATTGAGGAGAGCGTGGACACGTTGAGTTTCTTTGGACTACCGTCTCCCACACATTGAAGTGGCATGCCAACTCTTATTATTAAGAAAACAAATCAGAGACTTCCTGCGCCAGCTTAAAATGTTTGAAATGACTGAGGAGGCAATGGGCCTCATACAAGAACCATGTGTATGAACATATTTGTTCTTAAATTGTTCCTACAGAGCTTTCTGTCACTGTCTCATTGAAATACACTGAATTTCCGGTTTGCCATCGACTGCATACCACTTCCATGTGAACGCCGCATAATTGTTAGCCTAATGCACGTGCTATTTAGAGTAAGCATTCTTTTATTCAGGTGCAAGCACTTAAGAGAGGTTACATCCGTATTTGATTCCCTGTTTAGTATTGTGTATTGTGTATCGCATTGTAGTTATATTTAATAATGTGATAGGGGCAGGGGTGACATTGTCATGGTAATGGATGGGCAATATTTCAGATGTGTTTGCAGGTTTTAGGGATAATGTGTGGGCAGATGTGCACGTGGGTATACAGTGAGAGCTGCTGTGAAATTAGATGGGTGTGTATGTGCGTAGTGGGATGGTGTGGGTGTGTGCTTTTTTGTAGCGTATACTGTAACATGCATGTTAAATGAAACAACTTGATGCATTTACCTGTGATGCGTGTGTGTGTTTTTAACGAGCTGGACCAAATTCCTCTCAGCTGTGTTGATGGCGATAAACTATTTAATCTTGAATGTTGAGAGAGAGATGAGAGAATGAGAGAGAGAGAGAGAGAGAAAGAGAGGGAAAGGGGAGAGAGAGGGGGAGGAGAGAGAGGATGAATCTCACACCCTTCAAAATATTGGCGGAGCGCCTGATTACCATCTGATAAATCCAACCTCATTTGGACTGGTATGACGGCAGAGCCTGAATTCATATGTTCAGAACATTCAGGGCTGATTACTGTCAGTGTGTTGGCTCCCTTTCCCTGGTCCCAGGCCCAGAACAGTGTACTACACACACCATCTCCTTCCCTAACAGCAGTGCGGAGGTGAGAGGGTATTAGGAGGATGCTAGCACAGTGAGGATATCCCCAGCATGTCTCTGGAACAGGCCGCTGCCAAAAGCGGGCGCCCAAATATGGCTTTTGTTTCCCTTCCAGAATGACTGCAACCCTTGACGGAGTGCCACTCTTGGCAGACATTTTGGGGGATTGTTTCAGAGCCAGGAATGCCTCGGGAAAATGTACGAAACTGAGGGCCCACTGACACATTTATAGCGCTGATACATTTTAATTTTGTTCATATTTTACGTTAATATTTACAGTAGCTTATATAACACTATTTACCCTCACATAATAGCATATACTGTAAATATATGTATATATTTTTCAGAGTGCATGTGAGTGGCAGTGTGATTGGGGAACTGGGCCTCTACCCTGAAGGTTGTGCAGTAGGTTCAGTTCCCAGGTAGGACAGTGACACTGAGCCAGGGGCTTCAATTGCACCTACCCACCACTTCCAATGAGCAACAGTGTTCCCCAAACTGCCCAACAGTGACAGCACATCACACACACACACACACACACACACACACACACACACACAAACATACACACACACATACAGTATGTACGCATGCATGTACACACCCACACACACTACATCAAAACGAATAATAATAATATTAATAATAACAGACCCAATGTTCGAATGTATTGAATGTTAGCTCGCTGAATTCCAAAATTCTGACTGATTAAGAATAGTTGAAATCTGAAATCAGCACAATAAAAATGGCCCAGTTTGGCAGCCCTGGAAGAGTTGGAGCTCAGAGTTGGCTTCCTTGGCGGGATTCTGCTGCCTGTGCTTTTTCCTGCAGGTGCTCAGTGTCCTCTCTAAATTTCCAACCCTGTCGACAGACCACTGACGTGTGAGTAACACAATGGGACAGGGAGAAGAAAGTAAATAAATCACAAGCACCAATGAGCTGGATATTCTGGTGAACGGTCAACTCCTAAAAAAAGAAAAGGCTTCAAATTGACTCAGAATGGTAGACAGTAATATTCTTGCTGCTGTGCTTGTTTTATTTACATCAAACATGAAAGTGCAGAGTAAGGTGTTGATAGCTTCACCTGCCCCTGTTCTACTTTTTTCTTTTTTTAACTTCTAGTTTGAGTCTATCCTTCCTGTTTGACTATGGTTGTCACCACATATAGACCTTTTGTTTATTTATTAATTATTAATTTCTCATTTCCCTTCTTTGTCAGAACACTGGTCTCAGGCCCAGAACAGTGTACTACACACACACCATCTCTTTCCCTAACACCAGGGCGGAGGTGAGAGATATAAACATTTGGTATAAGCATTGTCATTTTTCACAGAAAATGTTTATACCAAAAACCTGTTACTGTTTGGGGGGGATTGTCTGTCAATGTCCAACAGCATAATACGTAAGGCAACTTCAGTTCTGCCTGTGGTGCAGATCGCCGATTTGCAGGGGACTTCTGCCACTCAAGGGTCTCTGCAGGGTGGGCAGACAACCCTTTTGGATGGGCACTGCTCACCCATAGCCCACCTGTAGCCACATGCCTGTACAACCGCTATAGATCTTAACACACAGAACCCCAGGTTTTCTACACTTATTCATTATGATCTTTAGGTCTCATTGTCATTGGTTTTCATAGACATTCGATGTTTTAATACATTAAATCCGACACCGCAAGCCTTTTTTATAGTTTTCTTTTATAATCCCAACACAAGGGTTCCTGGATGCCCAACAGCAGCTGCAGAGGGAATATTCCGGAGCCCCACAGCTCACGGACAGAGGGGCGAGGCTGACCTGCCGTGATTGGTCACTCTGTTTATTTCTCCATGATGGGATTGGCTGCTCTGTTTATTTCACAGTTCACACAGACCCATGCCTGTGAATCCTGCCTCCCAACCAGATTCCAGCGACGTATACATTTGCAGTCAGACACAACCTAAGGTGGTGAGGACACACATGGACACACACACACGCATACACATGTAAGCACATAGATACACACACATAAATACACACACACACACGCATACACATGTAAACACATAGATACACACACACGGACAGACACACACACATACGCATACACATGTAAACACATAGATACACACACACATGGACAGACACACACATACACACACACATACACATGTGAACACATAGATACACACATGGTCAGACACACACACACACACAAACACACGCATACACATGTGAACACATAGATACACACATGGACAGACACACACACACACACACACACACGCATACACATGTGAACACATAGATACACACACACGGACAGACACACACACACACGCACACACATTGTCTTTGATGATAGCTCCTGCTGAATGGGTGCGGGGGGGTTGACTTTGCGAGGGGGGGAATCCCTGCCATTTTCCACCCAACACCTCATAATTACTGCTCTGCTGTCAGCCTCGGGCTCCTCAGCATGACAGCCCCTAGTGTCAGACTTGTTTAAAAGACTTGCAGAATATCCTTCCAGGCCTCTAGTCTAAAACTACGAGTGCCTAGCAGAATATACAATAAGTGCACCATTTTTACTAGTTAAAACCCATAGAGCGGCCGTAAGTTCACTCTGAAAATCCGCCCTGATTTCAGCACTCTGCGGTGAGCTTCATAGAGTACACAGAAACCTGTTCGTTTATAAACCCTAATAACCTCTTCAGCCGTTTTGTTGATCGGAATGACCAGATGCTTGGATATAGCGCTTCTCCAGCCGCAGTGTCCAGTGTGCACGGCGAGCACTCCCAGGCTGGCACGCTCGGAGCTTCCTAATGGGAAAATGCTCTGAACACTCAGGGCACTCGAAGTGCACTCAGGAGAGCTCGCTGAGAGCTAATAAAAGAATGCACCCTATATTATTTTGTATTCAACAGACACTCTGATCCAGATTTTGCTTACGCACACACAGATACACACACACCGCGCTGTCAATAATTTTTCCGTATTAGGACTTCAGAAAGTTCAGTTTTCTGTTTGCCATGTGGCAGTCGGTATTGGCTTGTGGTACTCCAAGGGTTATAGAAGTCATCACAGATATATCCTTGTCTAACTTGGGGTACCCCCTTTGTCAGGCTAGGGGTTGCAAGGCAGAAACTTTAGAAGCAACCTTGGTCATTCTAAATACAGAGGGCTGAAGACAGCTGTACCAAACTGCAGGTTATATTTTCCGTTGTAGCCCAGCAACACATTTCATGGGACTAGACCCCACTCAGGAGTTGGGTTCCATAACCTGGATCCACAGCGTCATTGGCTGGCAGGAAGCTCTTCTCAAAACATCAGGAAGTTGAAGAAAGACATTTCTTGTGCATTAAATTAAATTAAATTCTATTTGAATAATGCTTATTACAGAAGACTTTCACAAAGACCCTTTACAGTGTAACAAAAGGGCAAACACCATGCCAGAGCCCCAAAAGAGCAAGTAAAAAAACTCCCCAGTAGAGAGAAAAATAACATTCAAGCAATATCTGCACAGTTGGGGGAATTTCTTTTAATGATAATAAAAGTAAGCTTGAAATGAAATGAATCAAAATGAACCAAACGGAATTTGAATTTGAAGCATCATAAGAAGGTTTATGATGCTTACTTTCTCCATGAGGCGAACAGATAATGTTTGGATGTGGAGACAAGCTTACATGTTAGAGCAGCACTAGTTTCCACAATATGACATATACTGTACATACAGTGAGTGAAACGGATCTTTCGGGGGAATCTTTGAAGGGGGGGGGTTGATTTGTCTGAGGTCAAATTAGAAGGGGGGTGCCAAATGAGGATACACGCCATTGTGCTAAAAGGATATTGATTGGAGGGGAACAGAAAATTGACAGACATTTGATCGACATACATGCCTACTGGTACACAATGACGTAAAATCTTGTTTTCCAGGAAGTGGATGGAAACAAAAAGTTCAGTGTGAAAATACACTAGAGGAAGGGTTACTGTTTTCTCCACAAAAACAGCTTGGCAAGTTCAACAATCAAAAATAACTCAAGGGCAAATTGTGTTTGCTGAGAAAGAAAGTCACCCTGGCATTTATTTGAAAGTCAAAGTTAAGCATAGATGTTGAGTGTAGCCAGCCAATAATCATTTACTTCTGCAAGGTCTTCCTCTATACAGTTATGTGCTAAGTATCTGACCTTTGGACATATGAACCAGGTGACTTGGCATTTATAGAAGGTCATTCATATACAGTAGTATAGTTATATCCAGACCTTTGAGTTTTCTCCCACTAAGAATGGTCATTTTTAAATTGAACTATATTGCCCATTACAGGAGAGTTGTCATTTTCCTTCTTTCTGACCAATGTTGGAAATGTTATTAAAGGGGGCTGGCTTATATTTCATCAGCTCACTTTATTTATTTATTAATACATTTGTTTGCTTGATGCCCAATGTGAGGCTGATCATGTCAAAGTTCTACCCTACTTTGGACTGAACAACCCTTTGGAACTGCAGCCATTATATTGCATTGCAAGTCATTTGGTTGATGCTTTTATCCAAAGCGACTTACAAGTTGATTAGACTAAGCAGGACACAACCCTCACCTGGAGCAATGCAGGGTTAAGGGCCTTGCTCAAGGGCCCAACAGCTGTGTGGATCTTATTGCAGCTATACTGGGGATTGAACCGCCGTCCTTGCGTGTCCCAGTCATGTACCTTAACCACTACGCTAGAGGCTGCCCTGTACTGGCATTGTCTGTATGGGTGTGAGACCGTGGGGCTCATCCATTAACCACAGCCCGGTGCCTTAACCAAATGAGCCACCCAGCATCTCCCCACAGGTTTTACCCACCTGTCCTTTTCTCAAACCTGGATTTAAAAGACAGGCAGCACACAAACCCCACACTGAACCGCACTCCCAGAGAGCAAAGCTAAAGCTATTAGTTTCATTCGCTAGGACAGCTTTAGCTTCACCGAATCACCCCGTTCCCAGCCAGTGAAGCTCTGTGCTCGCTCAAAACACAAAGGCCTGGCTCCATTCAAGAAAACATGCTGAAGGACGGGAAAACACAAAAAGCACCTTTTCTTATTTCCACAAAGATATTTCCAACTTCAAAAGGCCAGAATAATCATCGCTCGTACGACGCATACTGCAATTATTCCAATAACCATTTTCTGAAAGATCCCCCTTCAGCATACTGCCGTAGCTAAAGCGTTTAAATGCTGGCTCGTTTTAAGCAAAAATAAACAACTTTTAATCTTTCATGTCACTGTGACTGATAAGCTAATGTATTCTGTTTTGACATGATCATTGAAAGAAGAGCTTTGAGTCTCAGATAAAGCATTTTTTTAAAAATGGGTTTCCACCTTTTTCAAGAGCTTCTGCTTCAGACAGATTCATTAACGTTAAGGTCTGATGATCAAACAAACAGCTGGCTTTAAAGTTTATCTGTGAAATCAACAAATATACAGCACACCAACCAAGCATGCTCATAAGCTGTCAATCATCTTCAAAGAAATAAATGATACATGGTCAGGAGGTTTCACGGCCTAAAGATTTCATTTATAAGAAGGCACAAAAATGCAGTAGAGGACATATATTTCTTAGAATTAGAAAAATGTGGCCTACTTTTTTTTTTTAAATTACTGTGGTTCGTACTTATACCAAACCATTGGGCTATCGGATATTGATATACTGGGTGAATTATTTTGATCAGGTCAGGATATGGCAGCAGTAATAAGCAGCAAAGTCTTAAGTTTTCTTAAAGCTGGCCTTTATCTGCTTGATAAGCTATGCCAGTGTGGGCTGTGCAGATTAAAACAGCCTCTTCAGTGACCCAACTTCAGAATCAATAAACGTCAAGCAGTACTTCTGGCCCGTGGAAGACACAGAGACATGGGATTTGCCTGCCAGGGCCGGATGAATGTAGCCTACAATATAACTGCCAAGTGCAGCAAATTTCAAAGGCTCTTCATTTTAACACCGCGATACAGTAGATTTCAGGCCCTGAATCTATCCAGTTCATGCTTTGCGTAAGCAACAACCTTAAGTGGTGTATTTTCTTTTTTTTCTTTTTTTTTGTTGTTGTTGTCAGGAACCACAAACAAGCCACAACAAGATTTCCTACAAATTAGTCTAAGTTAAAGACAAATCATTTTGTGATTAAATTTGAAACAGGCCATTGTGTTTATCAGATGTGGGAGTTTGCCTTTATGTAATACGACTGCAGGTTCATACATGGGTGGAGCTATCATGTTGTCACGTGTCACGTGTTTCACCAAGTACAATCATCCACTGTGGGGCTCGTTAAGGTTCATACTTTTTTTCATGCTATTTCATACTATTTTTACCTTATTAGTACATACTGTTTATACTATTAAAGACTCTTATTCTCAGTCCAAGCTTCTTTAGCAAAAATGGGCAATATTTTCAGCAGTACTTCCTGTAAATTACACTACTGGGTACATCATAATTAAAAAAGGGATAGCTTTTAGTGCAGTATACCAATTTAAAAGGCAAACTGACTCACCCATATTGCTTCTAATGTAATGCACACAAAATTGATGGCCCCAAATTAGGTTGCCGACAGATAATATGTTAATTGCTAGACTCCAAATAAGCAAATACTCTTCCAAAGGACTGCTAATGAATTAAGCCGATAAAAATAGCTCATAGGACTTAATCTTATTTTTCAGTAACTCCTCCAGTCAATAGTAGCATTTTTCATTTTACATTAAGCATTTATATCATTTAGATGCAAGCAGATATTTATGAGACCATCTAATTTTTATTTACTGAGCCCACCTCAGTTAATGTTCAATTATTCAAGCAGGAAATTCCTTCTATAATGTACAGTACTGCTGTGCAAAAGTCTTTTGATTTTCAATATATACATTTTGTCTAAGATATATATTTTTCTGCATGAGTGTCAGTAGAAAGGAGAAAATCAGAGATTGACAAATATCATTTAAAAAAATGTAATGTTAGTGAACAGCAGTTCTGCGTGGCAAAAACATGAAAGAATGAGAGAATTCAGCAGAGTAGGGCCAGACTGGTCAAAGCTGACAGGAAGGTGACAGTAACACAAATAACCACACATCACAACAATGGTATGCAGAAAAGCATGTCTGAACACACAATGCACCTAACCTCTAAGTGGATAGGCAACAGCAGCAAAAGACCCATAAGTAAAAAGTCCAAGAAATACTGTACCTAATAAAGTGCTCACTGAGTGTATTAGGTAATAGACTTGGCTCAAGGCTGTATGGGATTACCTGCAGAGCCAGAAGCCACAGCTAAAGCCTGCAGAAGAACCAGCTGATTTTCTTATAAAACTGCAGGACTGCAGTTTTAAAGGTGAAGGGTGGTCATAAAATATAATGATTTGATTTCATTTTTAACTGTTTACTGCTCGTTATAGTATTTTTTTTTACATTTACAAACTTTTAATTTCATTATTTTTGAAAGCATCTTCGCTTTACAGACATTGAACATTTGTGCGTTAGAACAGTTGCGAGTTAAGTTCCCAGGGTAGTGCTGCTATTGTATCCAAGCGCACGGTAATTTAATTTGTGAATAATTACAGTATACAGTAGCTGGGTAATACATTTCTCACTCTCCACCACTGCTGGTGTGTGTGTTGGAGAGTGAGAAAATGGCTGCCGTGCCTCACCCAGGTGGGGGCGACACATTGGTGAAGACTGAGGTGAGTTTCTGCTCCTTTCACAATGGAAGGCATGTGATGAAAGGCATAATCTGATGATTTAAATCTGAATTTCGTCTATTGAATTTCTTACCTTATATTTCTAAACATATTGAAAGATACAGATGTATGAATACAATTGGTTCATTTGTGTGTATGTATGTGTGTGTGTGTGTGTGTGTGAGTGAATCAACTGCATAATTTCAAATTTATGAAGCTTTAGTTGTGTAAGTAATCCTGGGTAATATTGAGTACATTTGATCCATCTTGGACTAATATATTGTTACTACAATCGACTGTCTAGACTATCATGGAAGCACTGACTTTTGGCAGACACATTTGACAGAACGAGTTCAAGATTGTGGAATGATAAAAAGTCTTTATTTAGCCTTCATAGCTAATTATTTATCATTGATCACTGATTCAAATGCTCAAAGAAAATCTCAATGTGTCATCAACCAAAAAATACAGTTATTATAACTGAATGAATTCTCTTTGACATGATTGCACAATTTAGCTGTCATTTTCCTATAAGAATATAAACAATAAGAATCACTCGTACCTGATTTTTCACCAGTTTCATTTTCACATCAACCTCTTTGCATGGACAGTTTAATGGCTGACTATAGAAATACATTCTTGTATGTAGTAAAAGAGTGCTGCTGATGTGAATATGGTATTACCACTTGCCAGGTTTTCTGGTTAAAGAGAGGAAGCTGAGCTGAAAGCCACTTTCAGTATTACAGCCATGCGATTATTGGCCGTAATCACCACAGTAAGTTGCCAGAAAAGTATCCCAATATAATAGGTAGGACAAGTCATTAAAATGCAGAGGAAACTGCATGTGTTCAAGACACGTTAAACGCTCTTCCCTTTAAAATAACAGCAGAGCCTTTTCAGAGAATTTTCTGTCTAGTGCGAAAGGACAAAAATGTGAAAATTGCCCATCTTTGATGTTTCCGTTTCGCCGCGCGTTGGGTTCTCCGCCGCAATAGTCTCACATTTTCCTGCCATCTGTACAAACGCGATACCTCTCTTCAGCACAATGGGCCGAGAATGGAAGTGCCTTTCCCAGTATAATCCCCCAATCCCTCAGACTCGCACTGTATCATGCAAATTGAGCCCAGTTTGAAGGGAATCCAGTGCCTACCATATGTCTGAGCAGTGCAACAACAACAATTTGCTATGCATGCATTGCACCGAGCTTATGGTAATAAGATAGTAAATTAGAAGTGGACGTTATTTGTCCTCTCTGCACGAGAAAGTCTCATAAATTTTCAACATTTATGAAAAAGACTAAAGCTCCACCACATGTCTTAAATGAGATTTTTAAATATTCATTTTAGATTTCTCCCCTCCAAGGGGTTATGCCTTATAGACGTTCTGGCACATATGTTCCACATCCTAACCAAGTGGGCTGCAGAACCATCATGTGAAATCCATTTTTTGTGGATTTTTTTTTTACTGTTGCTTACCAGTCTTGACTCCCCCTTTATCCTAATCAAATTACTGTTTATTTTATATTTGATGAAATTATATTCAGTCGTGTATATCTGACTAACTTTGAAATTACTTCAGAGTGACATTAGAGAAATGACACCGGGAGAGAGAGATGTATTTGTGTTAACGCATACAATTCTGCAGTACTGTTTTTAGAGGTAGTTACATGAGCCCCATAATAAGTGAATTTAGAAAAGGGCATCATTCATTGGCTTTGTTTAAACCAACCAGAAAGTGCTCCACAGCAACACAATGACTGGTTAAAATCAGCAGGTTGCTTTTAGTGGTAACTCCACCAATTTCTCCATGAAGATTAATTACCACTGTTTTTTCCCTTCACTCCCCTGATAGATAGCAATCGCATCGCAGTAACATGACTGTCGAGCTTATGCCCTGAAGATGGTCTTAACTCTGCCCATGAGCCAGTGTGTAGCAGCTGTTTATTTTTGCTCTGGCCCACAGCTACAGAGGATCAGACATTTCTTCTGTAATAGTTCACACACAGGCCTGTCCATAAGATACCACCAGCACTCTTAAGGCTACATCTAGGATCTCAGTTGACCCTAGATCAGCACGCCAGTTGTAAGACTACAGGCCCACATTTGCTCACCCTCTTGTAACATGACTAAATATTTGCCGCTGGGTAATTCTTTTTTCCAAAAATATAATCTGCTTTATAGTAAATGGTTATTGAAATAGTAATGCTGTTGCTAATATTCTCAGCAGATAATTTTCCTTTGACAAGGAACTTTCCTTTGTACTTATAGTGTGACTACCTGAGAACTGAACTGGGAATCTTTGAGAGACAAATGCTTGCAAAGCACAGACGAAGGACAAGCTTGCCGCATCCTCTGTATACAGCAACAGTGTTAGATGAGTCGTACAGTGCTTATAAAAAAATTCCAGTTATATTTTGAAGTCAACATTGTCAGCCATTTCACCATATAGATATAGTTTGGTTTGATTCCAAGGGGTTCCCAGAATTCATTATTTCAAAATAATAATTTTGTGTGCGTGTGTGAGAGTTTGTGTGAGTGAGAGTTTGTGTGAGTGTTAGTGAGAATATGTGTGAGTCAGCATGTGTGAAGTGTTTGTGTGTGATTGAGCATGTGTAAAGAGAGAAAGCAAGAAAGAGAGTGAGAGAGAGTGAGAGAGGGAGAGGGAGACAGAGAAAGAGAGAGAGCGAGTGTGTTAGTGAGAATGTGTAAAGAGAGAGAATGTGTGTGTGTTTGTGTGTGTGAGTGTGTGTGTGTGTGTTAGTGATAATGTGTGTGTGAGTGAGCATGTGTAAAGAGAGAGAGCACGTGTGTGTATGTGTGTGTTAGTGATAATGCGTGTGTGAGTGAGCATGTGTAAAGAGAGAGCATGTGTGTGTGTGTGTGTGTTAGTGATAATGTGTGTGTGAGTGAGCATGTGTAAAGAGAGAGTGTGTGTGTGTGTGTGTGTGAATGTGTGTGTGTGTGTGTCAGTGATAATGTGTGTGTGAGTGAGCATGAGTAAAGAGAGAGAGTGTGTGTGTGTGTGTTAGTGATAATGCGTGTGTGAGTGAGCATGAGTAAAGAGAGAGAGAGTGTGTGTGTGTGTGTGTTAGTGATAATGCGTGTGTGAGTGAGCATGTGTAAAGAGAGAGTGTGTCTGTGAGTGTGTGTGTGTGTGTGTTAGTGATAATGCATGTGTGAGTGAGCATGTGTATGTAACTGTGCACCCTTTCACCCACATTATTATCGTGTTTCCCTGGAGATTGGTGAAATGCATTACAGGAGAAATAATAATCATCATTATGTTTAATTCCTCTGTACTGGCACAGATTTTTTTTTTTTTTACTTACATTAATGATGTTTTCATTTGTTCACTGACTAATTAATGCTCACACCTTGCCAAGAATCATTTTCTTCCACTGCTAATTCTAATTTGAGCAATTAATCATGCAAAAAGTAATTAGCACAATAACATGTGAAGTAAAGCCACTTGTATCCTCCCAGGATACCTGCCTTGTTTTCAGTTGTGGATAAAAAAAAAAAGAATAAAAAAATGGTCCCAGCTGGCAGTAGCTTTGTGCTGCGGAGAACGGTGTGCGGCACTAATGACTGGGTTTGTTTTGGGTGGTCTGGGAGTGTGTGTGCAGTTGTGCTCGGTGAAAACACCCCTCTGGTGTCCCTTAGAGTTCGGCCTCTCCTTGAGCCTGACTCGTGCTTACAAACTCAGAACAGAAAGGTGAAGCACTGCAATTATGCTATTAGGATGACTAAAATGGACTACCTCCATTAATTTCCTGAGAAAGTACACCAGCTCCACGGTGGAAAGAGAACACTACTGTAGCTAGTGATAAAAGCCTGAAAGGGATACTCATGAATACTGACTATTCCGTCTATCCACAAGGAAATGTGCATTTATTTCATGACCTCATTGGCTGCGGATATTAAGGAATGAAATTCGTTAACAAATGGATGACTATGCAAGAAATGGTAGGATACCATGATACCATAATGTGTACATGATGACTGTGCGTACAGCCATAGTGAGTTTCCTGTGTTAATTAGGCTTAGAGACTACCCGTAGGGGGAAAACCAAACCGGAAGTTTCCGCATTGTGCACAGTTAGTACCTTTCAGACTGCTTGATTAGTATTGGTGACTTTCTCTCACAGGCAGTAGAAAAGAGTCTTATTAAGAGTCATGTTACGAAGACTGAAATGAAAAAGCAAAACGTTGCTCCTCTTTTTAGCATTTGGCATTACGAATACAGGACTATCTGTAAATTGCAACTGTTGCGTACAAATACAATAAATACTGTATGTTGATGTTAAATTCTGTCCGATTATAATAATAATAATAATAATTATCATCATTATTATGATGTTGTCTTAATTTACGATTGTTATTTACTTATTTTGTTATAAGAGCCTGCCTTCCAGTAGGGAGGGCAACAGTGCAGTTAGGGAACTACACTTGAGTATGGTGCTTATTTACTGAATCGCTCCGGTACACTGCCAGCTGTGAACAATGGATACGAAGCTGTGGCACTGTGTATATATATACAGTGGTGTGAAAAAGTGTTTGCCCCCTTCCTGATTTCTTTTTTTTTTTGCATGTTTGTCACACTTAAATGTTTCAGATTATCAAACAAATTTAAATGTTAGTCAAAGACAACACAAGTAAACACAAAAGGCAGTTTTTAAATGAAGGTTTTTATTATTAAGGGAGAAAAAAAATCCAAACCTACATGGCCCTGTGTGAAAAAGTGATTGCCCCCCCCTGTTAAAACATAACTTAACTGTGGTTTATCAAACCTGAGTTCAATTTCTCTAGCCACACCTAGGCCTGATTACTGCCACACCTGTTCTCAATCAAGAAATCACTTAAATAGGACCTGCCTGACAAAGTGAAGTAGACCAAATGATCCTCAAAAGCTAGACATCATGCCGAGATCTAAAGAAATTCAGGAACAAATGAGAAAGAAAGTAATTGAGATCTATCAGTCTGGAAAAGGTTATCAAGCCATTTCTAAAGCTTTGGGACTCCAGTGAACCACAGTGAGAGCCATTATCCACAAATGGCGAAAACATGGAACAGTGGTGAACCTTCCCAGGAGTGGCCGGCCGACCAAAAATACCCCAAGAGCACAGCGACGACTCATCCAAGAGGTCACAAAAGACCCCACAACAACATCCAAAGAACTGCAGGCCTCACTTGCCTCAGTTAAGGTCAGTGTTCATGACTCCACCATAAGAAAGAGACTGGGCAAAAATGGCCTGCATGGCAGAGTTCCAAGACGAAAACCACTGCTGAGCAAAAAGAACATTAAGGCTCGTCTCAATTTTGCCAGAAAACATCTTGATGTTCCCCAAGACTTTTGGGAAAATACTGTGGTCTGACGAGACAAAATTTGAACTTTTTGGAAGGTGTGTGTCCCATTACATCTGGCGTAAAAGTAACACCGCATTTCAGAAAAAGAACATCATACCAACAGTAAAATATGGTGGTGGTAGTGTGATGGTCTGGGGCTGTTTTGCTGCTTCAGGACCTGGAAGACTTGCTGTGATAAATGGAACCATGAATTCTGCTGTCTACCAAAAAATCCTGAAGGAGAATGTCCGGCCATCTGTTCGTGACCTCAAGCTGAAACAAACTTGGGTTCTGCAGCAGGGCAATGATCCAAAACACACCAGCAAGTCCACCTCTGAATGGCTGAAGAAAAACAAAATGAAGACTTTGGAGTGGCCTAGTCAAAGTCCTGACCTGAATCCTATTGAGATGCTGTGGCATGACCTTAAAAAGGCGGTTCATGCTCGAAAACTCTCCAATGTGGCTGAATTACAACAATTCTGCAAAGATGAGTGGGCCAAAATTCCTCCACAGCGCTGTAAGAGACTCATTGCAAGTTTTCGCAAATGCTTGATTGCAGTTGTTTCTGCTAAGGGTGGCCCAACCAGTTATTAGGTTTAGGGGAAATCACTTTTTCACACAGGGCCATGTAGGTTTGGATTTTTTCTCCCTTAATAATAAAAACCTTCATTTAAAAACTGCATTTTGTGTTTACTTGTGTTGTCTTTGACTAATATTTAAATTTGTTTGATGATCTGAAATATTTAAGTCTGACAAACATGGAAGGGGGCAAACACTTTTTCACACCACTGTATATATATATATATATATATATATATGATAAAGTCTGGTTGTAAACTTATCAGCAGTGGTCACCACACATGCGCGCACACACACACACACACACACACACACTCATGTGCGCTCAGACTCACTCAGTGGCTGGTGGATGTTGTGCTGGTAACAGTGTTGTGTGTGGTAGAACAGAGCCGCTTACATTGTGAATAGAGGCATTCCTGTGAGATTTCCCTGCATACCTGAGAGGTCTTGCTGGAATATCTGCAGGGCTTATCATTGCTGTGGGTGTTCTGAAGATGTCTGCTTCTCCAAAACAGGGGGGTGGGGGGGGGGGGGGTCTTGTCTGGCTCTCACATGAGGTCGGAGGTCACAGGGGTTCCAGCCAAGGCTGGGGGTTATCTAAGGCTCAAGTTCCTCCTTAACTTTGACTAATTTATTTTGTTAAAATCATTTTGTAGATGTTATCCTTAGTTCATAAATGATTGTGAATCTCAGAAAGCAGTTGATGCATAAGGTTGATGTAAAACAAATATAATATTTACCAAATATATTGAAAAATAAATCTTTCTCAAAAAAGACACTTCTGGAGGTGAACATCTGGTAAACATCTGGAGGTAAATATTTCTGAAGGACATTTTTTACACATTGCCTCTTAAGTCAGACACACATTATGGTACAGTATTATAGCCGTGTTTAAATAAGAGGAAAAACTTCTGAAAGGGTGGCTTCTTTTGGCATGTGCTCACCCTCAGCGCAGGGCTGTGGCCAGTACATTTCCTGTACTACCTCTCAGCAAACTCAACTTACCAGCAGCTCATAATGCATTTACTGTAAACAGCCTCATCAGGACTGGGGTTAGCAGCTCGCTAACGGAAAGTGTGGGCGTGGTGAGAAAGGCCATCTCCTCTGTTTAGTCATTTATTTATTCATTTATTTATTTACGAAAAAATGTCATATGCATACTCTAAATGTGAAATGTGGTCAACACTGTTTGCAGATAGCTATCTGAAGAATAGGCGCAGTGTGGTTTTGTTTTATCGTCATATTCTGATTTATTTCTATAACTTGTTACATTATGTCACAACCTCGCCCTTCCCAATATCTGTAGATGTCATATTTATAGATATAATACTCGTACAAGTCATTTGTTTTTACCAATTGTCAATTCTGACTCATTGAAACTTGTTATAGAGAAATGAGCTTGCTCTGTGAGCAATTTCAGCCTTCCCGAATAAGAGCACAAAACCAATCCAACACTGAGCATTGTCTTTAGCATTGTTAACAAATATAGGCCTTACTACTATTTTGACACTTAAGTAATTCAACTTAAGAAATTGCACAACCACTGACTGAATTATTGGTCTCCAAAGTTTGAGGAAAATAATATGATGTGAAGCTCATGAATACTAGTTATTAGTTAAATTATTAAAAAGCATATATTTAAATGTTGTATTTGTATCTTCAGCACCCCTATGTTGTAAGCCATTGTAGTTTTGGCATTTCTGTTCCATGCATTTCCATAGTACCAACTTTTTTTTTTTTTTTTCATATTTCTTACTTTGTAAATTTGGCACCAAGATTTGGCAACCCCACTGCCCATTTGGGAGCGTGTTCTGTAGACATCCACAGTTCATCTCCAAAGCACGTAGTTCTGGTGACACACCACGTAGTCCATTGTGTGTCACCAGCTGATTCTTTTCACACCATGGACCACGGCTCAGCATGCTGAGTGGAGTCAGAGGAAGATCTTCCTTGTGTGGCTTTCGCATGCAGTCCACAGCTGCCCGATTGAACAGCTGGGGTCACTAAATAGCAATGGACTCTGATCTCTAACTGACTGAATCCCCCCATATCATGTGGAGCTACAGGCCACAGGCAGCACTGGCACGGTCTGGATCTGCTCCAAGGCTGTGGGGCCTTATCTGAATGAGCCATCCTGCAGCCAATTTTTAGCATATTTTTGAAACGATATCTGCTTTTAAGTTGATTGCAGAATGCAGCATAGATCTTGGACTTATCCCAAGACCTCAATCCAAACGTAAACAAACAGATTGTCAGAGTAGTAACATGGATATACAGTATCTTACTGTAATTATATTAATGTAATAGTTATATGAACATTGTCCACAACAAACCCTGGAACTGTCATATCCTGATTAAGAAAGCCACCCAGCTCCTAGTCCAGGCTTGTGTTCTCTCTCACTTGGATTACTGCGACTGCTTCCTGACTGATCTCCCAGCTTGTGCCATCAAGCCCCTCCAGCTGGTCCAGAAGGCTGCAGCCAGCCCAGGTCAACTAATGTCATTCCACTTTTCATCACCCTCCTCTGTTAATTGCAAAATAGCTATTCTCTGTGGCAGAGGGATACTTAAGTCAGGTTTGTGATGTCAGTAGTGCTGCTGGTTTTCATTCTTCTCTCACACTAATCAGGGACTCGTTTTGACCTGGGACTCCAGGTAAGTGGAATCTCTGTCCAAACAGTGACATCAATCAGCTGTCTCACTATCAGTTATAAATCAGAGCAGAACTGATGGCTTTCCAGGTAAGATTAGAGAAGCCATGATCTGGAAGATTATTTAAGGAGGCTGCTTCCCATGAAGTCCACCCACCATCTAACACATTTTTGAAAAAAGCCTAATTGCTTTTCAGGGATTTTGGTGTTTCGGGCTTTCTGGTGGAGTACCTACAGCTGAAGCTCAAAGACAGCTCCTTCCTCCTTGGGTTGCAGAATTAGTCCTGAGAGCTTGGAGAGTTTTTCCTACTTCGTTTAAACAGGTCGGTTTTGCAGCAGTCAGCTTGAAACTGTTTGAAATGGCTGTTGTGCCGAGAAAGTATTAAAAGCAAAAACGCAAACAACAAATGTTACTCTCAGGCAGGGATTGTCAACCTGGGGCATGTGCACCCCGAGATAGAAGGGCTTCAGGGGGTCTGTGAACCAGTTGGAAAAAAAAGAATCATAAGATTCTTGGAAAAATGTTTTTAAAAAATCTTAGTGAGCATAAACCGGAAACACAATTCAGATTAATAAATGAAATAACCACATACTGTACTAATTATAACCACTGGCAGACTGTAGAGTGGGTCGACAGCTTTCAACAAGCTCTCAATGGTGCCTGTGACCATATAAAGATTAAGAACCACAAGCTTAAGCTATAGATGTAGTCTTTCTACCCTACACTACACATTTATTTTGCATTTTTTCACCCAATATAAGTATGCAAAGTAGGTGGAAGCTTTGGTGTGTAATATCAATGGGCCATTGCTGGTCATTTCTAAGTGGCTTCTCACTAAACTAAAAACAGCTGATTGATTAAAATATAATTGTACTACGGCACTGAAAAATTGGGTAAACACCTTGGGTAAATACAGTATTCTGAAGTCTGGGATACAGCGTCAAAATGATATAAATTGCTTGCTATTATTTTTTGAGCTAACACAAGTTAATAGCCTAACGTTTTCTTTCCTTTCGGCGATGGTGAGCTAGTGAACTTTTGTCAGTGAATCTTTCGGCGATGATGCAGTTGGATGTAGTTGCTGTAGGCTGCGTGAAGATATTTTTTTTCCCGGGCCCATTGCTATTGTTATGAGGAAATAATTGCCCTTCGGGGCAGTAAACAGCTCAACACGAAGCAGAGGTCATAAGCATCACCCTATCGGGCAATTATTTTCTAATAACTGACTTCTTCATATGGTATTATCCCTTACATAGCCATGCTGCTTACAATAGCATCACAGTCTCTAAGTGGCCAATACCAAATCCTTCTGTAGTTGGCAGTATCAGAACCTGTTAAAAAACTGGTTTAAAAACTCACCTATATAATTACGCTCCATATCAAACATAATTTGACCTAATATGTTAGTATTAATAGGCTTTATATAGTAGTATCTGTTGTCTTTAATTGTTTACACTTCTAATTTTGCTTACATGAGGGGTTTAAAAAAAGTAAGCTACATGTGGGGCTTGTCCAGTCTGATATTGACCTGTTTCACCATCCCTTTCCATGTTGTTATATCATTTTTCCTTTCCGTGTTGTGTTACATCGATTGACTCCCAGCGACACGCCATTCTATAATTAAGCAGTGGTTCTGGCCAGCTGGCGGCCTGCCCAAGTCGCGTGGAGTACTGCTATTTCAGTTTGTCTCCAAGTGTCTTTCCCAAACCTGCACGCTCAAAACCAGTGTAGTGACAGTAAGCTCTTCAGCTGGCAGAGCATTGGTTTTCCATGCTATTAGCTCACGTCATCCCATGGTTCCTTCCAGGAAGATTGGTGGTGATCGATAGGAACCGTACCACTGTATTCAACTCCCTTCTTCTTTGGTTGAGGCCAGGCCCACCCCTGCTTCGAAACTGATTATCAGACTTTGCCTGGAATGATTCTGCACAGTGGCAGCTATGACTAAAGGGGAACAGTTGATCTTCTCTTGTTCTTAACACTCATGGAGACAACCGAAAGCAAAATGAATGTTGTCTCATATGATTAACTCTTGGGCTACGGTTACATTAGTTTTTCATGCGAATTCATGCAAATTGTAATTTGAACATCCGATCACAGCAGGCTATATTTTACTTGAGTCCACATTTCACAGTTCAATGTGAGCTCTTGTGATCAGATCTCTTTCGGATTTCATTATCCTGCGTAATATGTAAAATAAAACTGAAAAAGACATTTCTGAGCTTTTGAAATGCCTTTCGGTATTCACAAGATTGTGTATTATAGTTAAACTATTGAGAAACATGGGTGTGATTTCATGATGCTTTTCCAGTGATTGTGTTTTGAGATGCCCAGAAATCAGACTTAAAAGTGTAGTGTAATCATTGTTAAAATGTAATTGTTAAAATCCTATTTGCTGTGAGATAACATAACGGCGAGAACAGGTCATTCAGCCCAGCAATGTTAGCCTTTTCTCACCACTAAAGTGTACCTACTGCTTAGTTTGCCTAAAAGCTAAAAGCTTGCACCGTATCAAGCCTGGTCTTGAAAGCCCTCAGTGTTTATATGATTCTGTTTACTTTTACTTCCTGTTTTTTTACTGTTACCATACATTGACTAGAACCTGAAAAGTTTTTTAGCAACAATTACGCCCTTTTCAACGTAATCACCTTACAATGTTATACCACCCATAAAGTAATCCTGTCTTATGTTTTTATTTTCCACATGTAGATTTAGTTATATTGAATTTAATTTTCCAAGTTTTCGCACACTTCTGGATTCTATTTAAATCTTCCTGGATTACTTTAGTAGATTCCAAACTGTTAGCTAAACCTCCCAGTTTTGTATAAGCCTTAACTCTCAAAAGTGCATTTCAGAGCGGGCTGCAGGTAGGTCATTCTGTGAAGGCACTGTTCTAGTGTATGGTTCAATGGTATCAAATTCAATCATATGACTGTGGCCGGAATACCAACTGGTGTTGCATCACCCAGGGATGGGAGGATTTCTGCAGCCATGACGACATTGAATCATTGCGTGCCATTACATTACATTATTACATTACAAGGCATTTAGCAGATGCTCTTATCCAGACCGACGTACAACGAAGTGCAGATCAAACACAAGTACAAGAGCGAAGAGGACCTGAGAGGACCTGAGAGTCCTAGTGTAACCATACAGATACAATCGGAACCCTTGAAGAATACATCAACTTCCAAACTAGCATACCACAGTTGGCAGCTAGAATACCCAGAGTACAACAATACAATAGCTAATACAAAAAAATACAAAAAAAAACAATATCTATACAACTATATAAGTGCCATTACAGTCTATGGCATATATAAGGCTAATCATGGTGGTGAGTTAGGGAGAAAAAGGTGGAGCCTGAAGAGATGAGTCTTCAGTCTGCGCTTGAAAGTGGTCAGAGACTCTGCCGTTCTGACATCCACTGGGTGGTCATTCCACCACCGTGGGACCAGGACAGACAGCAGTCGTGCCAGTGACCCTTGCTGGTCGATTGGGCACCTGCGGTTCAGGTGCCCGTCAAGTGTTTCCTTTTAGTGTGAGTCTGTGGCCAACTGCGGTGTGATGAGAGGTTTCAGGGAAGGGTACATGTCTGTCTTCGGCTCTGCACAACTGTAATTAGTGCTCCAGTGTGACCATGACCATTACAAACTGAGGAGAAAGGCATTAAACTAAATGGCATTTGAGAACATACCGAGACTATGATGTGATATTCCTCATTTGATTGCATGTCAAAAGTAAGAACCATAAATTAGCAACATTTCCTTGAAGAAATGGGGTGAAGTGAACATTTCCTAACTGACAGATCAAAGAAATGATAGTGTAATTCTCGCCACATTATCTTTGAGTAAAAGCCTCATTAATCCTATGCAGTTTTAATTGGTTTGCAGCTGGGGAAACCATGCGTGGATTTACTGTATCTGACACATCTGCGTGACGTTCCCACATGGTGACAGCGAGCCATCATCATGACTGATACTGGAGCATGCACACATGTTTTCATAGGGTAGGACAGCATAGATGCATTCAAATGAATATAATAGTTTTGACTTCAGAGAACCAAATCATATAAATTGCATTTTCGGCACTGTAACAAAATGGGCTGTTGACATAGAATACGATATAGTATCTCGATATAGAATACTATATCGTATTATATTGCTATATATAGCCGTGTTGAATTGCTGGTATTTGTGCAGGTTGAATTGTACTTGTCATGTATTTGGTGGACATTTTTTACAGATGCATGCATTCACACATGCACACATACAGGAAAATGTGCATTTGAACTTTTAAAGAGATAATACAAGTGCTTTGGATGAGAAAAGCATGTTGCAGTGAAAATATTTTAAAATATATTATTCATTTTATTTTATGACTTAAGGTCCCTTGTAGTCGATGATTCAGCATAATAGAATATATGCTTTTTGAGATTAAATCCACAGACCTATCCTACAGGGGACAAAAATTGAATTCCCGGGTCTTAGGATGCAATGCACCTGCATGCGGATGTGTATCACGTGTTTTTCTCATTACCTGTGATGTTTTCCTGTCTGCTGTTTAAATAGACCCAAAAACGGTAGTACAGTTGAGAAGGCGCAATCTTCTCTCTGAGTTAATCTGTCGTCACGGCGACTCTTGCAGTGTGAGCAAACAGCAGAGAGAGTGATTTAGCCGCTCCAGCGCGATATTGACCGGCCTGCTGCAAAGCTCAACTCCTGCGGCTCTCCTTCTCCAGACTTTCCCAACTGCCGTCCACCGCCTGAGCCGGCTGGCCACTTCTGGAAATAGCGCCTTCGTTCGGTAGCGCACATCTCAACAGAGAGCACAGCGTGTGCCAAAAACAACATGTGGCATTTTAGCCCGTACATGTTCACTGGGCCCATTTAAAGCAGTGTTCAGTTACAGATTTGAGCTACACGCTTACAATAGGGTTTTAACTTGTAAGACCAGTTTTGTAAGATTTGTATTGAAGTTGTTCTCAGAGAGGAATATTTCTGTCACGCTGTGTCCTATGAACAGAAATATGCAGGCTATCTTGTTTGCAGTGTGCAATTAATGTTATATCCTATTCGGTTGACCAAACAAAATTTTTTCTGAGGTTCACATCTCTGAGGTTCTACTGTAGGCTATGTCAAAAAAAGTCAAATACTTCACAGGAGTATTTGCTCTGTAGCTACAGTACATCAAATCATTTCTCAAATAAACGAATGTCATGTGCAATCTCGTAATTTGGTTATCCTTTGCAATTCAGCTTCAGGGGGAAAAGTGTGTGAAGTAAACTAGATTGCAGCTACCATTAAATAAAAATCTAATGGTAATTACGAGCTCATTTTTGTCCCCCATTACATTCATGTCCTAGTGCAGTTAAATTCTGCATTATCTGAAATATATTCTGCGTTATCTTTTTTTTTTTTTTTCAGATAATTTGTTAGTCAAAAATAATGATGTCCTCTCAGCTGGGACGTCATGTCAGTAACATACCCAAATGAACTGGGAATCTGACCGGGCCCATTACATGACAACACACAACCAGACAGAGCCCCAGATTCACCAAGGAGCATGCCAGGGAATATCGGTCTCCTCAGTACATGTGGAGAAGCGTTAGCCTCCGCTCAGAACGTAAACATTGCCACTTTAATTGCGACTGCATAAATATTTGATATTTTGTAAATTAGATCTGTAGCTAAAACATTTTTTTAATAACAAAAATGAAAATGGAATTTTATCTTCAACTCAGTGCCATTAGCGCAAAAAGTCAGTGCCTGCCTGGAGGCTCGTAATTAACTTCAGCGAAGCGGAACTAAACATTTTTGACATTTTTCCTAGTCCGGAATTAACTGTCACAGCAGAGGGAGAGAGTAACCATCGTGTCACATTGTGTTTGTGTAAGAATGCCAGCGTGCTATGTTCTGTTTCTGAGAGTCACAGTTCCATACCGGCTATTTTTCATTTTCAGAGACATGATGGAATGTGTGACAAAACCGAGACCTTTCGCGTGTCTCTCCGCAGCCCTTCTGGAAATATTGTGCAAAAAAATAAATAAGGGTGAGGCAAGTGCGTGTGTACAGATCCCTTACCTTGAAATATTGAACAGTGTCAAGAAAACAAAAAGATCCTCATTGTTATAAGAAGAAATTTGGAGGAAACCCCAGACTTATTCAGAATGCTTTCCCTGAGTTTTATCTTCTCAGAGAACAACCTTAAATGCTTCCTTTAAATTAGCAAAATATGGAGGCCGACATGCAAGATTCTACTTCGGAGATGTGAAACTAAAGGAAACAAAAGGGGCTTTTACAGAAAAGGCAGAAGGATATCTGATAGATATTTGCCATCTTGGGATTTCCTGTGAAAAAATAATGAAACTACAGGCAAAAAATAAAGCACTTGACTTTGGTGACAAAGCCACTCAGTTTTGTATAAATTCCTCGGAAGGAGAAATTACCCTGTGTGGATGTAAATCAAAAAACTGAAAAGTTATAAGCTGAAGTTATGCTGAAGCCTCGCCTTTGTTTTTTTGCTCTTGCTCTGTTGTTTTGGCTCTCATTAAAACCTCAAATGTACTTTTCTCATCCTAAATGTCCTTGTCTCCCTGTCTGAAGTCAAATGCAAATGGGCTGTCATCATGAATCATCCTGAATTCAAACGAACTGTAAACCGTCTTCTCATGGCCAAGTAGCATTCAATCAAAATAAGTACAGTAAATAAACAATAGCCGCACCCCAGACTAACCTGGAGCTGTATCAGGATAATGCAGTCCCTGGATTCAATCAACGCCTCAAAGACTCTTTATGATAATACTGAGTGGGGGAGCCGGAGGGTCGGGTGGTATTGGTTCTTTCCCTGAAGATGACTGTGGTTTTGACTGAAACCATGGGTCAGTGCTAAGCATGATATGTCTGCCAGGTGCTGGGAAGCAGACCTCTATCACGTCTGGAGCCACAGTAGATACGGAGGCCTCAGACCCTGGCCTGCGGTGTTGTGCATCAGAGGCGATAACGCAGCCTCCAACTGCCTGCTCCTTTACTGTAAAGGAAATCACATCAATCCAACCCTGACCTCACCATACTGGCTTCCAGTTTATTTTGGAATTGATTTGAAAGTTTAACTGATCATTTTTAAGGTAAGGCTTGGGCTAGATTCAGATGACTGTACATTGCAGGTCTACCCAATGCATACATCCCAACCTGCTGTCATAGGTTCTGAACACAGTCACAGTCACACAGAGAAGCAAGGCATCTGTGGCTAGAGCTGCAATTTGAATGACTAAGGACTATTTTTCTGATTGTTTCAGGGCTTCTGACTTCATGTTGTTGTCATCTTTTACAGACACATTTTTTAAACTTGCTTTCAACCTTGTGTAAATTTGTAATAAATTTGTTTTTATATTTTATTGTATCTATATGTTGTATTGTTATTGTATTTATTTGTGTAGCATGAAAGAAAAGGACCTGGCAAATAAAATTAAAGAGTAATTGCACTAACTGTTTCTAGCCTGGCTCCACCTTTGACACAATAAAAAAAATAAAATTTCTAATGCATTCTGGGGTGGGTAGAGTGTGTGTGTCCATCTCATTTGCATAAAGTATTCTCTAACCAATCAGGTGGCAGTAGTGTCCCATGTAGTATTGATCGTAAGAGCTGGCTTTCTGATTTTGAAAATGAGCTGTTTAAAAGTAAATGGACAAATTTGTGGCCATCAATCATTTTACAACTCGATAACTTGATTGACATCTACATATATGATGAAGAGGTACCTTGAAAAGTGTACTCGGAAATGTATGATTGGGGTGTTTTTTTATGCCAAAATTATATTATTTCATTAATATGGAAATAATGTAATGGATTAAAATGTTTCACTAAAAAGTAGGCCGACAAACACATATACCTCTAAAAGTAATGTGATCTAGAATATAATTGCCCTTCAAAGAATAATAATAAAATAATAATACAAATAATAGTTGTTGTTGTTGCTATTAAAGGCATGTTCAAACGGAAATTGAAAGCAATAGAAAGACCAAGGATCCCAGAGTTGCACCGGTGAGTTTCTGTAGGGCATTGGTTGGCTAGCACAGGATTCTCCTACCACTGGGATCAATTCCCCAGTACAGTAATGGGGACACTGTGTTGTAGGAGGTTTGTGCATTGTGTAAGTAGAAACACAACATTCACTGGATTCAAACAGTCATTTCTATCTCTGTCCAAAGTGAAGTCTTCATGGTCAGGTCATGTAATAAGAGTATGTTCCAAGGATATGGTTACATTAAAAATATAATAAAATACCGATTGGAAATACCGTAAGCAAAAACAGGCTGTTTTATCCAGTGTGAATGGTCTTCTTAATATCTGCAGTTATAATAAAATACCGAACTCTGCATGGAAGAAAAAATGATAAAACACCACAATTCATGTGCATTAGGGTAGAAAAATATGCCAGAATTGATAAACAAAAACCATAAAAGGGAAGAGATAACCTGCAGTGCAGCAATAAATAAAATGCATTTTCATAAAAACTCATCTTAAAAAAAGATGTTTGAGACATCTGTTGGAAGCAGCAAAAATGAACCCTTCACTCTGTTGAATTAGAAATCTGGCTAAATCTTCAGCAGATGGCCACGGTTCTCTGTTGTGGCTGACTGAGCGTGTCACAGCCAGCTCTCTCTTTCTGAGTGTGCTTTCATTACATCACGGCTGGATCCAATCAAAATAGCCAATGTGCTTAAACGGGAATCGCTGTTAAATAAAATAAAAATGAAATGCATAGAACAAAGTTTGGTCAGGAAACTCTTACTGCAGCCGACCATTGGTTGATCTCAGCAACCACATCATCAACCACTTACGTACACGCATGCTCTCATTCCCAACCAATCACATACACACATGCTCTCATTTCCAACCAATCATATACACACATGCTCTCATTTCCAACCAATCATGTACATACATCACTGCATGTTCTCATAGGCTGCATCTGAAATCGCTTACCATCTTATTATTTAGGATGTCAAAATTAGTATGCCTGAAACCATAGCTGTATAAAGGAGTGTCCGGATGACACACTACATTCGGTGAAATATCAAAGTGTGCGAACACTGGACGCAATTCTGGCACAAGTATCCCACAGTGCACTGCATTGGGTTACGACCCAAGCAAACAGTAGGGTGGTGTTCAAGCCAAAGCAGTGAAAGAGTTGAACAATTTAAACACAAGTATTACCTTTAAAATCAATGGATATATTTACATTTTAAATAGTTTTTTCTGTTTTTCTGTCTGCAGGTTTAACTCCAGTCCTGGAGGGTCGCAGTGTCTGCAGGTTTAACTCCAGTCCTGGAGGGCCGCAGTGTCTGCAGGTTTAACTCCAGTCCTGGAGGGCCGCATTGTCTGCAGGTTTAACTCCAGTCCTGGAGGGCCACAGTGTCTGCGTGTTTTTCATGTATTTCTGCACTGAAGCGTAAATATAACAACAAAAAATAAAAAAAATTAAACGTATCATACTTATTATGTGCCTTGGATGAAATGCTTAATGGACAGTGGGTTTAGATGGGCTTTCAAATTCTTTCTTTTTACTTTATATCAAAGACAAAAAGATAAATCCAAAATCAAGGATTTATCATCCACCTAGGTACATCAGCACTTGTTTATTATTAATTTGGATCCTCTAAGGTGAACAACAGTCTCAATTTCTTTGCGTTTTTGATTCCTCTTGATCTTTTCCATGAATGAAATCTTTTGCATCAGCGTGAAGTTTCCTCACACTGGCCAAACCACTAAGAGCTTAAAAAAAATCCTTTCCAGTCTCAGCCTAAGGATTTCCTGACATTTTCTACCCATTAAAAATGTGTTCTGTCACATTCTATTCATATTCTGTTGAATTCACCAGTTCTATCTTGCTTGACTCTGAAAACCCCAAATGTCATTTTTTGCTGAAAATAACATATTCCAGATCCTCTGAAGGTTTCCAAAAATGCAGTTTCATTTAATGGACTTAATTATTGTTCATAACATTCTCACATCAGAGCAAGAGCGTCGTCACAGGGACACGTCTTCTTCACGAAGCTATGAATCATCTAAGCCATTAAAATAAGTCTTTATTTGATGATATAATAAACTGAAACATACGTTTTTGTTCAGTCTTAATTGGATGCAACGGTTGCTTTTTTGAATGGCATGTTTTGAATGTTATTAGAGTATAATTTTATGGAGCATTATGCAGGCATAGCCGTTTGTTCAATATCATATTTTAGTAGTTTAACAAAACAAACCGCACACACTTCAGAAGGCAGCATGCCACATATGGACCTGTGAATGGAGCAGTGAATGCAGCAAAATGTCTGACTGTTTTTGCTTTAATTTAAAAGATGAAACACTTATTCAGAAACATTACTTTACAGAGCAACATTTACATAGTATCCATTTATACAGCGGGATGTATACTGAGGCAATGCAGGTTAATTACCTTGCTCAAGGGTACAATGTCACCGTCCTACCTGTGAAACAAACCTGGAGCCTTTACGTTACGAGCACAGTACCTTCTCCATTATACCGCACTGCCAAAGAAAACCAAAAAACACATTCTGCATTGTGAGCTGCCTGGCTCCAGAGTCACATTTTTTGAAGGCACACAGATTGGGGTATCCACAGGTGTGGTTTTACATCCAACTGGCTGCCTCTGTTTGAAGCACATCAACAACCATTAATCCACACCAGTGTGCTGTCAAAGCAGCATTAAAATTAGAAGTTTTCGAGACAGAGAGACAGAAATCCCATAGCGCATTGCTCCTTTGAGATTGCGAGAAACCTTTTTAAACACAAATAACAGGAAAAGTAAGCAACTTTGAAACAGGAATCAAAAGATTATTCGTTCACCATTCGCCACATTTTGAGGTACAGTAAAGCTGTTCTTCCCATGGAGGGCCCCTTTAAAGAGCCACATTGGAAAAACATCAGAAATGTACAGAGAGTAGTCATTTGGGGCATTCGTTTGATAAAGAAAAAACCAGATGCTAGCAGTAAAGACAGAATCAATGTCTTTTGTAGAGGACTGGGTTGGTTGTCTCTCACACACGTATGCATATGAATGTGTGCACATACACACACACAATGGGTTGAAAAAAGTCATGTTAAATAAATCTATTTTTACTACTGCTTCCTCAGAAACACACACACACACACAGACTGGAAAGTACTTCTTCTCAATATCTGTATTGTACTCCTCCCCAGGAAACAAGTGTGTTATACACACTTACAAAATCACAGCACTTATATAAACTGCAGAGAATACCGTACCAAAAGAGAGGGTATTAACTGGGAAACCTGTCTTTTTACCCTGAGTCTTCATTCCCCTGCCGAATGGATCATTCTGCTCGAGAGGGAGGGTGTAAGATGGTGGAGTGGCTGTATGCTGTAACTCAAAACAATGCCACCAAACCAGAAATGGAATGATATTGTAGAAAAAAATACATTGTAAAAAAGCACTTCACATAGGTGATATAATAATGGCTTTGAGAGAGCCACAGAGTTTGTTGCATTTTGTCTGCACATTAACATCAGTAATTTATTCAGACCAAAGGTTACCTTTGCAATCGCCTGCTTTCACTGATCAATTGGTGTGCTTCTGAATTACCAAAAGCTAGCAGACCCTGTGGCTCCCCAGGACCAGGAATGAAAACCACTGGTGTACAGGCGTATTCGAGTTTTGATGTACTTTTTCTGTGAAGTGTGCTATAGATGTCTGCTATTGTTGCAGTGCTCCAAATGGACACACCCCATCACACAATCCCTCAACGAATGGACTGCTCCCTCAGCAGTGAACAGCAATACCGATGTATCACCTGTAGAGGGCAAAAAGCCTGACAAAGTAGTAGTTTCTCCTACAGCACTAGGGGGGTATATAACAAAGCAGGATTACTGAGTTAGCTGGATAAATTCAAACTTGAACACAGACTGACTTAAAAACAGCTGTTCCGGGTTTTACGCCGTGAATCAGTTTTACTCAGTAATCCTGCTTTGTGATATATCCCTAGCTTATGCCTTGTTTTTGCTTTTTTCTTGGGGAATGACTGAGAGACATCATTAAACCTGATTAAATGCATTGTCAAATTTCAAAGCACATCTGTCAGACAGTAGAAGACCGCTGGTTTCCCTTGTGTGCCTAAGAGAAGCAGAAAACACTGAAAGATGAGAAGCCATTTTCCCCCTCAGTCGAATATTTTCCCCGCACACATGCACACGCTCTCAATCTCTGAACTGTCATAGCAAATACTTCACCTATGATTGAATGTGAAAGAACGGCAATGACTTGTGTTTTACGGCAAGATTCCTACCATGCACTTCTATGTAGAGGCAGGCAATTACAATTGGAGCATAAAGAAGTCTCCCTTTATCAGATGGAAACTGGAACATTCGTCACCGTAGTTTTGCATTTCTCCCACCAGCCTGGCCATTGTTTCATTTAATCAACGGCGTAGGTGTATCTTGAATATCTTCTGTACTGAACATATATTTGTTGACTAACGTAAACTCACCGTATTCAGAACACCAAGTTAGCTCACTATGTTCTGAACAGTGCAACTTTCATGACAAATAACTACTAAATTACTTCCAGAACAGCTTTGCTTCCCTGAAATTACAATGTGGATGTTTCAATTCATTTTGGAAATGGAGTCTGTCCCTGTTCTTCATGCCCTACTCTACATGCCAGTCATTGAAGTTTTCTATTTTTAAAGGTGGCCCCGTTGTTCCAGGCAGTGAAGCATACCAGACAAACTCTGCTAAGAGCAGGCTACACTCTCACAGACACCATTACAGAGTCACTGCCCCATACTGAAAAGCATATTTTTGTCTTGTGTACTTAAGACTATGAACACTCTGCTCTGACAGATCTATCAGGAATTACTTTATGCACTTCCAAAATCCCAAGTACTCATAAGACTAATTTTAAGAACTCACTTCTTAAAATTTGAGAACTGTCAGGTTTACTGCCTTTACCCACTATTTATTTCCCATCTGGTGTCTGTAGTATCAATGCTTTTCTCATCACTATGTATCTATATGGGCCAGCCTGTAACGTAGTGGTTAAGGTAAATGACTGGGACACACAAGGTTGGTGGTTTGATCCCCGGTGTAGCCACAATAAGATCTGCACAGCCGTTGGGCCCTTAACCCTGCATTGCACCAGGGGTGAATTGTCTCCTGCTTAGTCTCATCAATTGTACGTCGCTCTGGATAAGAGTTTCTGCCAAATATTTTTTTTTAGTAATATTTTACCAGTCTCTATGGTCCTTTTTTTACTCTAAAAACACATCACCAGTCAACTGACTGCCTGGTTCATTAGTTGCACAGGGTATTGTACCCAAAATGACCAGACAGGATGCTGTTGAGCACTTAGCTGGAGCAATCCGCCCTGAACAGAAACCTCTCTTTCCCTGTTTCTGAAAGGGACTCCAATGTCCTTTTTGAAATAGAGTTTAATATGAAAAAATATCAATAGTTTGTATATTTGTCTAGGTGTCTATGCACTGTGCAATGCTGATAATATCTTGAAAACATTGCATTTCAGTATATTTCAGTATACATTCCCTATACACCATGTCCATAATTCCCCAGCCATGGTCTATTTACAGTTTCCTTGAGACTTGTCTTAGACTAGGATCCATTCCATTGCTTTGGAGGTTATTTCCATTGGTTGCAGTGACATTCATTTTATCTTATTAAATATCTTGGGCAAAGTTAAGGACAAACCACAAATAAGCTCCAGGGTTTTATTTTCAGTGTTTATTATTTTTTGTATGACATATTTTATTTTGCCTATGTCTAGAGAGTTCATATGTTTCTAACCCTGTCGGTGTAGATTTGTTAGTCTTAAGGTCTGTGAACACAGTATAGTATTCAGATAACTGAGAACTGAGGACATGTGGTCTCTATTGCACTCATATATAACCTCTGAGTTCAATTAACACTGAACATTTTACTTTGTACATAGAGTCAAATGAAGGCTGAGAGCTGTGATGGGGACTGCTGTAAACAAAGTTGTGAAAACAAGGTCCACCCTTTAGCCAAAGGCTGCTGCTCTGTCAAAATATAGAGGTGGGGGTGGGCCATACATGTGCTTTTAGTAAAATATTTCAGCTAAGGTGGACTTTCCCTTCATAACCACCGAAAGGGTCTTGTTTGTTGTACTGCAGAGAGGCACGTCTGCTGATTAAAGATTCCTGGGAAAGTTTGGTGCGGCTTACACTTCATACAGAATTCCTCAAAAATTCGACAAACATTTTAGTTCATTATTGCTTTCCTGATGGTGTAGCTTGCACAAACACAAATCCAGAATGCTATTTGTCCTGTCAAAATTAGCCGGTATCATAAATGATGGGTTTCTTCAAAGATGATTCTGTTTGAAGGGCATGTGTGTGCTTTATACAGTATGTAAAGAGGAGGTGGGTGTGTTAAGAAATCTATTTCTCCCCTCTCTCCCACAATAACAGCCCAGCAAAAGAATCACAGGTTCTCCAAAGATCTCCAATGTTCTCAAGGCACCCATCGCCTGTCAGTTAGTGGAAATAATTGAGCAAACAGATTTATTTGTATAAAATGTATGAATCATTTCCATTTTGAAGACTGTAAATGTTGTTCACATTAAAGGCAGTCTATGCAGAATTTCTCGTTCCTGAGTTTGTATAGAAAAAACGTATAAGCACCATTTTCAAAACCTGCTTTTCCCTTGAAGACGACCGTGTGTCGTGATATCAATGAGCTGAGAAACCGCGGTCTAATATGATTCGTAAAACATCAGCTTTAGTAGTCGCTTTCCACACAGCCAATTTAGCTAGCTATTTGCCTGACGATACAATACTGTTTGTATTTAGTTAGCTAACTTCAGCTAAATTAGCAAGTGGTGATGCTTGCTGCTGATGCTAGCGCTAACACCAGTGTATTTCAGTCTGCTCTCTAGCCTGCAGAATTCCATAACATTAACATGTATACTCACAAACGCATCAATGAATTGTCACTTTAATTTTTATCAGACATCTCAGGTCTTCTGAAAGTCTGGGAGTCTTTTGGATTTAGGCATTTGATGGTAGAATCTTCTGAAAATATATGCAGTAACGTTACTACTGTGCAGACCCAGTTATCATGGCCAGCCATCTGATGTACAAAATTGAATTTAGTTAGCTAGCTAATAACATGGCAGCTATCTAATGTTATTGAAAACTTGCGGTTACAGCAAATCAAGGCTAATCTCCAGCAATCGTCTCCTCTAGACCCCCCTCCTCCTTCTATTGGATCATATGAGTTCAGTGTATTGGACACATGCATTTCCGATACAGCACAGAAATAAAAAAGGCCCACATTTTCAAGGTGAAAATCCTGCATAATATGCCTTAACATTTGTTTTCTGACTATCTGAGTGATGACATAGGGATACTTAAGTGATGATCCCTATGTGTGACAGAAGTGCCTCTCTCTTTCATCAGTAGAATTTTTTAAGCGGCCATGTGTTGCAAACAAAGGAAGGAGAGTCCCTGCTAGTATGAGAACAGAGGGCTCTGACATGCACAGAGATAGAGAAGACAATGGCACTGACCGATAGAAACATTAAAAACGATTAGATATAGATTACATGCTCCACAAATTCAAATTATTTTCTTCAAATGGTTCAAGGTGCTTTATTTGAATGAAGGCAGTGGCCTAAACAGACACAGATGTACGCACATACCCACTCCACATTTCTTTTTATATTTGCTCCATAATTTAATGTTAAATGGCTTGTTGGGAAAATAAGAATTAAAATCTATTTTCTTTCTGGTTGAGGGGAAAAAAAAAATAGAAAACTAGTATGGAAAGAAGATCAAAATACCAAGCCCTTTCTAAAGCCTGGATTCCGTTTCGCTTCAAATACGTCCCTATCATCTCCATGACAACAGTTGTACTGGTAACATGAAAATATATTAATGTAAAACCATGGCAACGTTTTCCAATTGAATTAAACAGCACCTGTGCACATTACTGGGGGAGATAAAAGACTAAATGCACTGGCTGCTGCTTACTGAACAGCTGTGGCTTTCTCATTGAAAAACCCTGTTTATATCCTTTAAGTCAAACATTAGATTCGCAAGATTTATTTCTTTTTTCCTGGCTATAGGGAATTTTAAGCCATTTGGGGTATTGTTTTCAGACTGGATGAATCAGAAATGCAACATATTTCATAAAAATAAAATCTGTAAATATATGCATACAGTCCTGTGTGTGCGTTCATCTGTGTGCCTTGTCTATATTTTTCTTGAGAGTTCGAATTATAGGGGTCGATACTCTGTGTAGATAGTCCAGTTCTGAACATCAGTCTCACATCACAACATTATTCTCTGTTGCATCTACATGTATGTTAGCTTACCATTTATAAAGAGCATTCCCATGTTAACAAACAAATAATAAACTGTCATTGTAAGCTTTCTCTTTCCTATTTGGCTAAATGCTGTGACTGTACACAGTGGCAATGTCATATTTTTCTCTCTCCTACCTCATAGGTTCCGTTTTGGAAATGGGGAGATTCCCGTATATACAGTGGTGTGAAAAGGTGTTTGCCCCCTTCCTGATTTCTTATTTTTTTGCATGTTTGTCACACTTAAATGTTTCAGATCATCAAACTAATTTAAATGTTAGTCAAAGACAACACAAGTAAACACAAAATGCAGTTTTTAATATTAAGGGAGAAAAAAAATCCAAACCTACATGGCCCTGTGTGAAAAAGTGATTGCCCCCCCTGTTAAAACATAACTTAACTGTGGTTTATCAAACACTTTTTCACACCACTGTATTTAATATGTTAAATAAACATGTCCTTGCTGTCCAAGCATACGTGCATGATCCTAAAGAAAAATAAGTTGCAATCGCCGTTAGCATCTCGGTGGCGTAACCTGTAGAGCACTATCCGCAAGCCCATTCACGAGCAACAACATCGGCAGGCTTTTCCCCAGACTTTCAGTCTACCCTCTCTCTCACTCCCATTCTTCCTATTTTTCTAAACTGTGCTGTCCAGTAAAGCTGAAGAAACCCTAAAAGTATCTCAAAAATACGGGGGAAACAGGCTGGTAACAGGAGACACCACTGCTTATTATCCAGCTATAACCTCCTCCAGGACCAACATCACACACGTTTTGTTGTTGTCGTTTTATCTACGTATTATTCATACATATTTTCATCATATTGGGAATGATGAGGCCGAATCTTTACTGAGAACGGTGGTCAGGGGAGAGTGTATTATAGCAGAGATGATGCTAGCAATAGCGGTGGCCCCTGCCCCCACAGGAGGAAGTGAGAGAACAGTACAGTAGCACTCTCACCATTGTGTTAAAAAAAGAATACAAAAAAAAACAACATGTTGCAGAAAAGACCCCTAAAAGGGTATTGATGTTTCCAAAGTGAGTCAAACATTGTGATCTCCTCTCTACGGCATCTATTATTTATGGATTTATTTCATATTTCTGTAATGAACGGCACACGGCTCATGACTGGCTGAACCAGCTGGAATAAAACTTTTCGGGAAGCCTGCTGAAGAATTTAAATCCATTAATATTACACATTGGAAATCGTGCACTTACATTAAAAACTTGGTCTTGAAATATTATATTTTGCAATGAGAACAGGCCATGCGGCCTAGTTAGGCTAGAATTGTATAGTCCTTATACAGCCAGTGCAGATAAAGCAGTCGGCGAAGCAGTAAAATACTGGCACAAATTATAGGAATTTATCAATAGATTTTGCTGATGAATGCCATATATTACAAGGATTTCTCTTTTTGGCATAGGTTCTAAGTAGTACAGATACGTGAGTAGCAAGTGAAGTCAGCTGCTACTCACTTCACACAGTGCAAGACACTTCATGCTCAGCTAAACAGGCGATTGACCATGAGCTAGCTGAATCCCCATCCCTATGCAATGCTAGAGCCTATTATGCGTCACCCATTGACTCCGGCTAACTGTTTCTTCTGTAAACTCAGAAAAGAAAGAGTGTTAGATTTCAAGAGATTGTATAATTTGAACCGCTTCGAAATTTCAGTTGTGTGTTACAGGAACTCAGCTATTGCGCATGCTCAGTTTTTTAAGCCAAAAAAACACTATTTTGCTCTTTTAATAGATTCCTTTTGTCTTTCATCTTCTGAACGGTTGAATGCTATGCTTCAACTGTCAGCAAAAAGCTGCACATTTTCTCTGAAAAATAACAGCCAGGCTGGTATAAATATTTATAGTAAATATAGCTATTTGTGATAAATATTTAATGCTACCTGTTACAGGAGGCTACAGAATTCAGAGGCTGAAGGACCCATTGTGTTGGTCCATTAATTCATGATATTGCATGACCCAAGGAGCAATCATATTCCATTTCTATATTTTAGACGGGGATTTGATGCGGTGGTTTCTATCTCTGTTTCTGTTTCTTGGTTAACAGACGTTCTGGGGACTGTCGACATTCTGGGGACAACAGACTAATGCAAAACCATTGTGTTTGTATTTATTTTGAAATTAAATTTGCATCCTACCACTAAGAAGCAACACTATGCAATGTTCTGCAGCCATTTTGAGCAATCGTTTGAGGTTCTTTGGGTACGCCACAACAGCAGAACCCCACCTGGAATTCAAACACACATTCTAATGTGCTCCATACCCTTAAAGGGAAACTACACTGACAAACTGGTTCCGAGATAATATAATAGGCATAAGATGGCTGTTATGCCACTTTACTCACAGAGAGGAAAAATAGAAGCTCCACCAATCACAGCGTATGTTTCCTAGTTCTTCTCGCAAGAACTCCAAATGTACATCCAGAAAGCATCCGCTAATCTCCACAGCTGTTTGCTTCTTTGCAATTTTTTAGTTTGTTATGAAATATACACTGACTGAGCACTTTATTAGGTAGACCTGTACACCAGCTTGTTAATGCAAATATTTAATCAGCCAATCATGGGCCAGCACCTGAAGGCATAAAAGCATGCAGACATGGTCAAGAGGTTCAGCTGTTGTTCAGACCAATTTGCAGAATGGGGAAGAAATGTGATCTTTGACCATGGAACGATTGTTGATGCCAGACAGGGTGGTTTAAATATCTTAGAAACTGCTGATCTCCTGGAATTTTCACACACAACAATCTGTAGAGTTTGCAGAGAATGGAGCGAAAAACAAAAAAACAGCCAGTGAGCAGCAGTTCTGCGGGCAAAAATGCCTTGTTAATGAGAGAGGTCAGAGGAGAATGGCCAGACTAGTCAATGTTGACAGGAAAGTGACAGTGGTATGCAGAATAGCATCTCTGAACACACACACGGGTCAAACCTCTTAAGTGAATAGGCCACAGCAGTAGAAGACCATTAAGTCCAAAAAAGAAGTATAATAAATACCTAATAAAGTGCCCACTGAGTGTATGTATCATTATATTTTGCAGAAACCATTGTTACATATATTGAAGTATATTCCATATCCAATAGGGAATATATCTGCACACAATACACCTCATTGGTCCTTTTGCCTTTGTGTGGAGAATGTGAGAAGCTATTCTAATGACTCCTGGCTCTCTCTCATCTTAATGGAAAGGTAAGAAAGGGAGCTCTGTTTGAGTTGCCTGATAAGCTCAGAGCAAGCCTGGGGCTTCTTGTATGCTGACAGAGAGCACAGTCACCCAGGGGAACAAAACAACAAGGCTGCTTTTTCTCTCTCTCTCTCTCTCTCTCTCTCTCTCTCTCTCTCTCTCTCTCTCTCTCTCTCTCTCTCTCTCTGTCTCTCTCTCTCTCTCTCTCCATCTTTCTCTCTCTCTTGTTCTGTCTTTCTCTCTCTCCATTCGTCCAGTCACACCTTTCTGCTGTTCTTCTCATCTTCCTCATGACACAGAATGGGGGGATAGGGACCAATGGTCCTGGATAATATCAGTGGAGACTTCTATCTACAACCAAGCAGGCTCTCTGGGGAGACCATTTCAGTGGGATACACAACACACCTGTTATGTATTACACCATGTAGCAGTAAGTATGGTGCGCAAAAACAATCCATTGCAGCACATTGCTTGTGTCTGGTTGATGGGGGTGGCATTCAAGTCCAAAGCCACAGTGGAATATTTTTTGGCTGCAGTTGAAGCCGTCCACGGACATAATAACACTGTACTTCTGTTTCAGGAGGCACAACTCAAATATCCATGTGTACCAATGAGTTCATAAGTCAGAGAGCACAAGCTTACAATGCAGTTCAGGCATATTTTTTTCCTAATATGGCTTCATGATCTGTTAATCCAAAAGCACTGGCATTAAGGAAGTTTTTTTTAGTCTAGCCCTGGAGTGTCCGCAGTACAAATCTACCTATTAAAGGCAATGACGCAATCAAGTTACCAACAGCATCTCTAGGGAATTCAAAAAGGATCTCCAAAACAAAAACAGCATTAAAAGTACCAAAAAGATGTACAGTATATAAGTCTAAAGGCTTAGATGCTCTTCTGGAAAATTGAGACACATTATGAAGGTTTTGCATGAAGCCAGATGTACTACTGTTGGTGCTCCTCTGCTTCAAACTCCATAGTCCCTCCCTGACACACACACACACACACATACCCGCGCATATACAAAAACATGCACACTCACAAATACACACACACTACCACACAAAAACAAGCACACACACACACACACACACACACATACCCGCGCATATACAAAAACATGCACACTCAGAAATACACACACACCCCCACACAAAAACAAGCACACACACACACACACACACACACACACACACACACACACACATACCCGCACATGCAGAAAAACATGCACACTCACAAATACACACACACTACCACACAAAAACAAGCACACACACACACACACACACACATACCCGCACATGCAGAAAAAAATGCACACTCACAAATACACACACACTACCACACAAAAACAAGCACACACACACACACACACACACACCCGCACATGCAGAAAAACATGCACACTCACAAATACACACACACTACCACACAAAAACA